>NC_072380.2:108414027-108727222 GCF_028885625.2 Pongo pygmaeus | reverse complement strand
CAGTGGATCTCACACAAGATGTAGACCCTTGTTTCTGTCCTTGGGCCAACTCTATCATACTCATTTTGGGTGAGATTTCATGAAGCTGGCCAGCTCTGAAACAGAGCACCAGAAGTTGTGTTTACACCATTGTTCCAAACCTAAAAGGCAATTCTGCTGCTCGCAGCAATGTTGACTGAAAAACCCGTGACAATACAAGATAATTTACAGGCCAACAATCACATTTTGGAGCATCCATTACTCCAGAACTCTGATTCTGTCATTTCCCTTTATAAGATTTACTTACAAAACTTACTTCAAATGCAAGGCTGATGCATCCATTTTTTTTTTAATCTCTTCCATTTCATAATCTATTAACATAATAGTCAATCACTTGAAAGTGAAAACTGATCACAATATAGTGGAGGCTTCCTGTTGACTGATGTGAGTGCTCATTCAGAGGGTGTTTGGTGATTCTTTCATCTGCCCTGCTCTTTCTGCATTCCAGTGTGTCATCGAATGTCCTCCAGCTGATAGGCATGCATTTAACAACACTATTTACACAAGAGGGCACCATCTGGACCAAAGGGAAGCGGCTGTTGATTTATTTATTTATTTATTATTTTTGAGATGGAGTCTCGCTCTGTCACCCGGGTTAAAATGCAGTGGCGTGATCTCCGCTCCTGGGTTCAAGCAATTCTCCTGTCTCAGTCACTCGAGTAGCTGGGACTACGGGCACACGCCACCACACCCAGCTATTTTCTTTTTTTTTTTTGTACTTTTAGTGGACACGGGGTTTTACCATATCGGTCAGGCTGGTCTCGAACTCCTGACCTCAGGTGATCCACCTGCCTTGACCTCCCAAAGTGCTGGGATTACAGGCATGAGCCACCACGCCTGGCTGCCACTGTTGCTTTTAAGCCAACTTTTTATTATTAATTTTTTAAAAATTTGTGTATTTAGGAGGTACAAGTACAGATTTCATACATGCATATATGAAGGAGTGGCAAAGCCTGGGCTTTTAGTGCACGCATCACCCAAAATGACACTGTGCCCAACAGGCAATTTTTCAACCCTCTCTGACAACCTTCTGTCGTCTCCAGCATCTATTATTTCACTATGTGTGACCATGTATACCCATTGCTTAGTGGGTATTTATTTATTTGAGATGGAGTCACTCTGTCACCCAGGCTGGAGTGCAGTGGTGCGATCTTGGCTCACTGCAACCTCCGCCTCCCAGGTTCAAGCAATTCTCCTGCCTCAGCCTCCCGAGTAGCTGGGGTTACAGGCACCTGCCACCATGCCCGGCTAATGTTTTGTATTTTTAGTAGAGACGGGGTTTCACCATGTTGGCCAGGCTGATCTTGAACTCCTGACCTCAAGTGATCCACCTGCCTCGGCTTTCCAAAGTGCAGGGATTACAGGCATGAGCCACCGCACCTGGACAAGGGTACTTATAAGTGAGAACAAGATGTGTACTTTTTTTTTTTAAATGGATAACAGTGTTGGGCTTATGTCCTTTCTGTTGAAATTTCTTAGATGTACATAAACAAAAACTCTTTGGCAGATACACAATATTGATGAATGGACCTGCAGCTGAGGTGATCTGGGTGGCCAAAGCATACAAACATATGTGGATGTTACCAAGAACCATAACGGCCTCTCCTTCATGCCCTATGTGTGGTCTGGCTAGCCTTGCACTCAAGCTGAGCCTGGCATTTTGTGACTCAAATGCAATCCAGAGAAAGCGACAGGAAGACACAAAGGGTGAGTATGTGAGTGAATAGGTATTTGTGAGATTATGCATTTCTGTAGGTGGATACATTTGTGATCGCACTCAAGCTGAGCCTGGGATTTTGTGACTCAAATGTGGTCCAGAGAAAGCGGCAGGAAGACACAAAGGGTAAGTGTTGAGTGAATAGGTGTTTGTGAGATTATGTGTTTCTGTGGGTGGATATGTTTGCGATTTCAGACATCCTATTCTCATGCACACTACTCCACCGTCAGCATACTTAACTGACCACACCAAGAAAAACACAGCCCTATTCACTTTCATAGATGCTCCGGCAGGCGTGGGCTGTTATAACAGGAGTTTGGGAACTTTGGGCCCTGGGTGTTTTTTCAGCTTTCACCCATCATTTTGAACTGGGACAAGCAAGGGTTTAAGGGGAAAAATGCTGAACACCAGCACAGCAATACCACACATTGGCTTCTGTGGTCTGAGAACAGCAGCAGGAACTCACTCCGTGATTGGTGGCTCTTTCCCACCTCAGCAAAGCGCAGGGCTGCTGCTGCCCAGCGTGTGAAATCTAAGCCAGGCGCTGACCCACCGCTGGAATGAAAACTCAAACCTGCACAGCCTCTTGGCTTTGTGGCTGTCTTTCCTGCTCATGGTGGCAATCAGAAGTCTGTTCCCAGTTAGGGAGCAGAACCTTGACTGATAAGAGAGATGGGAAGAGAATTTCAAAAATCTTATAGGAAAATCTCCTCCTAGAAAGTTAAAGTGGGGTGGCGGGAGGTTGCTAAGTGAGAACATTGGGGGTTATTTTGGGGTGGACAGACACCAGATCACCAGGGTGGTGAGTATGGAAATGTCACTGTCACCTACCATCCCATCCCCCTCCATGAAGAGTGGCATTTCAAAGTATTTGGCCAGTGAGTCATCAGAAAAATGCTATTTTTTCATTTTGGAAAAACACTGTATCACAGCAGGACATTTTGCTGTTATCTGTTCTCCCAAGAAATACAGCGGTGGGGGAGGACCCAACCCCCTCGAAATTAAAGCCATATGCATACCATACTAAAAAAATAACCCACCCAGGCCATTCCATTATTGCTGACCATAGGAATTCAGTATTTATAATTTACATTCTTTCCCATACTTTGCTGTTTTTCAGATGTGAAAAGTAGAGGTTTATGGCCTCATCAGATTGTAAATCACATTCCTGAGGGCAGAGGGAGCTGCTACAGGGGAGAGAAATCGCCTTCCAACAGTTTGCAGAATGCGTCAAAACATTGGGAGAAGAATCCACATGAGTATGGGGACCCTGTTCAAGAGCTGGCATCTCAACTGATTTCAGGCCACAGAAACTCAGGGATGTCGAGGCCGGAGTTTGTCTACTCACAGGACACAAAAGACAACGAAGGCCAACACCAGTTATTCTGTCTGCAGAGCACGCAACCAGCCAACCACCCCTGGAGCCATCTGAAGAGTGGCTTGGAGGTGTGGCCATCTCTAATCAAGCAAGCACCTGAGATCTGAGTCTCCTTCCAAGGAGGAGGAGCAAAGGTGTGGCGGTCACCAGGGAATCAGCTCCTTGCCATCCGTTTGCCAGCTCTGAGGCTGGTGAGGATCTATGGGGCTGTGGTCTGCTGATAGGAGTAAGACATGTGCACAAGAATCCAGGGGAGGAGCCTGGCACAGAGTCTCAGGCTGTGTTGCTCCGGCGGCCCCCCGGCATCTCCTGGCCGTGTGCTCTATGTGCAAACTTGTGTTACTGTGGCTGCTGGGAGGATTCAGGGACGAGAGGGAAGGGGTGCGGAGAGCCCCACACAGGGGTGTTTTGAAGGCTCCAATCCTCTGAATGCCACTGTCTGGAAGTCATGTTAGCAGTGGCCCTAGTGAACTCTTATTCCCCTGCTCCTGGTCTGGATTTCATCCACTCTAAGAGAGGTGGAGGATCCCTAACATTTTGAAAGCTGAAGATCTTTCTTAAGCCTTTCCCACGCTGCACTCATAAAATACCTAATCAGTCCATGACGCATGCAGTTGGAGAGATGAGAATGAGCCCAAACAGCCCTTTGTCGGGAGGGTGGGAACAGTCAGGCTTACAGCCCGGATTTCCAGTATGGATTGTTACATAAACCTTGCCTGCAATTTGACTCTGTAATGAAAGCTATTGTGTGTATACTTCAGACACGAAAATGAAGTATTTTGGTTTTTTTAGTCTCAAATGTTAGAAAACCAATTTTCTTTTAAAGGCAGACAAACCTCATTTCCTGTGGTTTGTAAAACCACAAGAGTCTCCTTTACTCAGCATCCAGAAAGGGGCCACACCCTACGCTGGAACACCAGGCTCTGACGCCCCGGGATGACTGCTCCGAGGGGCAGGAGGTCGCAGCTCTGAGCAAATCTTCCTGCCACCGCAGGGCACTGTCGGTGCCCACAGTTTGCAGACCCTGGCCAAGGTGATGTCTTGAGCGTTCCAGTAACAAAGAAAAACCAACAATTAACTCCCAGGCACAAGTACAAGCATGAGCCCAGATCACTTAAAGAGGCTGGGTGGTTGGTTGCATCAGCTGTGAAAGCAAAACCCTTGGGTAAATTCTATGTTCTGAATGATGTTACTGTCCTCACTGGGGTTATGAGAGGGGAAGGGATCTGCCAACACCCTTCTCCTCTCTGCTCCAAGAGGACAACAATGCTAGGGCTTAGGAGTCCCTTTTGCCAGAAATGCAGGCAGGAAGCTTGCTGTCACCCGCCTCCCCAGCCGGGTGTACTGAATATGGAGGTAGAGACCAGGCTTCAACCAGAGTATTATGAGTATCAGAGCATCAAGAGGGATAAATTCAGCTGAGCCCTGTGAGGCCTTGGAGGTACTTGGACATGTTGCAAACCCTTGAACACTGTTAGACTGTGACAACAAATATCTCTTTGCAGGACAAGCAACTTCAGAAGTCCACCTAACAAGCTGCAGGAAAGGGAATATCAGAGTAGACCAAGTCACGGATGAACTTTCTGAAATGGACTGAAGGCATTTTTTAGTGAACATGGAAGAAAAGGAAGATTTTTACAATGTAGCATTCCTACAAACTAAAAAAATTTCACATCCAACTGTTTTTTCTCTTCTTTGGTAGACATCAATGAAATAATTCCTTTAAATTCACAGAAGATAGCAAAATTAAAAAGCCATATTTATTTAATGCATCAAATACCAAAGTTCAATTAAGGAAACTATCGCAATCTTCACCTGAGATAGGCCCATCATCAGATTAGAATAAAGTGTGATAAGAGGAAATGTTGTAAAAACCTCTTACAGCATAGCAACATGACTGCAGCCCACCAGTCTCAGCCATTACTGATACTGACCCTTGCAAAGAACCAAATCTCTAATATAATCCTGGGAATGTGCACACAC
Organism: Pongo pygmaeus; assembly: GCF_028885625.2. Classification (NCBI taxonomy): domain Eukaryota; kingdom Metazoa; phylum Chordata; class Mammalia; order Primates; family Hominidae; genus Pongo; species Pongo pygmaeus. Next base: position 108,722,105 of record NC_072380.2, on the reverse strand, counting down.
ACGTGAAGGAAAGAGGTGTATTATGTAATGGAACACTGACAGACAGACGTCTTAGCTCTCCTTACAGTTTTTTTCTGTTTTTTTTTTTTTTGAGATAGTCTCGCTCTGTCGTCCAGGTTGGAAAGTGCGGTGGCATGATCTTGGCTCACTGGAACCTTCGCCTCCCGGGTTCAAGCATTTCTTCTGTCTCCGTCTCCCGAGTAGCTGGGACTACAGGTGCCTGCCACCATGCCCGGCTAATTTAAGTATTTTCAGCAGAGACAGGGTTTCACCATATTGGTCAGGCTGGTCTCAAACTCCTGACCTCAGGCGATCCACCCACCTCAGCCTCCCAAAGTGCTGGGATTACAGGCGTGAGCCCTGCGCCCGGCCAGCTCTCCTTACATCTTGATTTCAATCCTATAAATGGGAAATGGTATGGAGCACTGTCTAGTCTACTGTGGGATTTCCAGTTGTCATAACAATAAGAACCATATAAACAACACCCACCTGGTAAACATTAGAGTGGGCCCAGGAACTCTGCAGCAGTCACTGAGCACATTCCAAAGAGCATGGATATTAACCCCCCACCCCCGTATTTAAAGGGCTAGCTTCAGTTTGGCTGCCAATGGTTACATTTTTTCTTTCCCACCTTGTGTTTAGCCTTCCCTTCTGTGTCCAACCTCCTCCACTTCTCAATGACCCCGAGGGCCTCTGTAAGTGCAGGATTCTACCCAAAATCCTCCCAATTCCAAAGGGTGGGCCTTGGCATAAAGAGGCATCACTCCAGGGTGCTACACGGTGGCTTCTGAGGGAAGACCAAGAAGGCTGAATCTGTTGTATTTGGTAATGAATTTTGTTTTCTCCTGGGTGAGCACCTTAGGAGCTTACTGTAGAAGCAGAGTCCTAGTGAAAATAAGACTGGCATTGATAGGACATCTTGTATCATCAAAATGCTTAACAGGTCCATGAAACATCCTAGCATTGCTGTGAGAGTGGTTCCAAGTTTCTATGAATGGTGGAAACAGACACAAAAGAAATGTGGGAAGAAGCTTTGGGAAGACCAAGAATGAAAAAAAGGGAAAAGAACCTAATACTCAGTGCAATGCTACTTAAGGAGAAAAATACATAAACTGTTCTTCACGCTTTAGGTCCAAAACAATGTTGTCTCTTAAGAGGGCGGTTTGCAAACAGGGAACATGAGATGATTTACAATCAAATCATTTCAGATATTGAATGATGATTCTGAAACATGCATTCTATTTCCATCAATGTGAGGTCTATTTCCATAGAAACGGTGAAAAAAGTAGGCCAAACCCAGCAGTATGGCTTCTAAAAGGAATGGCAGCTGTGGTTCTGGCCAGCCATGGAAAGCACTGGTTTTGTAACTACTATAGTCAAGAGCCCTGACTGAAGGGAAATAGAAAGTTTCAACTCAAAGAAAGGGCATGGAAAGTATCTGAGGACTTTCCTGGCTGTTTCTTACAAAGCCATGGAGAAAAAATCGTCTCTTGTGCACCCTGCTCTTCACAATGCCACAGTAAAGTCGAATTCACCACCTGCGAAACAGCTGCCTCCTGTAGGCTGGCCTCGGAGGAAGCACACATGCTCCATCAGTTGGAACAAGGCGACAGTCAGAAGAGTGTGAAAGTGTCAGGCCCAGCGCTCCCGGAAAATGAACCCGGAAACACGCAGTGAGGCACCACAGGCATGAGAAAGAAGAGACAGGTGTCTTCTCCAATGGGCACAAGTATGTCATGCTTAGAAAAGCAGAACACAGGATGAAACAAAACATATTTGTTTGCGAAGAAAGATCATGTTTAAATTGTACCTGTGTTTAAAAATGGCCTCTTTGATGGGTTATAAAAGTGCAGGCAGGTTTTATAAAACACGCACTTTGCCTCTCTTCTGTCCTTTTGTGGGAAGCAGGCGGATGCTGGCTGGAGGACATTTGAGAGCTCAGAGCTGAGGCTCATCACAGCCAAAGCCCTCACTCACCAAGTGAGCGGAGCTGCCACTGACGCTTTTCCACTCCTGCAGAATCTACTATTGAGCCCTGGGCCCCCTGAGGACAGGATGTGACCCTGGCTGGCATGATTCATTCAACCCCTTCATCTCAGAATTCTTTTGCAGAAAAACAAAAACTGACACTTCTATGGCTAAAGATTTCCTTAAAGAAGAAGAGACATTGGAACGAACCTTTGTGCTGTGTGAAATGAGGGAAAAAAAGATTACTTTCAGTGAGTTGATATCTGTAAGCTAATCAACTGGGTACTGGCCTCTTGTTAGAGGAAAAAAAAAATCCAACTTGGAAACCATTACCACAGGAAAAAACAATGACTATGTTGTCCATTTCCTGTTGGCCACTTGGGAAGTCTAAGAAGTAGGACATATATGTCTGTAAGCCCTTTAAAATACACATCTTTTCTTTTTTCTTCTCACTATATAAAACACATATATATTATCCTAAAGTCACTTGAAAAACACACTGACTGCTTACAATCAATGGAAGATACCAGTAAGATGCAAGAAAATGAGCATTTTACAGACAGACCTTTGATAGGCTTTAAAGTGAATCGTTTTTATTTAAAACAGGGATCCATCAGAGGTGGTGAACTATCAGGGTCAAGGTTCTAGAGCATGGCACGGATGAAAGGTAATACTCACCAGCACCTCACATGGGACTCAGTGACAATGTCAGCAACACACCATGGAAGGAGAACAAACCCGATGTAAAAGGCACCTGGCTGGGGAAAAGCTGTGGTGTTCACTGCCTCTCTAGCAGGTTTGCTTTTGTGCACTGTGGGTGAGTCTGGATGAATAACATTGGGAAGGGAATAATCGGAAGCGAGGCTCCTATGCAGGCAGCTACCCTCTCCTGATTGGTGTATACTCGCCATGTGGTAGAAGGTCTTACAGGAGACTGAGGTTACCAAACAGGAATGCAATACCTCTCTCCCTTTTCTGCTCTAGAAGGAAGGGGAACCCTTCCCCCAGTGTCAATTTCAGCAGCGGCTTCTAAAGACTGTTAAAAAGCATCCTAACTTAAAAACAAATAACAACAATAACCAAATAAAAGACAGAAAAGTGGCCTGAACTTAAATCAATCAATGGAAAGGTAGATTCATAAAAATAAAATAAAAACTGGTGACCAGTCCTTTAACCATGGAGTTAATGCCTTGTCTGAAGGAAGATGTTTACGCTGCATCCACGATCCAGCAGGCGCGGAGCTGCTCTTGGCAACTGTGAATGAATAGCTACAGTTTCCCTTCAACACACCGCGCTGCCACCGGTGACCGCATGCCAAGTGCTGAAGTTAGAAGAGACCCCACGTTGGCAAAGGCCCCCCAGGCGATGATCTGCCTGACGCGGCCAGGTCTGTGGGAAACAAGACTTACGATCTCAAATAATGACCCCCAAGTGCCCTCGCCTCTTTCTGCTTGCCCTGTGCGTCTCGACCTCCTCACAGGGAGGTCCAAATGAGTTCCATTTCCCTCTCAGTTCTAGGCACTCTGGAACATCTTTGATTAACCAGGGTTTTTCATTTCTTTCCAACGCCATTGGTGACTTTTGACTTGGAATGCCGATTCCTTCTCCTGGAAGAATGGCTTTCATTGTTGCCTGCGTGCTTGGGTGGGCTGTCTTCAGAACCTGGCCAAAGGAATCAGAGCACACTGTCACCCTGGGCTCTGGAGATTGGTGGCTCTCCCTTTCCAGACCGCCCTAGGCTTGCCGGGGAACAGGTTCTTCCCTGATACGTCCACTCCCCCTAGTGGCCTCATTCAGAAATGAAGGCGAGGCTCTCAAACACAGAACTAGTACTGAACGAGCACACGCGGTGGACGGGGGGGTTCAACGCAACAGCCCCCCAAAGTCTGGGTGGTTCCTGAAGCGTGAGTACATCTGTCCTGTGTATGATGGACATGGTCATGATGGTGAGGCCCAGAAGTGAGAGCACAAGTGAAACGGAAGCCCAAACGAGGGGCAATTAAAACACACACCACGCGGTGCCCATCAACCAAGGGTTTCCATCCCTTCACCTGCTCCACACCACCTTCTAAACCCAACATCGGAAAGGATTCTTGACACTATGAAATCAGAGCTATTTCACGCCCTCTACCACTTGATCTGGAGAACATCTTCACAATTCAGGCCCCTGCTGCCCACGATGGAGGGCACTGGGCAGCCTCTGCCCTCCGGCTGAGCCTGTGTTCAGCCCCTGCCTGGCCTAGCGGCCAAGCCAAAGGTTTGTCTGCCCCAGGGCTCTGATCCAGCCCCATAGGAAATCTCCACCTGAGGCTGCCAACAAAAAAAAAGTTACCAGAGTTACAGTCTCCACTGTAAGGAGCATTTGACTTAGACTAAGAGATTCTTTCCCCACTCAGAAGACTCCTGCTTTTGTTATTTTTCTTTTTTTATTATTCCATCTAGTAAATACATCTCTACTACTGCTTAATTCTTTTCAGTGGAGAGCCCGTAAGTGCCAAGGTTGTTTGTAAGGGCATGGTTCTAAATAAGATACCTGGGAAGCCCCTCCGCCCATCTCCATCAGATTTCACAACGGGCCGCTCACTGATCAATTCCGTGGTTCAGGAGAAACTTTCCCCAAAAAGGCGGCCAGCAACTCAGCAGAGTGTATGCTAGGGTCTCCCCTGGGAGATCTTTAATGAGCCTGATGCCAAAAGAACTTAGGAGAATGACTGCAACAGGGCGCTTTCTTCTCCATTGGCCCACCGTTTCTCTGAGCAATTTTGTGAGCTAAAATTCAGTCTTTAGTATTTGTAATTTTCTTTCCTCAGCCAAGCTTCCCAAGCAGCTTATAAGGATTGACAAGGAATTACCGTCCAATGGAGTCACCTCAATGTCATTATTCTACAAGTCTAATTCTTTGAAATAATCAGGTGGCCCCAAATATTCCCAAAGTGATCCTTAGAGGCCAGTGGAGGCTCCCTAACTACACAACTGAAATCTCTTACACTGTTCTGCCTCTTGAATAAATGCCATTAAAATGATCCCCCTCTTTTGAAAGGCTTTTCCTCCTGATACACAATTCTTTTCTTTCTTTTTTTTTTTTTTTAAGAGAGAGGGACTTGTTCTGTCTTCCACGTGGGAGTGCAGTGGTGCAAGCATAGCTCACTGCAGCCTCGAACTCCTGGGCTCAAGTGACCCTCCTATCTCCGACTCCTGACTAACTGTAACTACAGGCATATGCTACCACATCTGGCTAATTTTTTAAGCTTTTTGTAGAGACAGGGTCTTGCTCTGTTGCCCACGCTGGTCTCAAATACCTGGCCTCAAATGATCCTGCCATGGCCTCCCAAAGTGCTGGGGTTACAGGCGTGAACCACTGTGCCTGGCCGGATATACAGTTCTTCCTGTTCACTCATGATGAAAGCCAAGAGGAAGAACGTTCCCATCAGGGTGCTTGAAATGGTGTAGGGCCCTCACGATGGGCAGAGCTACATGGAGCCTCTTCTTACAAACCAAGTGTTTCACTCAGATCCTGTGAGCATTTTGCATGTTTCTTTTTCTTTTCTTTTCTTTTTTTTTTTTTTTTTTTGAGACAGAGTTTCACTCTGCTGCCGAGACTGGAGTGCAGTGGTTCTGAGACAGAGTCTTACTCTGCTGCCCAGGCTGGAGTGCAGTGGCACGATCTTGGCTCATGGCAACCTCCGCCTTCCAGGTTCATGCGATTCTCCTGGCTCAGCGTCCTGAGTAGCTGGGACTACAGGCGCCCGCCACCACACCCGGCTAATTTCTGTACTTTTTGTAGAGACGGGGTGTCACCATGTTGGCCAGGCTGGTCTCGAACTCCTGACCTCAAGTGATCCACCCACCTCAGCCTCCCAAAGTGTTAGGATTATAGGCGTGAGCCACCGTGCCCAGCCATTGCATGTTTCTTAATAAGTGACAGGAGACATTCGATGGGTAGGCCTGAGACCCTTCAAGGCTTATATCATCTCCACTCAAAGAATAGGTAATAATTCCACATCTCAAGGACCCAGTAAAATTTTAAACAACGAACAAGAACAAGATACCTTTTGTCCCTTTCCTGTGATGCCAGGAGATCTCTGGACTGTAGGTGCCATCTTCACACTCTGAGTAGGTCTAGGGAGACAGACAGGCTTAGTGCAGTAATTTCAGGAATTCCCTGGGAGAAGTGGCAGGGCAAAAAGGCGAGCATGCTGCGTCCCTGCCTCTCCCAGGCTGGGATCATCACTGGCAAGTGACAGAACCTCCCTGTGCTTATGTTTCTCTGCTATAAAAACAAGGTTCTTTCCTCTCCCAGGTGATGCAGAATCAATCTTCCACAACATGCCTTAAGTTCTTTAGACTGAAGGTGTAAATAAAGGATGAAAGTGTTATTTTTACTGAAAAAAATATTACCGTCTACCAGACTGCCATCGTGTCTTAAAGCCATTCATGTCTATTTTCTATCGTATCCTCATATCTACTAAATGAAGGTCAGGGCAAGCGTTTGCCCAGAAGAGCCACAGGCTGGAACACAGGAAGAGGCCTCCACACAGTTCAAGAGCTGGGGAGAAAACCCAGCTTCCAAAAGCCAGTCCACGGCTTTCCTATCACTTTTTTTTTTCTCCAAACAAACATAACTTTTTTTTATCTAACAAAAGTTAGACAAAAATATTGATCTACTGAACAGAGCCGTCACAAGCAGGGCCAGCAACAGCTAGGGAATGAGTTGTGACATGCAGTTTCTGCAGTGGCAGGACTGGAGGCCCCGACCTCAGTGTTCACCTCGCCATATCCTTACAGGCACGTGCTCTGAGCTAACCTGCCAAGCCCGGGGTGATTATTTTAAACAATGGCCATCCCCGCCTCTCCTTCCATACCTTTTCTGGGTGACCATAGTGTTCTGCATACCAAATCATGCCGTACAGACAGAGGAAAGTGGTGAAAGCCTGGAAGAGAAAAACAAATGATGCTGCACAAGAAAGTTCAATTTCTCAGAACTTCAGGGTTTCAATGGGAATTAATGCAGGACCGCTCAATGCATTTCTGCTGTCTGGACGCCGGTTACAAAATGGCTGGACGTGGCAGAGATCAGACCTCAAGGGGAGGGTGCACACCCAAAGCTTCTGACAACAAGGGTTATGATGAGACCACAGTTACTACCTATGACTCTACTATCAGAAAGAAAGAAAGACCATTTTCAGATGTGGGATACAGTGGGATGCATTTTCTTGATAGCTTTGTGGGTTCTGTTGAAGAAGATATAGAGGATTCTATGTTCTAGTTCTGATTTTCAGGGCCCATCCTCTCCCGGCTTCCCCATCACAGGAGAGTGCTAAGAGGACTCAGTGTGCCAGCTTCTAGGGGGAAGAGGTCACAGTGGCACCTGAGGGCCCAAGGACAAACACTCCTGCGGTAGAGGGTGGAGAGCTCAGCTGGACAGGGCTGCCCTTGCTTTTCCAGGCTTTTGAGTGTCAGTGACCCTACTCTGACCCCAGTTTTTATTGCTTTTGTTTTTCTTGGTTATATGGATAGGAAAACAAAGAGAAAATAAAGATGCTCTGTAAGGCCCTGAGTGGAATGAGGAGGGTGTGGCCTGTGGGTGCCCAGAGGCAGGGACAACCTCTACTCCACACTTGCCCCACCCACTGGGCCTGCCCCTACACCCTAAATTATACCCTAATTTAAGGAAAGAAAAGCACAGACAAGAATCCAAAGTTTCAAAACATGTCAAAAAGTCAAAGCTTAGGAAAAGTCTCCAGCTGCCTGGACTGCATACCAAAGGCAGGAGGGAGGGAGGGAGGGTGAGCGGGGAGAGCAGGGCCATGAATCTCCCCGGCCACACCTTCCCCACTGCAAGCAAAGCAACCAGAACAAAACAAGGCAACTGCCTGTTCCTTCCAAATTCCTTGCTCTAGAAACCCATTCACATCAAGCCATCCTGGCTGTCGAGCCTCCATCTCTCCCCCTGCACTTCCTGTGGACACCTGGGCACCTGTCATTTTCCTGGACCCCTATCATCTTGCACCAACTGTGGGGACAGCTGTGAGAGCATGGAGGGACCTTCTCAAGGAAATAATTTTAGTTCTAAGAATCATAACTTTAGATCTAAAAGGTCACCTCAGAGACCATTAATTTCATTGCCCCTCATTTTCCAGAAGAAGAATGAAAGCTCAGAGAGGTGAACATTGGAGCGGGAACTCAGTTCTCTTGAAACCCCCGGATCTGAGTTTAAGGGATGGCTATTGATACAAATATTGGCTTTATGCCTATATAGCTTTATTTCTCCATCCATGTATCCATCCCTGAGAACGAAAAGCATCATGGGAACACTGAACAGCAGCAGCTTCCCCTCTGCACAGCCACAGTCTGGTGGTAGGGTGGGAAGGCAGGGGCTGTGAATTCTCATCATGGCAGCTTGCAGTCTAGCTTTGGCCCAGTTCCTTTATCAGCGACATTTCCTGGTAGCTGCTGGATACACAGTGCCATCTTAGTTCCAAAAAAGAAAGGAGAGCAACACTCTGGCTGGCCGTCCTCTTCCGTGCCAGTTACGTGGAAGCAGGCACAGTGACAGCGTGGAGAGAGAATGAGAAACACAAGCAGCGCCACTGGTTCATTTCCTATTAAACCCACGTGCAAACCGGCATATACCTATAGGTTAGGGATTTATTAAAAAGCTCATATCCATCAAAAAATTAGGCCACGAATGAATACATTAAAACTACAAAGTGAAAATGACTTCCAACCTTTAACGTACTCTAATGCTTGCCCAGATTTCTTAGATATACCAACGTTAAGTGTGCCATTTTCATGGCATGGGAAGAGTGGGAAGGACTAGAAATGATTTGCAGAGTGTAAGCCTGTGTATGCGTTAGGCCCCTTACAAAGAGCAAAACAGGACATTCTGGGTTTCACACAGCGGACTGGGGGGTTAGGTTCCACCTCCCCTAACCAGAGGGCTGTGGGGAGGCGGGTCCTTCCACTGGACTGTCATTGCGAACTCTGACCACCAGAGGGCAGGCACGCGGGGCTCTTCCCTTCCCCAGCCCCAGGCCCAATAGGACAGGCAGTGGCAGCTGCCGCTCCCTCCAGCGGCAAACAGCAGGCAAGTGGAGAACGACAGGTGCTTATCATCACAATCGTCACACAGAGAGTCTGTTGTGATTGCCAAATCTACTTCACCTGCGTACAAAGAGGCCCATTTTACACTTGTCCCAGCAAACGGAAGCCGGTAATTTACAGGTTTGCAGTCACAACTGTGGAAATCTAGGCACGTACCCACTGAAAATGTCAAGGCTCGGATTTAAAACAGCAATTGCACACTTCGTTTAAAGAAAGGGCGGGGGAGCGAGAAGAAACTACGTGGGATGAGAGCCAGGGTGTCCAAGACCACGGGGCTGGCGGCAACGAGGGCGCAGGACCCCAGCTTGGCTTCTACATTATGGTAATGAGCATTCAAATTAATGACGGCCGAGCAGACAACCACGCTCCTGGAAAAGCTTATTAACCAGCACCCGGGATCTTTGCTTCTGCATTAATCTCAAGCTCCGTGTGCGCTCTCTTACCAGGCCAGGGGAGTAATTAGGGGCTTTGCTTCTCTGAGTGGGGCAGAAGGCACGGTGTAACTTGAAGCTCTCTTATTGAATAATGTTTGCCTCTACTCCTGAGTCTGAGATCAATCTTGCTCTTTATAATAAAGGTCAGGAATATTTTAAAAAGTGCCAGGACCTTGTTTCTGTTTTTCTTTAAAGGGAGGCAGTGGAGACCCCTAATCATCCTGTCTCAGGGCCTCTTTTCAGGCCAGGTCCCTCTCTCATGTCTCATCCTGTAAGTCTAATCAGAGATTCTGCCTGTCTTCAAAATCCTGCTCATCGTCCCCGGCCTGACCTCTTATTAAGGAATCCCAGCCTCAGTCAGCTCCTCTCCCAGAGGCAAGTTCCCTGAGCTCTTAACCTAATCCCAGGACTCCAACCACGCCCTCCACATGGGCTCCTCCCAAGTATTTTATTTCCACCAACGACCAAATCCTTCCAGTGTTACTGACAGATTAGAATTACCCATAAAACAGGACACTTCCACCTGTAAATTCTAAAGGTTCCTCAAACCCAAATTCCCTGAACCAAATTCACCTCCTCCTTTCAATGGGCTTCTCCTATATCCCCCAATCTGTCGCTAGCACTGGTGGCCACCCAGTGGCACCAATTAGAACCTTTGGAGTGGCACTCAAGTCCCCTCCCAGCTGTCACAAGAGGAATGGCATCCTGTTGAGCAAATTCCTTAAACAACTCTCAGATCCAGCCCTTCCTCTGCATCTTCAATGCCTCTGCCTTGGTTCAGCTTTAGTTAACTTGTCAACTAGGCCTGGCAGCACCTCTGACTGTACTTCCTCCCCCCAACCCATCTTCCCTCTAGACTCTCCCAGCCTCCATGGTGTTTCCCCATGAGACACAGATCAGACCACATTGTTTCCCTGCTTGAAAATCGCTGGGGCTCCAACTACAGCCGCACAAAGCCCTTCCTAAGCAGGGGACCCTGTCCTACTCTTCATCCAACTCGCTCTCTTCACTGTCACTCCTCAAACAGGTTACCACTTTCCTGAGCCACTGGGCACTCTCACACCTTCCTGTCTTTGTATGTTTGTCCCCCAGCCACCTGCATGTCGCAAGTCTTTGTCTCTTGAACTCACTCCTTTATTCTCCACGAAGCTGCCGAGTGCTTCCTATGCACCAGGCACGGTGCTTGAGACAGCGGGGTCAAAAGGATGACTTCAACTTATTCTTTCTGAGCAAGGAGTGCAGTGTGGAGGAGACAGATAGAAACACAACAAATTCCACTGCACTGGGGTTAGAACTGAGAGTTACGTACAAAGCGCTACTGGTCCCAAGAAGGGAGCTATCTACTTGCCTTGGAGGTCAGAGCATATTTCATGGGGGGCATATGTTTAAGTTGGTTTTGGGGTATCAGTTTCATCATGTAGATAAGGCAGGGAAAATCTTTCTGATCAGGCAGAGAAAACAGCATGGGAAGGGCAAAAGAAGTCTGGAAGGATGACTTGTTTAGGTTACTACCAGCAGACAAGTGCAGCCTGAGAATAGAGTACACGTGGGCAGATGTGATGGAATGCTCCCACTATGAAGGTCCTGAACACATGAGTAGATTTCATCATTCATCTGGGAGGTTTCGTGGTGGGGAGCCTTCTTCCTTCCCGAAGTTTCTTCTTGTGTGGAGGAAGCTTCACTGCTTCCCTCCACCCCTCACTCCTTCCCTGGGGAGGAGTCACACCTTGAATGGTGACTCTAAGGAAGCCAGCATTTCCTGAAAAAGGTGAATTCTCAGTAATGAAGACGCTACTCTGATCCCCATATCTTTCCTCTATCTTGCTTATCTCTTACTTATTTTTTAACTCAGATGGGGAAAAAGATTCTGTTATTGTGCCCTCTCAAGCCCCCAACCAGAGAGAATGACTCTTAGCAGGGGAAAGAGATTGAGTTCTGAATTTTGGAAGATCATTTTGACAGCAGCATGGAGAATGGATTTGGAGGGCAGAATGGCAAGAAAATGGGTGTCCTGACAGCCGCAGAGGCAGTGGGAATGGAGAGGAGATGGAGTTGAGCTACGCTGTCGAATTAACAGAGCTCAGTGACTGGCTGATTCGAAGAGTGATGGAGGACAGGAAGCAGCCTCCAGGTTTTTAGCTGGGGCCTGGGGGGCTGGGGGAAAGCCAGCGGTTCACTGCAACCCTTAAAAATCCTGCTAACATATCACCAAGGAGCCTTCAGCAACCCCCAGCATGTCTGTTGCTCTAAGTATCCTTTAGCCTTATGCACACAATCTTTTACAGTATTTATCACATATTAACATAATTAGTTTGCATGTCTAATTGCCATCTGAACTCAGAGATCCTTGGAGGGCAGTGTTGAAGAGCAGTTCCCTAGAGAGAATGTCTGGGTTTGAGTCCTGGTTCTGCCACTTAACTACCTAGGTGACCTTGGGCAAGTTAGTGAACTTCTTTGTCCCTTTGTTTCCTCATCTATAAAAGAGGGATAATAAAATACCTTCCCTCAAAGTGTGAAGATCAAATGTGGAATTCATGAAAGTGCTCAGAATGGTCTCTGGCACATAGTAGGCATCAGTAAATCTTATCACCGTCATCCATCCATGTGGCTAGAGCCCCAGGCACAGCACGGAAGAGCACTCAGCAGCTGTCTGTGAACGAAGCCCGGACTAAGAGCAGACGTCTGCGCCAAGTGAAGCAGAGGTCAATGGGAGCATAAGAAGTGGTGCATGTCCTCAGTAAGTTACAATCACACAGACACAAAGGCTGACCCACAAAAGGAGATATATTCTAAGTGTCAAATAAGTAACAGAAAGTCTCTAAAACCTGAAGAGAAATTAGAGGGGTCCCTACAGTCTGGGTGACTGCTATGGTTTGAATGTCCTTGCCAAAACTCTCCTGGAAACTTAACTGCCAACTTAACAGTATTAGGAGGTGGAGCCTTTAAGAGGTGATAGGTCATGAGGGCAAAGCCCTCATGAATGGATTCAGGCTGTTATCTTGGGAGTGGGTTCCTGATAAAAAGGATGAGTTTGGCACTTCTCTCTCCGTCTGGTGCACTTGTTTCTGCCTTCTGCCCTTCCACCATGGGATGACCTCACTGGATGCCAGTGCCATACTTTTGGACTTCCCAACCTCCAAAACTGTGAGCAGAATAAACTTCTTTTCTTTAGAAATTACCCAGTCTGCAGTATTCTGTTATAGCAAAAGAAAATGGACTAAGACAGAAAATCGGTACCAAAAAGTGGGGTGGTTACTATAACAAATACTTGAAAATATGGAAGCAGCTTTTGAACTGGCTAATGGGTAGAGGCTGAAAGAATTTGGAGGAGCAGGCTAGAAAAAGCCTGTATTGCTGTAAAGGGAGCATTAAGGGCGATCCTGGTGAGGGCTCAGAAGAAAAGAGGGAAGGCCTCAGTCTTCTTAGAGATTACTTAAGCGTTCATGACCAGAATGCTGGTAGCTATATGAACAGTCAACACCATTCTGATGAGGTCTCAAATGGAAATGAGGAGTAAGGATTAGAAAGTGGAGTAAAGGGCATCCTTGTCACACAGTAGCAAAGAGCTTGGCTGAATTGTGTCCATGCCTGAAGGCTTTCTAGAGTGTGAAACCTAAGGGCAATGAACTAGGATATCTGGTGGAAGACAGCCAAGCAGCAAAGCATTCGGGCTACTGTGTGGCTACTTCTGACTGCATACAATGAGATTCCAGAGGAAGGAAATGACTTAAAGACAATTTATAATTAAAAGGGAAGCAGAATGGAATAATCTGGAAAATTCAAAGCCTGGCCATGTAAACAGTGAAAAAGCATATTCCAAACACTAAGGGTGAGGCCACGTGGCTGTTAAAGAGATTACCATGGAAAGAAAGAAACCAGGTGCTATTCATCAAGAAAATGTGAGGAAGACCCCTGAAAGCAAAAGCATTTCAGAGATCTTCAAGGCTGCCCCTCCCATCACAGGCCCAGAGCTTTAAGAGGGCAGAATGGTTTTCGGTTACAGGCCTGGGGAGCCCTCCATGGGCTCACTGACCAGGGCTACCTAGGGACTCTACTCCCACATTCTAGCAGAGTGCTCCTTGGCTGCCTTAGCTGTGGCTCAAGTGGGCCTTGGTGTGGCTTGGGCTACCACTCTGGGAGGGATAAGCTATAACCCATGGTGGTGTCCATGTGTTGTTAATTCTGCAGTTATGCAAAATGCAAGAGCTGTGGAGGCCATGGATTCCTCCATCTAGATTTCAAAGGATGTGGCAAACTGCCTAGAAGACTAGGCAAAAACCTGCCACAGGGGCAGTGCCACTGCAGAGAGCCACTACTAGGGCAGTGCCAAGGAGAAATGTGGGGTCGGAGCCACCAGAGAGAAGCAGTGGCAGCAGGGTCATCTCCAACACCACAGAACTGTAGGGTCGCCAGTGTGCAACTCCCACCTGGAAGAACTGAAGCACTGGCCGAACCCGGCACAGCCATAGGGGTGGAGCTGCCGGGCCTGGGGGCCCAACTCCTGCCCCAGGCCAGGATGCAGAACATGAAGTCAAAGGAGATTATTCTCCAGCTTTAAGATGTAATGATTCCCTGTTGGGTTCTGGACTTACTTGGGACTGCTTATCCCTTTTTTCTTGCCCATTTCTCCCTTTCAGATTTGCAATGTCTATCCTATGCCTGTCCCACTATTGTATTGTGGAAGTAGGTGACCTGTTTGATTTCACAGGCTCACGGCTGGCATAGTTCTTCTTGGCTGTGGCTCAAGTGGACCTTGGTGTGGCTTGAGATACCACTCTGGAAGGTATAGGCCAGAAAGTGCGGTGGTGTCCAAGTGGGGTTAATTCACCTCAGGATGAATTGTGCCTTGACTGTCACTCATATCTGATTTAGATGAGACTCTAAACTTTGGAGTTGATGCTGGGCCAAGTGAAGACTTTTGGGACTACTGGCATGAAATGAATGCATTTTGTATGTGAGAAGTGGGGGTCAGGGGTGGAATGCTATGGCTTGAATGTCCCTGCCAAAACTCATGTTGAAACTTAGCTGTCAATGTAACGATATCAGGAGGTGGGGCCTTTAAGACCCAATTAGGTCATGAGGAGTGTACCCCATAAATGGATTGATGCTATTATTGCAGGAGTGGGATTGTTATCACAGGAGTGTGTTAGTGATTGTGGGAGTGGGTTCCTGATAAGGGTAAGTCCAGCCCACCTCCTGCTGTCTTACATGCTCACTTCCCCCTTCCGCCCTTCCATTATGGGGTGACCCTTGCCAGATACTGGTACCACGCTCTTGGACTTCCCAGCTGTCAGAACCATGAGCCAAATAAAGTACTGTGATTTAATTTCTCTGTAAATTACCAAGCCCATGGTATTCTGTTATAGCAACAGAAAATGGACTAAGACAGGGACCAGAGAGGGCTGCCTGGGTAGGTGGCCTGAGAAGACCTTTCTGGCCACTGCTGCCTGGGGGGCAGTGGTGAGGAGGCAGCTGGGAGGCCTGTGATTTGCTGTGGTGAGGAGGGCTGTCTGTCTTGTCCTGGGACTCCTGCCTGTCTCACCCTCCGTGTGGGCAGGTGGTTCTCTGGTACCCGGTGACGAGGGCACCCACCTCTGCCCCCTGCAGTCAGGTCCTATTACAATTCAGACTTGAGGTGCACAGGCCAGAGACATATCCGAGAAGAGCATAGTGAAAATCTCTGGGCATGTCTGACACATTTCCCTAACCGATTCCTTACATCTGGTCTCAGTGACATGGAAAAATATACTTGGGCATTAATTCTGTAGTTTAAATACAAAGGAGATCATTATTCCCTTTTATTGTTCAAGATAAAACAGGACAGAACAGGCTCACTGTGCCTTGGCACAGTTAGGATTTCTAACAAGTAACCCTAAAAATAGATCCCGTTAAAGGCGATAAAAGACACGTTAAAAATACAAAGGTTAGTCTTGCCAAAAAAGAGAAAAGAAAAGAAAAAACTAGACCCAAATGTGATTAAGCCTCTAGATCCAATTACCGACTTACAGAAAATACAGAGGACAAAGAAATATGTTAAATTACAAGATAGGATAAAACCAGTAAAATCCAGACTGTGGGAAAATCTATAGGACAAAAGAGCTGCTTTCGTCAGCTGATAAATTACGAGGGAAAGAGGGTTAGTGATAGAAGGAAAACCTATGGATGCAGAGACTTAAAAGGCATGCCAACCAATCACGATGGGTGACTGTGGATTCAAATATATTGTTAAACAAATACAAGCTTTAAGAAAAAGTTAGTAATCTGAACACTGATTAGGTATTTGATGATATTAAGGAATTACTGTTAATTCTTTTTTAGATATGATAATGGTAGGGTGGTTGCATTAAACCTAAAAAGCATCCTGAGCTTCTTTTAGTGATCCATCCTGAAATATTAAAGGTGGATCTGTTTCAAAATAAGTTAGGGTTGGCGCAGTGAGTATAAGAGGAAACACAATTAGCCCTGAGTTGATAACCAATGATGGGTTCATGAGGGGCCATCTATTCTCTCTATTTGCACGTCTGAAATTTTCTATGATTATTTAAAAAGCCCAATACATTTTCTAGACTAAGTGAAACATCTTAAGCTTAAATATAAAATAAGAACTTTTCTTCAAAATAATAACTTCAAATATTTAAATGAAGAACGGCAGTCACAAAATGTGTAAGTGGGTACTATCTTACTTCATTTGAAAGGTGAGGGGAGAGCCCCAGGGCTAAAGAACCAAGGCTTAGGCCGGTGTCCCTATAGGCTCTTCCCTTCAGAGTGGAAGGTGATATCCAGGCTTGGGTTATAACGTGGACCTGGAGGGCAGAAATTGCAGGATCGAATTATCTTCCAAAACATATTTTATTGCCTATGAATGACCATATGTCCTTTTATATAGAAATCCATGTGCAATGATATGTACGTTAAGATGTACGTGGCATGATGATGAGAAAGCAAAGTGCACTGTGATCTTCCTTGTCCTTTCATGATGGTCCCTAAATGCGTAGCAAGTGCAGACAAATTCTCGTGAGTCAAGGAAATGCACGTGGGGTGTACCTGACAAGGGCATTTGACTGGAACCTGCTGAGGTGACCCATTTCAGATACTGTGTAGTTGTGTCTTATTCTTGAAATTAGGCTGGTGGCCAGTCTCAGACAATTACAAGTAGAACTTTTTTTTATGAATTTCTAAGAAACTTTGATACACAAGAGGGTTTCCTTTTCCCCCTCCATTTAAAATGATACTATGAGAGTTTAGCTAATGCCTTTGGGTAAAATGCAATGACTTACCACGCAAAGAAGCCAAAGCACAACATAGAGTATTTGGGTCTTAGAGAAGAGATCTTGTCCAAATTTTATGCAAACAATGGCCTCCAGGAAACCAATGACCCTATTAGACAGAGAACAGAGGTTAAGTATTAATCCATCTTACCAGAGCATACATTTTATCCAAAATATGCATGATTGAATCAAAAAGTTCAACTCATCACGTGATTTCTGCCTCAAACACTGGTAGCAGGTACCCCACAAAATAACACTGTTCAAGCCAACTGCATTTACTTCGGAAATAATAAAGTATTTTTCACCTCTTCCTTCTTCCCAGACCAAAATCGTGACTCATAAATTTTAATAGCTAGGGGCACTGGCATCACCTAACTCAGCACCTCCACTGCCATAAGGGTGGGTGATCACGCCGCCTTTGCTGGAACCCTCTCAGGCACAGGGAACCTACTACCTTTGCAAGGTAGCTTATTTTTCTGGTCAAACTCTTTAGCAGTTAGAAAGTTTTTCCTTGTCTCAGGCTGGTATCTGCCTCCTATACCTCCCACCCTGGGTCCTAACATTACCCTAGCATGTCACAGGTGAGAAAGCATCATTTCAGTGGAGGAACCCAGAAGGCTTTTTCACTATACTTCTGAAGTCTAGACTGTGATTAAGAGGCTAGGTGGCTGCCACACAGGATGAGTTTGACCCTTCCAAGGGAGTCTTTCAATAATTTGAAGGCATTAATCCCATTCCTTCCCAGCCTTCTAAGAATTTTCAGATGAAATAGCCCCTGTTTTTGGTGACAATATAAACCCTTTATCTTCTCTTGATCTGTAAAAGATTGTGCTAAACACAAATTTTTTGGTTTTTTTAAGAAACGCCACACACTTATTTCCCCTTTAAAGCATTAAAAAAGTCACTCTTGTATTCTATATCTTCATTTATGACTATAAAAATCAGGCCTTTCTAAAGGTTCAGGACTTGGAGGTAAGAATGGATGAGGTGAGGTTGACATAGCTGGCCATGAGATCCCAGGCAGCATATGAATACTGATTTTAGACAAGTCCATTTTATGCATTCCTTGCTCAAGATGAGATCTGTACACTCCAGGAATGGTGTACTCACACAGATGTTTTCTAAAAAGGCAAGAAGGGGCAGGGCATGGTGGCTTATGTCTGTAATCTTGGCACTTTGGGAGGCTGAGGCGAGCGGATCACTTGAAGTCAGGAGTTCAAGACCAGTCTGACCAAGATGGTAAAACCCCATCTCTGCCAATAATACAAAAATTAGCCAGGCGTGGTGGCACACACCTGTAGTCTCAGCTACTCGGGAGGTTGAGGCAGGAGAATCACTTGAGCCTGGGAAGTGGAGGTTGCGGTAAGCCAAGATGGCACCACTGCACTCCAGCCTGGGTGACAGAGTGAGGCTCTGCCTCAAAAAAAAAAAAAAAAAAAGGGAAGAAGGGGCCAAGAAGGCCCTTGGTACCCCTGCTTACTGGCAGACACAGTGGTCACTGCCATCATTACAAGTGTGGATGGCTCTAAACAACAGAAGGCCTGAATGCCTGGAGTTAGAACCACTTCAGCAAAGCAGAAAAATCAACAGAAATTCTCCTCAATTTGTCTTTAGAGAGTCTGGGGCTGTCTTTTCCCCTAGCCCGAACCAAACAAGGTTTAAGAGTGGTTGGCTTGAATCTTTAAAGCGCTGCTCCACAAAGCATGTCACATGTGAGAAAGTATCATTTCAGTGGAGGAACCCAGAAGGTTTTCTCACTGTACTTCTAAAGTCTAGACTGTGATTAAGACACTAAGTGGCAGTTACATGTTTGGTATTCCAGCCTGTGCAGTGAGGAGCCATAAAAAGGATGATTTCATCTTTGGCTGGGACTTCCTGAAGACCTCCTATGATGGGAGTGTTGAGCCCAGGACATAAGTGTGATTATCTACCCACAAGCCAGACAGAACACCCTGAGTTTATTATGAAAGATTTCTGAATATTCAACTAGACTTGAGGCCCTCTACCTTTTTTTTGTTTGTTTTTAAATAGAGTCCAGCTGTGTCACCCAGGCTGGAGTGCAGTGGCACAATGCAGCTCACTGCAACCTCCGCCTCCCCGGTTCAAGCAATTCTACTGCCTCAGCCTCCCGAGTAGCTGAGACTACAGGCGTTTGCCACCACACCCAGCTAATTTTTGTATTTTTAGTAGAGGTGGAGTTTCACCATGTTGGCCAGGCTGGTCACCAACTCCTCACCTCAAATGGTCCACCCACCTCAGCCTCCCAAAGTGCTGGGATTACAGGCGTGAGCCAGCTTGAGGCCCCTTTTAAAAGCATGCTGATTGGCCGACTAAAGCTGTGTTTCTCAAACTTTTGTGATCTAAGACCCATTAAAAACCACAGCAAGAAACACAATTTTCACTGTGATCCAGTATACGCACACGCGTACACACACACACTCGCTCACTCACTGAAACAAAAACTTCATAAGACAATTTGCATCCTTATTCTGATATTTTCCTATTCTATTTCATTTTAAGAAAATACTGGCCAGAACCCAATCATTGGCTTCATAATGACCTGAAGTTTTTTTGTTTTAATTTTTTGAGACCGGCCCTGACTCCATTGCCCAGGCTGGAATGCAGTGGCACAATCTTGGCTCATGCAACCTCCACTTCCCAGGCTCAACCAATTCTTCTACCTCAGCTTCCCGAGTAGCTGGGATTATAGGCTCACAGCACTACACCCAGCTAATTTTTGTATTTTTTGTAGAGACGGGGTTTTGCTGTGTTACCCTGATTGGTCTCGAACTCCTGAGCTCAAGTGATCCACCCACCTCAGCTTCCCAAAGTGCTAGGATTACAGGTATGAGCCACTGTGCCTGGCCAACCTGTAGTTTTTTCTGAAGACCAGTGCTTTTGAGTTAGCAACTTAAGGATATGATTTGTTCCAATGTGCTGAGGAGTCTTAGTTGAGCCATTGTCCGTGTGTGTGGGCACATCTCATGAGAAGGTGGCTAGGAGGAGGTGAGGGGCCAGCTATGGGATTATATTAAGTGTGGAGAGTCCCAGACTGAGGCCCGGGCATGGGAAAGGCACAAGGAAGGGCCAGGAATCAGGGGACAGGGCTGAGCTGAGGTCAGGGTAACATGGACCTGGAAGGCCACCCGTAGGCTTGGCTTTTAGTCTGAGGTGATCCTAGAGGGTCTAGAGCAGAGGGTTTAACACGGTCTTCTCTCTCTCTCTCTCTCTCTATATATATATGTATGTATTTTCTTTTTTAGACGGAGTCTCACTCTGTCGCCCAGGCTGGAGTGCAGTAGTGCAATCTCAGCTCACTGCAACCTCTCTACCTCCTGGGTTCAAGCGATTCTCCTGCCTCAGCCTACTGAGTAGCTGGAATTACAGGCGTGTGCCACCACACCTGGCTAATTTTTTGTATTTTTAGTAGAGACGGAGTTTCACCATGTTGGCCAGGATGGTCTCGACCTCCTGACCTCATGATCCGCCCACCTTGGCCTCCCAAAGTGCTTGGGATTACAGGAGTGAGCCACTGTGCCTGGCAAGTTTGCTTAATATTTTTTTAAAAAATTTTTCAGCTTTTATTTTACATACAGGGGGTACCTGTGTAGGAATGCTACATGGGTATATTGGACCCAGGTAGTGAGCGTAGCACCCAGCAAGTAGTTTTCCCGCCCATGCTCCGCTTCCTCCCTCCCTAGTAGTCAGCAGTGTCTATTACTCTGATGTTTATGTCCATGTGTACTCAATATTTAGCTCACACTTTTAAGTGAGCATATGCAGTATTTGGTCTTCTTTTCCCACTTAGGATTATGGCCTCCAGCTGCATCCATGTTGCTACAAAGGACATGATCCCATTCTTTTTTATGGCTGTGTATTATTCCATGGTGTCTATGTACCACATTTGCTTTATCCAGTCCACCACTGATGGGCACCTAGGTGGATTCCATGTCTTTGCTATTGTGAACAGCGTGGTGATGATCATTCGAGAACCTTCTGCTGGCTGAACAGAACTGTGTGAGAAGACAAGAGCAGAAGCAGGGAGGCTACTGTACTCATCCAGACATGGGGACCCGGGTCAGGGCTGTGGAGATGGTGAGAAGTGGTGGGAACCCAACAATCACATGGGCTCCTTTAACCACCAGCCACTGCCCCCACCATTACCTCTGGCCCACTAGAGGGAGTCCTAATCAACAGCACCCTTCCAGAAGGCTGACATTACTTTTCTACCAAGACTCAGAGTGGCTAGTTTAGGGCTGAGGCCCGAGGCTTCAGCACAGTGGGAGCCTGTATTAAGCCTGCCAGTGTGAGAACACATACCTCCTCCTACCTCCTCACCCCCGGGGGTGCTGGGGTTTCCTCCGCACAGCTCAGCAATAGGTCCCTTTACTCAGTTCAATTTAAATCTCTCTGATCTTTCCCAGGCTAAGCTAGGTGGACAAATTGTGGCTTAATGGAATTCAGTCAGGGCCTCTACTCCCTTTGATGCCATCCACCATCCTGTATCTTGGTTTAGCAGGGTTAAAAGGCAAATAAACATTTGGGAAGTCTGAGGTGCTTCTGCTGGGAGCAGGCACTAGAGATTCCTGACCTAGGGCTGGTTACTGGCGCACGTACTCCCAGCACCCCCGACTTGTGGAGCCAGTTCCACAACGTGGGAAAAAAGATGATGTTAATGTAGAGCCCAGAGACAGGAGCTCTTCGGTGACTTGAGTGGAGCAGGCATGGTGGCAGGGTTGTTGTAGGAATCCGGGGCATGAAAGCTCTAGGCTCGTGTGTGTGAGCTGGGTGTATGAGCCAAACTTGAGAAGCAGAAGAAGAGATTTTGGCTTGCCAACAAGCCTGCACGTGGATTCTGAGGATGCTACAGCAATGCCAGGGACATGGAGGCCAGGTACCTGGCTGCTGCATCCCACACGCACTGCCCCACGGCTGCACAAGCAATCCCTGGATGGCTCAGAGCGGGGGTGACCCCCTCTCCTGGCAGACAGGGCCCAGCCTCCAATAGTGGAAATGAGATGTGTATCCATATTAACTCAATGACCTCACAATCACACAGGATGCCAGGAAGGGTTCCTCAAGTTCAGGAGTGAGCTTCTAGTTCTGATTAGGGTGGGCAAAGACACCTTTTTGGAGGAAGGAAGAGCTAAGTGTGGCATAAACAATAGATACAATTCCTATTGTGCTCCTCTCAACTTTCTAACCTCCAAAGAATCCCCGGCACAAGGAGGGGAGGGGAGAAGCGGGTCTTGGGTGACAAATCCAGAACTGTTCTGCTTAGTCGTTTACTTAGTAGGATTTGGGGCAAGATGCCATTTGAAGAAAGGGGATCGGCTGCTAAAAAAAAGCTTTGTGGGCCGGGCGTGGTGACTTTTGCCTGTAATCCCAGCACTTTGGGAGGCTGAGGCGGGCGGATCATGAGGTCAGGAGATTGAGACCATCCTGGCTAACATGGTGAAACCCCGTCTCTACTAAAAATACAAAAAATTAGCCGGGCAAGGTGATGGGCACCTGTAGTCCCAGCTACTCGGGAGGCTGAGGCAGGAGAACGGCATGAACCTGGGAGGCGGAGCTTGCAGTGAGCTGAGATGGCGCCACTGCACTCCAGCCTCGGCGACAGAGTGAGACTCCGTCTCAAATGTAACTACTGTCAGAGCTTCTGAGATGTCAGTGGAGGTGCACTTGAGTGCAGGGGGTGGGGTGTGGCAAGATAAAGGGAGGATGAACAGACACAGTCACGAGGAGAAGGGGAACTGGCTATAAGGCTGTACCAGCAGGACAGCGGTGACTCCCTTGCGCTGGGAAGGGACCCCCCCCAACATCTGTTCCCCTGTGTTTGCACCCTCTTCCTAGAAGGAAGCTCATCCTCATAGTTGCATCTACCGTTAAGACAGACAGTCTAGGCTGGGTGCCGTGGCCCATGCCTGTAAACCCATCACTTTGAGAGGTCAAGGCGGGAGGACTGCTTGAGTCCAGGAGTTCAAGACCAGCCTGGGCAACATGGTGAAACCCTGTCTCTACAAAAACTAAAATATAATTAGCTGGACATTGTGGTGCATGCCTATAGTCCCAGCTACTTGGGAGGCTGACGTGGAAGGATTGCTTGAGTCTGGGAGGTCAAGGCTGCAGTGAGCTGTGATCACTGCCACTCAACTCCAGCCTGGGTAACACAGCAAGACCCTGTCTCAAAAGAAATAAAATTTAAAAAGAAAGAAAGCCTGAACTATGGGCCTGGAAGAACAATAGAACAAAAGCACAATTATGAGAAATTGTAAGGAGGAGAGAGGTGTAGAATGGGAAGCCAGCAAAGGGAATTGAAAACAGAAAAGTGAGAGGAAATCCAGGACAGATGTTGCAGAGGGAAGAGGACAGTTTCAAGAAGGCAGATACCGTGCAGAAGTATCCAAGAAGAGGATGAGGAAAGGACTGGCTGGTTTTGGAGCTGACCTTGGAGAGCAGCAGAGGTGGGAACTTACTGTGATGGACACATTAACAGAGGTGGGATCACAGGCAGCGAGGAAACTGGTCGGGTGAGGAGCAACCCCGGCTGCCTCGGAGGCAGGATGCAGTCCTGGGCCCTCAGGCAAGGTAGGCTCACTCTCCCATGAGGGCCCGCCCCATGCACTCCCAGGAAGAGGAAAAGCAACTGTGCACTGCTGTTCAGCCGACGCTTGGCCACCTTCCTCCCAGGAGCAGGTGATAAAACACTGCTTCTATTTAAACTGGGCCAATACTCTCTTTTTGAGGCAGAGAAGCTCAATTCTAATCAGGATGGAGTGGGGAAAAGACAAAGATGACATAAACCCCACACCTGGAGAATTTGTTCACATCAGTCTGGCCCCAAAACTCCCACCGAGCTGAAGGAACATCATGTGACATCTAAATAGAGAAACAGCCGACCTTTCCACACGGCTGCTTTCTCTCTGTTAGGGATCCCATACCCTTGCTGGATGCCGCCCTCTCTCTGCTGAGTGCAACACCTATCGTATAAAAGGTTTAAAAGCTCAGTCTATGGCACAACCATTAGGGATGACATGTATTTAGCTACAACAGCAAGTAATTCATAAAAATATTTTGAGGATACCATCTTTATAGAAGAGAAAGTACCCTCTTCAGGAGAAAAAGGGTGGAGTGCTGGGAAAGAACCCCAGGCGGGTGATCCTATTTGACCTTTGCCTTCCCCCTTCTACCTCCCAAAAGGCAACATTCAGAAAGTCACTATTTAGGGCACTGCTCCCTCTCATTTCTCCACCTTACCAAAGTCTGAGATCATTCCAAAATTAGTGAAAAGAAAGCTATAAAGCAGCTACTGTGATTAAAGGAAACCACACACTTCAGTGTTTTCTGTTTTGATAGGAGAGGAAATAATGACAAAATGGCAGGGAGGTAGAGCTGGGGCAGAGGAAGGAAGTGGGTGGCCTCCGGGGTCAGGAGAGCGGCAGGCTGTGGCTCCTGTCTCACCTTCCCTGGCTGGCAGTGTGGACCGTGCAGGGGGCAGCTCTCACGGTTGTTCACGCACACAGGAGGATCCACTGGGTGTGATTTATGAGGAGGGCTTTATTATTTTTCAGCACAGCTCACTAGTTCTCACAAGATTCTTCAATCTTGATATCACACTGTTCTGGGAGTTCTCAATTCTCAGTAAAGCACACTAAGTTAGCCCAATGATCTCTCCTTTGCATTTCACTATATTTTAATCACTTTCAAACAAGGCACAACTTTCTGGGGCAGTGTTTACCACTCTTTGGCATAGTTTCCTTTTTTCCTTTTTTTTTTTTTTTTAAAAAAAAGAGAGGGTCTTGCTCTGTCATCCAGGTGGGAGTGCAGAGGCACAATCATAGCTCAATGCAGCCTTGACCTCCTTGACCTCCTTGACCTCCTGGGTTCAAGTGATCCTCCTGCCTCAGCCTCTAGAGTAGCAGACTACAGGCGTGTGCCATCATGCCCGGCTAACTTAAAAAACTTTTTGTGGAGACATTGTCTCGCTATGTTACCCAGGCTAGTCTCAAACTCCTGGCCTCAAGCGATCCTCCCACCTCAGCCTCCTGGATTGCTGAGATTACAGGCGTGAACCACCATGGTGGAGTTTACGTTTGCCGTTTCTCCCACCGTGGGGATGGTGTTTTATGGCTGTCCAATTAGAAAGAAACTTTGTCATGACACGACCTCTCTCTCTGACCCACTTATTTTCGTCAACACGTAAATCGATACAATTCTGTGGAAAAAAAATCCACTCCACAGCAGAATAATAAGACCTTGCTAGCTGGGCGCAGTGGCTTAAGCCTGTAATCCCAGCACTTTGGGAGGCTGAGGCGGGTGGATCACAAGGTCAGGAGATCTAGACCATCCTGGCTAACACAGTGAAACCCAGCCTCTACTAAAAATACAAAAAAAATTAGCCAGGCGTGGTGGCGGGCGCCTGTAGTCCCAGCTACTCGGGGGCTGAGGCAGGAGAATGGCATGAACCCGGGAGGTGGAGCTTGCAGTGAGCTGAGATCGTGCCACTGCACTCCAGCCTGGGTGACAGAGCGAGACTGTCTCAAAAAAAGAAAAAAGGAAAAAAGGCCTTGCTAAGGACTTTTAAATATGAAAGCAAAATGCACGTGGAAAGAATGTGTGAGTGGGAGAGAAGAGCTCAAATGCAGGAAAGACCATTTCCTCCTTGGACAATCCTTTAGAAGGTGGGGCCCACATCCCTTCTTCCAGTACACAGGGCCCTCACACATGAAGTGGGAGAGCCGCCTCTGCTCTGTCAGAAATCTGGGAGATATGTGAATTCTCTCTCCTGCTATATCATGAACAAAGGAAACTAAATCTATCTTATCACCCTTTATGCTGCAACCACTTTGGGTAAGAAAATCAGCTTACACCACAGAACTTATGAGAAACAAATGACAATGGCCCTTAGTCTTCTAGGGGTCGGGAGGAACCTGCCTAAATCTAACCTGAGTATCAACATTTTTAGCCTTTAAAACTATGTCATCCTTCAGAATCTAGATGACAGCTGGAAACACATACATACATACACAGAAAAATGGAAAGGAATGACATTAAAATATTAAGAACAATTATCTCTAAATGGTCGACTTCTTTCGGTGATCTTTAGTTCCTTCTAGATCCTTTTCTGAATTTTTATCATTGTGCATGTATTACTTTTTAATTGGAAGAATGTACTGTTTAAAAATCTGTGAAAAGTAATTTCTTCTCTATAATGGGTTTTCCTCAATTTTTCTTTATACTCTCACACTCCATTTAGAACCTTGATTAGGTCTTGAAGCTAAGCCACCTTGCGGATTGAACTTCATGTATAGATTTGCTGGATGTCTCTGGAACTTCAGTCACTAAATGGAATGGTAAATTGTTGCTGATGTTAAGTAGAAAAACAACTTACCTGAGATATTCAAGAGGGTCTCACATTTAACAGCAAGAGGTTAAACTAGATAACCTAAGGTCTCTTTCTCATCAGTTAAATAATAAATTAAAATATAACGTTTGAGGCTGGGCATGGTGGCTCACACCTGTAATCCCAGCACTTTGGGAGGCAGAAGGTGGGTAGATCACGAGGTTCAAAAGATTGAGACCATCCTGGCCAACATGGTGAAACCCCATCTCTACTAAAAATACAAAAATTAGCTGGGTGTGGTGGCACACGCCTGTAGTCCCAGCTACTCGGGAGGCTGAGGCAGGAGAATTGCTTGAACCCGGGAGGCGGAGGTTGCAGTGAGCTGAGATCACACCACTGTACTACTCCAGCCTGGTGACAGAGCACTCCGTCTCAAAAAGAAAAAAAAAAAAAGATGTAACATTTGAATCTATAACAAGACCATTGTGACCATGCTGCTGTATGTTAGTTCTCTTTGGAACAATAAAATTATACTTCAGTATATAGCAAGCAGCTGTTCCAAGGGGCCCTTTTGATGTGACAATAATATGGGATGTGGGTCAGCCCATGACAGGATGGCATTCCAAACTCAAGATACATCCAGAAGGAATGCAACCAATCCATTTTCTCTCTAGTGTATTTCATAAAACAAAGTCTCAGTTGTTTGTGGGAAATACCATCTGATTTCCTAATTTAAAAAAAAAAAAAAAAAGAGAGCCAAGGCCGGGTGCAGTGGCTCATGCCTGTAATCCCAGCACTTTGGGAGGCCGAGGGGGTCAGATCATGAGGTCAGGAGTTAGAAACCAGCCTGACCAACATGATGAAACTCCGTCTCTACTAAAAATACAAAAATTAGTAGGGTGTGGTGGTGCGCACCTGTAATCCCAGCTACTCGGGAGGCTGAGGCAGGAGAATCACTTGAGCCCAGAAGGCAGAGGTTGCAGTGAACCGAGATCATGCCACTGCACTCCAGCCTGGGACAGAGTGAGACTCCATCTCAAAAAAAATAGAGATCCATTTCTTTTTGTTTGTTTGTTTTTCTGACATGGAGTCTCACTCTATCGCCCGGGCTGGAGTGCAGTGCAGTGGCGCGATCTTGGCTCACTGAAACCTCAGCCTCCCGGGTTCAAGCATTCTCCTGCCTCAGCCTCAACCAGCTAATTTTTGTACTTTTAGTAGAGACAGGGTTTCGCCATGTTGACCAGGCTAGTCTCGAATTCCTGGGCTCAAGTGATCTGCCTGCCTTGGGCTCCCAAAGTGATAGGATTACAGACGTGAGCCACTGCACCCAGCCAAAATAAAAGAGCCATTTCTATACTCTTGTTTTATAATTTGCCAAGTAACTATTCTTAACTTAAATCAGAAAAGGGAATATTAAAGATGAAAAGATATATCTAGATATAGATATAGATATATATAGAATCTTGTCCACCTGCCTTCGTAGAAAAATTATACTGAAAGGCTCTTAACACAGGGTCAAGAAATACCCAAAGAAATTGAGGGCTTAAGTGGTTTTTAAATCTCCACAATAACAGATTACTCACCCAAACACCCAGCACTGTGTTCCTACGCGCTTGCACTGTGTGTCGGTGAGGTAAGCATAGTACTGTCTGAAAGAACAAAGTTGGAATTCATTGAGAGCTGCTGGAAGACCAGCAAGTCAGGACATAATTAAATCACTTTGACAATGTAAAAAATGTCCCTCCTTGTCCCATGTCAGGCTGCCTGGTCTAGTTCTGTTCAAGAGAAGAGAAAGCCAGTGCCTGTTAAAACATTCCTGTAAGAGATTCAGTGTTTGGGTTAGGCTGGAGGGAGGGGAGTATCATTTAAAGAGCCAGATTCTTGTCTGGTCTGAGTGCCGGGGTGTTTACAACTAACTGATCACAACCATTTACAGATTTCTTTGTTCCTTTTCCACTCCCACTGCTTCACTTGACTAGCCTTAAAAACAAAAAAACAAAACAAAAAAAACACTGAAAAGAGCCAGATTATTGGCAAAGGCAGTCTGGATTCAGTGGTAAGACTTCCACAGCGCTGCAAAGCAACCCCAGTTGGGTGTTTCCATGTCTAGCTCCGTGGAGGTGACTTCAGAGAGTGAGCAGCACTGTCCATTGGTTGTCTCGTCTGGTTCTCTCCAGGACAAAGGTTGCTGATTGTAACCAGGCCAAAAATATACAGATTTTTGGCTTTCAGAAACTGGAATGGGAACCCAGCTATATCTCACTGCCATTGAATGCCAATGACTTGGAATGTTACTGACAAGTTCAGAAAAAAACAGGCAATGACATGGTGTTGAAAGGCTCAGAACAGCACCATCCGGTAGAAATATAATGCAAGCCATAAATGCAATTTTAAATTCTCCAGTAGACATGTTAAAAAAGTAAAAAGGAACATATAAAATCCATTTTATTAATATGTTAAACTAATATTTAAACAAATATATTAAAACATTATAATGAGGTATTTTATATTCTGTTTTGGCCCCAACTCTTCAAAGTCTGGTGTGCAGTTTCCATGCACGGCACATTTCACTGTGGACTGACCACATCCCTAGTGCTCAATAGCCACACGTGGTGAGTGGCCTCTGTGTGGGACAGCATGGCTTGGAGTCTTGTAAGTACCCCTGAAACTCAATCTACCCCTTCAGCAGTAGCATCTGAACCAGGAACTCATCATCTTTTTAGGGTCACTGACTCTTTGAGGATCTGATGAAAGAAAGGCGTAACACTTTGCATTAAAGTTCAGAGGATTCACAGATACCTGAAGCTCATCCATAAACTACTGTCTCCTCACCCCAAAGACCAGAGTGAAATATTCTAATTATAAAGAATGTAGCTTTTCCTCTAACTTTATATTGTCATGACCTAATATGTCTTGATCATTTTAGCTACTTTACCCTCTAACTGGACCCATTTCCTTATATTGTACTTTATAGTATCAGATTAAAAGCATGTTCACTCAAGTATCTTCTCAAAGCAGATTCGTGTGAAAGTCTAATAAAACAGGAAGAAGCTGGAGATGTTATGATTTACACTGAAGCCTCTAAACTTTCTCTCCTCTCGGACCTAACATTTGCTAAATGGGGTGGCTGTGTTAAAATCCTTTAGCAGCACATCCATCTTTCCGAGTAACTTGTCAAAGAAACTCCTTACATGGGAACTCCCTCAAACAGTGTAAGGGCACAGGAAGTGTCTGATTTTTTAAACAAAGAGAGTTGTGGAGAAATCCATAGGGCATTGTAAAATTTTGAGGATCTCTCAAAAGTTCAAAACATTGGATTTTTAGTGTCTAGTTTTTATTTTGGAATGTTTAGTACTGAAATTTCATGATAAATCATATATGATTTGCTATTTTGTTCTAAGAAGAAAATTCTTTCCATTCGTACTGACTTTATTGATTGCTCTTAATTTTATGAAAGAGCTGCGGTGAATCTTTCCTGAAAAAAATTGTAAAGTCTCAAATTAAATTACATTTTAAATGGGGACTCTAAACCATTAAGAAAAAACAGGATTTATGAGATAATGACTGCAATAGACCACTAATCTATGAAGTTTCAAAGGGCTGCTGGCTTACTCACTCTTCTTTTCCATTTTGGTCATAACAAAAAGAACAGATGGGAATTTTAGGCTTAACTCCTCAGGACTTGGACATGTCTTACTTGATTTATTGAATCCAGGATCTGGAGTTTTTTGTTTTTTTTTTTTTTTTGGTAATAATGAATGATGACAAGAAGAGGTGCTGGCTGGAAGGTATGTTTGACCAAGGTGTAGATCTACTGTCCTTGGCAAGTGAGGCCCGCTGCTTATGGGGTGTGCAAGCACATTAAAAATAATGAAATAAACAATCTTACAGCTTCTGAAAAGCTAACTCTTTTAACTGCTTAAATTATATTTGTACCTTTGGCAGATCTTTGGTGTTGCTACTCATTAATGCCAGTATTCCGTATTAGTTATAAAACTCAAATGCCATTTCTAAATAGGAAAAATGAAACAAATGAAAATGCTTGCTTTGAACTGCACTGGGCCCAGTCTACTTGAGGGATGGTGTCTGAATAAGCCTCACCTCTAGGGCCCCACATTAATCCAGGGGAATAATGGTGGGAACACCCAAGCTTATCTCAGTTGTCCTGGAGGACTACAGGAAGGGCCTTTTTAAAAGGAAATTAAATTAATTGGGTCTGAAAAAGCTAAAAGTCTCATTCAAAAAATAATGTCATTTATGACTTCAGTTCTACCATAAAAACGTTTGCATTTTTCCAGTAATCTCATTTTTAAAAAACTCAGCATCACTATGCTGTTATTTTTTTCTAATACGATGTTATAGGAGAAAAAAAGATCAGCAGTCCAAGACTGTAAAGGAATCTGATAATAATGGATAGTACTATGGGTGTGGTGTTGATCAAATGCTTCTCTTTTTAAATGTCTGGTTAATGTTACTGACATCTGAAAACAAAACATTTTCTTCATATTCTGGATGTATAATTCTTTACAATGGTATTTTCATGGAAAATCTGCCAGTTTATGTGACTTTCCTTATGCTAAACAGGACAATCTAAAGCAAGTTAATGTTCTCATACGACAGTCGGGCTTGTGCAGAATTACCTCACTGTGGGGGCCGTGATGCCACCAATAAAGAGAATTCTACCCCAACTTAACGGATGACTGGCTTGGAACACAAAGATATGCTTCAAGAAGAAGGTGTTCAACTCAGTCAGCTGAAAAAGATGGAGAAATTCGTCAACCTGGTACCTCATGCTAATTCAAAATCCTCTATTCCTTAAATAGACATGCTACAATTAGAAATAATTGGTATGTTCAAAGCATTTTCAGAGAATAGATGTGGTCTTCCAAGGATTGCTATTCAAACTAGTTAACAGCCAGTACATTATGGGCAGGGAGCAACTGGAGGCCCAGGGAGAGGTGGCAGGGGTGGTGGATGGGCACATAGGGGCACAGGATATCAGCTATTTGTCATGTTTCCTGGTTTGTATGATTGTTACTCAGCTCACACATGTGATCCACTGGGATAGTCAGGAGAGAAATGCTTTGAGCATACAGAAGTCATGAAAGCAAACCTGTGCCACAGAACACCTATGCTGCCTTACAGAAATCAGGGCAGGTCTAACCGAATTCCAAATGTAGATATGTAAGCTCTTTAACAATCAAAAGAGGCTTGAGGCCACGCACAGTGGCTCATGCCTGTAACCTCAGCACTTTGGGAGCCCGAGGCAGGCAGATCGCCTGAGGTAAGTTGTTTGAGACCAGCCTAGCCAATGTGGTGAAATCTCATCTCTACTAAAAATACAAACAGGCGTGGTGGTGGGCGCCTGTAATCTCAGCTACTCAGGAGGCTGAGACAGGAGAATTGCTTGAACCTGGAAGGCAGAGGTTGCAGATTGCAGTGGGCCGAGATCGTGCCATTGCACTCCAACTTGGGTGACAGAGTAAAACTCCGTCTCAAAAAAAAAAAAATGCAAAAAAAGAAGCTGGAGACACATCTGAGAGATGACAATGGATTCGTGCAGCACACGCCTGGGACAGAGCAGATCCTCTACCAAAGGCAGTCCTTAAAAGTAGGTGTGAACGGTTGGTCCAAGTTTCAGCTGGGAGCAGTAGTACTTTTCCCTGAGGTTAGCATCCTCATGCAGTTCATCATGTTGAGTAGCACAAAATATCCTGTGGCTGGGACGTGGCTGCTCTCTGCCTGGAGCCCAGCTCCAGGTAGCAAGCAAGGGGTGGAGATTATGGAACGGTCACTGTGCTAGGAGAACACAGTAGTACATGGACTGGCAGGTTCATTACAATTCCACAAAATGCATGTTGTTTTCCCATAGCACTGACTTCAAGGACACAAAATAAAAAATAGTCTTCTAATTAATATCACATATGGAAAGCTGATCCCAGCGCAGTGCTCACACTCATGGGAACAGTGTGCTCCATCGCATACCACCAGGTAGTTCCATCCTAACGGCACTATACTACTCTCCTTGACACATCCAATCATTCCTCCTTGTAATAAAAGAAAGCTTCTGCTTTCCATGACATTGGGCCTGATAAGGCAAAGCTTAATCCCAATCCATCTACAGTCCTGTTTTTAAAGATACTGACCTCTCCAAACCACAGTGATTACTTACTTAACTATTCACATACACTTCTGTATGCATAAACTTCATTTATTGAGACGGGCATTGTCTCTGTGTGAACAAGGAAGATCGTCTGTCCTAAAAGTGACATCTGCTAATTTTTTCCTTATGTTGGGAGTATTTTGTGTTTATGTGTCCAAAACATAATTTCTGATGATTTTGAAAGATCCTCTTCAGGCAAAAGCTGGTTTCCCTTGGCTACTTCCCAAAAGTTGTGAAACAACCTGGGGCCAGGAGCATCAGAAAAAATTGCTGTCTCTCAGAAACAGATGCTTGATAATCTTTTGCCCAGACCCTGGGCTGTCGGAATCACTTCCGTCGTGAAGTGGGCCACTTGGAAATACAGCTTCTCTCCACGGAGGACAACACTCTGGAGGACTCAGCAAAAGGCTCCAATTCCCCGGCACTCATTTAGCACCCTACAGATTACCCAAAGTGGTAACAGCTGAGGAACAATTTTAACCAATAAACACTGAATTAGGAATGTAAGAAAAGCCTTCTCATTTGTTCTTTTGGTCTTGAAAATGTTCATTCTAAAAAGCAATCCAATGCCTAACTCATTGGATGATGGATGCTAGACACAAATTATTTCACGGAATCTAATCTGTTTCTAATTTGTAATTCAAAGATCCATATTTTAAAACTGTCTTCACAATGAGGCAAGACCTTAGGCATAATAATATCACTTTGTTTAATTATTCTACATGCCAGCTGCAGAATATTGTATCTTGTAAAGTATGGAGCTGAAAAGCAATGTAAACTAACGTTAACTCTAAATTCCTAAAAAGTTTTATTTTAGTTTTTGTTTTCCTCCCAACTTCTGGGCACCTGAAAAAATACCTGCCAGATGATCATGAAAAGGTACACTCCAGCTACTCTCTGAAAAGAAGATTTGGGGTCAAACCATCGAACGTAGGTCCAGCTAGCAGGAGTGAACTGCAGTACAGCTCTCTTGATCTTCCCAGTGGTGGTATGAATGTCCCTGTAAGAAGAGAATGGCTCCAGTGAAAATCCAGAGACAAGGCAGGGGGGAAAACAAAGCGCAAGAAAAAAATCCTGTGCGCTGATGATTTTTATAATAAATGCTCAGGACAAAGAGACTGCTTTTTATTCGAATTGTGTCTCAAAGGTCTCTCTATACAGGTAAAGCAGGTGACAGAAGCACACTCAATGGGGAAACTCATTGATGACAGGCACAGGGCAGCAAGGAGACTGTTCTCCCACTGCTTGTCTCCCATGTAAAACTGCACACACTCCATATTCTTGCATCACCCACATCACTTCTTTACCCTATTTCTTCCCCAGAGCAGTAAATATTTTGGGTTGATTAGCAGTGATATTTAACCTTTCTTCATTTGCATCCTCGAAATCACTCAATTAAAAGTTTTACACACCCAGGAAAGAACTAAACAGTCCTACAGTTTACAAATGCAGACATTAAGGCCCAGAGACAGCAAGTGGCTGGCACACACAGCATGAGGAGTGGGTGCAGATTCCAGCCCTTCCTGTACCGGTCCAGGAGAGCCAAAACCCAAGGTATAATAAATACTATTTAATAACTGGTAAAGAGTCTTTAATTCCACAAATATTTATATCATGAACTTTTACGTCTCCAACATTGTGCTAAGTGCTTGGAGGCACAAGCACCAACCAGTCAGGCCTTCTGTTCTAGTGGGTGGGAGCAGGGAGAGTGACAGGAAACCAGGGCTGTTCCTTCATCCACCCACCTATCCACCAACAAACATCACAGCAAGATCTGCGGCACACTGGCAGCAAAAAATAGAGACTATCCAAAAATAAACAAGAACCACAAAAGACTTGTACTGTAAAAATAGCAAAGTGCATGGAAAGACTGAGAAGAAAATGGGAATAAAGAGAGATGCAGCGTGATCAAGAATCAGAATACTTAATACAGCAAAGAAGTTAATTCAACTTAATCTGTATTCATTTATACATTTAATATTACTTTAAAAAAAAAACACCAATAGGTTTTTTGTTGTTGTTTATTAGTTGGGCTTATGTCATGGGAACTTGACAAAATGATTCTCAAGTCAAATTTCAAGAATAAACATAAGAAAACAAGGAAGTATATTGTAATAGTGTTCAAGAAAGCAGACATCCTGAGGCCAGGCGCGGTGGCTCACGCCTCTAATCCCAGCACTTTGGGAGGCTGAGGCTGGCAGATCACTTGAGGTCAGGAGTTTGAGACCAGCCTGGCCAACATGGTGAAACCCTGTCTCTAGTAAAAATACAAAAATTAGCCAGGTGTGGTGGCGGGTGCCTGCAGTCCCAGCTATTTGGGAGGCTGAGGCAGGAGAATCACTTGAACCTGGGAGACAGAGGTTGCAGTGAGCCGAGATTGTGCCACTGCACTCCAGCCTAGGCAACAGAGTGAGACTCTGTCTCAAAAACAACAACAACAACAACAACAAGGAAAGCAGACATCCTGGTGCAAGTTCAGACTCAGCTGCTTGCTAGCTGTGTGTCCTTAGGCAAATTACTAAACCTAAGCCTCAGTATCACATCATTCCTAAAATGAAGAGAATAATAGTGTCTACCCTCAGGACTGATTCAAGGCTCAAATGAGATACTGCTTATGAAGCTTGCGTGGAGCAATACTTGAAGCATGGCTGCTATTTTTATTAGGTTAAATGCTGCCTTAAATATATTAAAAAGTGGCTGGGCATGGTGGCTCATACCTGTAATCCCAGCACTTTGGGAGGCCAAGTAAGGCAGATCACCTGAGGTTGGGAGTTCGAGACTAGCCTGGCCAACATGGAGAAACCCTGTCTCTACTAACAATACAAAAATTAGCCGGGTGTGGTGGTACATGCCTGTAATCCCACCTGGGGATTACAGGCACTGGGGAGGCTGACACAGGAGAACTGCTTAAACCCGGGAAGTGGAGGTTGCAGTGAGTTGAGATTGCACCATTGCACTCCAGCCTGGGTGACAGAGCAAGACTCTGTCTCAAAAAAACAAATACATAAAAATTAGAATTAAAATTAAATACATTAAAAAGTGTCCTTGCAAGTTAGTGACCAAAGAAAGGTTTAGTAATAAAAGGGATGGGGAAAACTGGTTAACTAATGGCAAAAACATTGTGAAATCTCCTCCTCACGTCATATACCAAAATAAATTTGAGACAGATTGAATACTTAAAACAAGTAAAACCACTAAAGAACTAGAAGAAAGGCTGGGCACGGTGCTCATGCCTGTAATCCCAGAACTTTCGGAGGCTAAGGCGGGTGGATCACCTGAGGTCAGAAGCTCGAGACCAGCCTGACCAACACAGAGAAACCCCGTTTCTCCTAAAATACAAAAATAAATTAGCCAGGCGTGGTGGCTAATCCCAGCTACTCGGGGGGCTGAGGCGGGAAAATCGCTTGAACCTGGGAGGCAGAGGTTGCAGTGAGCCGAGATCATGCCATTGCATTTCAGCCTGGGCACAAAGGAGTGAAACTCCATCTCAAAAAAAAAAAAAAAAAAAAAAAAAAAAAAAAAAAGAACTAGAAGAAAATACTGGCTAATATTTACCTAAACAAAAAGATTAACAGTATTTTTGATGTTTAAATAAAAAATCCACCACAAACTAGTTTAAAAGGGGATGACAGGCTGGGCGCAGTGGCTCACGCCTGTAATCCCAGCACTTTGAGATGCCGAGGCAGGTGATCACCTGAGGTCAGTTCAAGACCAGCCTGGCCAACATGGTGAAACCCCATCTCTACTAAAAACAAAAATTAGCCAGGCATGGTGGCACATGTCTGAAGTCCCAGTTACTTGAGAGGCCGAGGCAGGAGAATTGCTTGAACCCGGGAGGCGGAGGCTGCAGTAAGCCGAGATTGCACCACTGCACTACAGCCTGGGTGACAGAGCGAGACTCCATCTCAAAAAAACAAACAAAAAAAAGGGGGGGACAAAATGGAAAATAAAGTCACATTTATGGCAAAGTGTTAATAAGCTTAATCTGTAGAAAGCACAAATAAAAGAGGGTAAATCCAATAGAAATTGATAGAAATCCAGTATCACACAATTTTATGTGTGATAAATTTGACAAAGGTTTAAAAATGCAGTTCAAGGAAATAGTGAAATAGATATACATATATATTATAGGTGAGATTATAAATGGTACACTCTATTTCTAAGAATTTATTTACCAAAAAAAAGACGATGCACACTAAGATATATGTCCAAGAATGATCACTCCAGTCTTCTTTATGAAAGCAAAAACTTTGAAACAACTAAAGGACCATAAAATGGGGAACTGGTTAAATACTACATGGTTTATCCATACGTTGAAGTACAAAGAAGCCCTTTAAAATCATGTTTTACAAGAATATTTAATGATGTGGGAAAATGCTATTTTGTTATATAGAGTAAACAAAGTTTTAAACACAATTGAAGCAACCACAACTTTCATTATCAGTACAATTATTCTTCCTTATCAATGGCATGATTCTTGCAGCAAAATGAGAAGCAAGTTTAACAACGCAGGATAAAGCAATGCCGGCGGTATGACTGTCCTCTACTGGAAGCATAGTGGGGCATGCAACTTAAAACCAGTCAGAGAACTTCCTGGGTGGCAAGTGAGCTGAGTCAGCAAAGATAAGGATGATCAGGCTGGCCTATGGGTACACAGGCCAAATCTCAGGTGAAGAGAGGGGAGTGTGTGCACAAACAGACTCTCGGTTGCCTGGGAGGGTGTAGAGAAAGGATCTCCCTACTGGGGCAATGGATGTATTGACCATGACTAAAGACCATGAGAAGCCATCACAGGGAAATGACATGGTGAATCTGATGTTCTTAAAAAGATCACGCAAGCAATGGTGTGGGAAGGACTGGAGGACTTAACTGGAAACAGAGATGAATTGATCCAGGGATGGGAGTCTGAATGAAGGCTGAGGCAGTCAGGATAAAAAAGAGGGGGTGGATTTGAGAAATCTTTTGAATTAGGAGGATGGTGTTAGGACCCCCTGAATACATAGGGTGAGAAAGAGAAAATCATAAATGATTGAGCAT
The DNA here is from genome assembly GCF_028885625.2 of Pongo pygmaeus. NCBI lineage: Eukaryota > Metazoa > Chordata > Mammalia > Primates > Hominidae > Pongo > Pongo pygmaeus. The sequence continues at coordinate 108,684,788 of NC_072380.2, read as the reverse complement.
TTTCTAGACAAATGTTTGAAATCGGGTTTATAATCATTTATGAGTTTCAGTTATTAACAGGGAATTTATTCCTTATCATCAAAGACCATACTAAAATGGATTCCTACCAAAACAATTAAATATATATCATGAAAAACTGTGACTAATATCCAAAAAGAAGGCAACTCACTTGAAGCTTGCCCAGTGGTAAGTCCTCATCTCTAAAAACCGGCAAACGACCATGCCCAGCCAAATGCCACCGCCATTGCACAACAGGATATCCAGAATGACTTGATCCCACCAGCACTCGGCAAAATTGGGGAGGAGATGCATGAAGAAGAGCTGAGAAACACAAGAGCCCATGGTTGGAAAAATAAACAAAACTGGGGTACCATGCAGATAGATAGATTTCCTTTTTAACAATACATTATTTTAGAAGAAGTTGTTTGACATTTCATTTTTTCCTAAAGTATAGAAAATAACCAACAGTAACAGGTTCTGCAATCTGTTTCTTGTTTTTTATATTGCAGATGGTTTGCAAACAAACAGCACATATCCAAACAGCTCTTCTCTTTTTGACACAGGGCTTTTAAAGAAAGGATGGTCTCTCTTGAAAAATACTACCAATTAATTACCTTGGCTAATGACAACATGACAAGGATCTGGGAGGGGAAAAGGAGAAAAGTTTCCAACACTGACAACAAAGCATTGTCATAATTCTCAAAATTAGCAGCTTGAGAATTCAAGTTGTGCATTTCAAAAATATCCCCTAGATATTTAGGTAAAACAGTGAGTAAGTTGTAAAAGAACAGTTAGCTCTTGATGACACGATGTAGGAAGCATGACAGCTTAATAGGAAATCTCACACCAACTGTTTCACAATAATGACAATCTTTTATTAAGTGCCCATGATGTGCAAGGTGGTGAGAGAAAAGGAAGTCAAGGGTCTTGATTTCAAGGAGAGGTGTCAGATGTTGTATTTTTTTTTTTTTATTTTTTTTTCTGAGACAGAGTCTTGCTCTGTTGCCCAGGCTAGAATGCAGTGGTGCGATCTCGGCTCACTGCAACCTCTGCCTCCCGGGTTCAAGCAATTCTCCTGCCTCAGCCTCCCAAGTAGCTGGGATTATAGGCACACACCACCATGCCCGGCTAATTTTTGCATTTTCAGTTGAGCCGGAGTTTCACCATGTTGGCCAGGCTGGTCTGGAACTCCTGACCTCATGATCTGCCTGCCTCGGCCTCCCAAAGTGCTGGGATCAGATGTTTATCCAGATAATCAGAACCACAAAATATGGTAGACTGAGGAAAGTGTTACAACGGTGACATAAATGGAGTATGGTGGAAAAAAACATTCATTCTGACAGAGGCTGAAGGTTCCTTTGGCCTCTGGAACTTTCCTGGAGAGGGCTTCTGCAAGAAAGACATATTGGAGGGGGAACACTAAGGATAAGAATGACTGATTTCATGAGATGGAGATGAAGACGCGGGCATTCCAGGAAGGGGAAACAGTAAGATCAAGGGTGGAACAGAAGTTCTCTGGAAATCAATTTGTCCAAAACAAAGGGCATATCTGCTGTGTTCAGAACAGCATGCCCTGCCGTGTGAAGGCCCAATGTAAGAAGGTGAAATTACTAAGACAATGCCTGGGAGTTCTCTGGAAAGAGACAAGCCTATAATTACAAACCTTTGAAGTAATATAATAAATACTGCAAAGATAAAACAGTATTCATGAAAGCATTCTGTAAGCTATAAACAAATTATAAATATGAGGAATTTTTTGTTCTTAATGAACCTGCTGTCAAGAAGCTACAGAGTAGCTGCTGCATGTGATGGCTTGTGGCTGCATTCTTAACCCCGGGGGCCTGGTACTACCCTTGAAGTGTATTCCCAGGTTCCAAGCCATGAGATGGAACCTTAACTCTCGCCCTTAGAGAGGGAAGGGAGAAACTTCAGCAGAAGTCAATGACACATATTTGCTGAAAGAAAACTATGCAAGAGAAAATGGGATGTGGAGGACATCCTCCAGCCTAAGGAACTTTCCCGGAAGGTACCAGGTTCTGGGGGTGAGATGGGCCCCTGATAGACCCAAGCCCAAGGAGGAGGGGGCTGCATTCCTTCATTCACTACAGATTTGTGGAGCATCTGCCGTGTATAAGGCAAAGTCCTTGGATCTGGGAATACACAGGCATGGGCCCTGCCCTCTTGAGGCACAAGGATTACCAGAAGAGACACTTATTGAGTGTCTAACATTCATTTGATGAAATGAGGAGCATTTCAAAGGAGAGTGGCGAGGTGTTCTATTTCCAGCTGTATGAAGATGGAGCACAGTTACTGGAGGGGCAGGGAAAGCCTTCCAGAGCTGAGCTCTGGAGACAGCTTGTTAGCAGGTGAAGGGAGAGAAGAGAGGGAAGAGCAGCAGGGAGGACTCTGTGGTGGGGAAGACAGCAGAGGCGGCTGCAGCACCGAGGGCAAAAATGAGGCATGATGAGGCTGAGGCTGCAGGCAGGGGCTGGTGAACCTGGAGCCTCGTAGGCAGGGTTGGAAGTTTGGATTCTATTTTAAGAGTAATGGAGGCCTGGTACGGTGGTTCACGCCTGTAATCCCAGCACTTTGGGAGGCTGAGGCAGGTGGATCACCTGAGGTCAGGAGTTAGACACCAGCCTGGCCAACATAGAGAAACCCCATCTCTACTAAAAATAAAAAGTTAGCTGGATGTGGTGGCACATGCCTGTAATCTCAGCTACTTGGGAGGCTGAGGCAAGAGAATCGCTTGAGCCTGGGAGGTGGAGGTTGCAGTGGGCCAAGATCACACCACTGCATTCCAGCCTGGGCGACAAAGCAAGACTCCGTCTCAAAAAAAAACAGAGTAATGGAGAAACACTAAAGAGCTCTGAGTAGGGAAGAGCCTTGGTCTGGTGGGGTCTAAAGAGGATCATTTGGCAATAAATAGTGAAGAGACAAGCAATTCTGACGGAGATGACCATGGATTAGAGACAAGTGGGAGCAGAGGTCTGAAGAGACGTCAATGGACGATTGGGTGCTTAGAAGACTCTACAGAACTCTACAGGACCTGGCGACCACAGGCACTGGGAAGCAGGGAAAGAAGGTACAGCAGATGCCCAGTCTGCAGTGCAAGGGGGAAGCAAGCGAGGTTGACAAGGGCCAGGTGCCTGACACAAGCCTATGCAGCGGCCGGGTTCCAAAGACACATGGAATTCAGAGGTGGAATGCGGTATAAGGGCAGGAACGTGGGCTTCACATCTGGAATCCAATCCTAGCTCACCTAAAGAAGCAAGGCTGTGCGCTCCGGCTCCCCTATCTGTACAGTGGGAACCTGTATGCACCGCCTTTCCCGGTTTGTTGTGAGGACTTAGAAGGCATATGTAAAGTGTTGGGCACTATTATGGATCGGTTGAATTGTGTCCTCTCAAAACTCCTATGTTGAAGCCCTAACCTCCAATACCTCAGAATTTGAGCTTATTTGGAGATAGAGTCATTGGAGAGGTACTTTGTTAAGATGAGGTCATAGGCAGTACAGTGAGCTGCTAATCCAATATGACTTGTGTCCTTATAAAAGGGAATGCTCTTGTGTCCTTATGAAAAAGAACACATGGGGCTGGGCACAGTGGCTCACGCCTGTAATCCCAGCACTTTGGGAGGCTGAGGTGGGCAGATCACGAGGACAGGAGATTGAGACCATCCTGGCTAACATGGTGAAAACCTGTCTCTACTAAAAATACTAAAAATTAGCTGGGCGTGGTGGCACACGCCTGTAGTTCCAGCTACTCGGGAGGCTGAGGCAGAAGAATGGCGTGAACCCAGGAGGCGGAGCTTGCAGTGAGCCAAGATCACGCCACTGCACTCCAGCCTGGGCGAGAGCGAGACTCCATCTCAAAAAAAAAACAAAACAAAACAAAAAAAGAACACCATGAAGGCTCAGACACGCACAGGGAGAATGCCACGTGACCAGGAAGGGGTCATGCATCAACAAGCCCAGGGACCACGACTGCCAGCAAATCACAAAGATAGAGAAGGAGCCTGGAAAAAATGCTCCGAAAGGCCCCAGCGGGAACCAGTCCTGCCGACGCTTTGATCTCGGACTTCTGGCCTCCAGAACAGTGACAGGCACATTAACGGAAGCCACATCTAGTTGGCACATGTCTCTAAGTTAGGGTCAGGACAATGATGAGCATGGAGAAGTATACTGCGTATGTGGCCAAATTCTGTTCACTGGGAATGATTCATAATGATAGAACAATAATGAGTTAGTTCCCAAAATTTCATTTTGCTAATAGTTTTTCAAGACTATAACTCTTTTATTAAGTAAATGCAACAAACTTTTGATTCCTGACATATTAGAGCTAACATTTGGAATCCATTTTGCAGCCACCAAATACCCTGGATGCTCTTATAGTACTTGAACACACAATTCTATTATCTCAAACTGGAAGCTAGTTAGTAGGTCAACTGACCTATTGAATTCTAAGCAGATCTCCTCATTCCCATTTATTCGTCTTACTTGGAATTTTAACTTCTTTCTTTAGCTTTATTTCATTTGTTTCTCTTTAAGACTTGCAGGACAGAGGTACACTTTATTAAGTTAACAAGGAGGTTTTTTAAATATTTGCTTGTTTTTTAAACAGAAGTATAAAATATTCTTCTGTTTTGTACCACATGAGCTGGAGAATGGATTAACTGACTATTAACTGACATACTTTTTCCTATATATAAACTACACACACGGCACAGTCTGGGGAACCCCCAATGCCCTCCTTCTTACCTCAGTCAGCTCCCAGGTAATACTGATTGTCCAGCAGAGACCGTAACTACGGATCAGCAAGGCCTTCATGGCCCAGCCCCAGAAATGTCCAAATGCAAAAATATCAAAGTGGCTGATAATCCTCTCCCAGGTGATCACATGGCAGTTCACAGCATACTCCTATTTAAAATAAAAAAAGAGAATAATTAGTGAAATTCTAGAAATCAACTTGCTTCCAGGATTCTGCCGGTAAATGAAAAGAACAGATATGAACTTGACAACTAATAAGTCCTGCTCAGTAAAAAATGAGAAAGTTTTAATAACTTAAGGGTCTTGAGGGAAAATAGACAAGTATTTGAGTTTATAAATCAAAACTGCTTTGCTCTGAATTGCAAAAGCTGCATTAAAATGAGAAGCAAAATAATTTTACGAAGGCTCAACATATCCTAAAGAAGTGGTATCACATAGATCATGTCATCGGACCACAGGGCAACGATATTAAAGCCAGTAACTAAAGCACAAATAAAAGATTCCCAATAGATTTGGAAATTTAAACACACATTTCTAAATATCATGGATTAAAGAAGAAATCATAATAGGAATTTTTTTTAACGTGTCATAATGATAATGAAAATACACCATGTAAAAATTGAACTTTAGAGGAAAATGTAAAGCCTTAAATAGTTATGCTAGAAAAAAGAAGAAAAGCACCCAACTTCAGTAATTAAAAGAGAACTCCCCTCCCCAAAAATATATCAGATACTACATAATTTAAATATTAAAAATTACAAAGCTTTTCAGAATGTTGGTTCCATTTCTAATATCTTTGTTTTTGATTATACATATTTCTAAGTAATTTAATATCTTATCATATGACTGCATGACAATATGATAATATAACATTTATTGGGAATCTCTACATTTCACATCCTTTCTTCCCAAAATTAATTTGACAGGCAGTAGTAAGAGTTGGCAAATATTCACCCCCTGTAATCAGCCAGCTGAAAAAAATTCCTATAAACTATAATAGTTTTAAATTCCAGAAATGATACTTTCTGAGAGCAAAAGAGCTTCCCTGTCTCTTCTGAAACCCACCACACATCAGATTTCCTTCTCAGATAAAATGCATTTCAACTTGCAAAGCTGAACAAACATTTTTAAGAATTCTATTTTTTGAGAAGCAGTATGATGTGAGATTATGCTGTGTAAATGGGAAATCTGGAGAAAAGAGGATAAAATTCAATAGGGATAAGTCAAGATAAGGCTTTAAAAAAAACAAACTGCCCTGCAATAAGATGAAAAGTCTCGTTCCCGGACTCTGGAACAGCACGTTCTTGTCACAGAGAATTGCAGGCTGACAGAGGGAAATGCCCTTAGGCTGAAGCAGGTTGTATATTAGGTTAAGGAGCAGGGCCACATCCAGTCAACCTCAAATGTCTCAACCACCCCACCCTCTTCTTTATTCTGGAATACACTGCGTAGAGTTAGATAAGGAAGGGGTAAAATCTGTTTTTAGAAGGCTGCTCTTAAAGTAATCACAGCTTGCAGATAACTCTGGAGGACTTTATACTCTATTAAGTATCTCTGTGCTTTGACATGTGGGAAGGCATTTTAAAAATCATAAAGACCAATCCGTCTATTTGCACTATAGTTAGTAATGAACAAATTTGCCAATTATCCCCTTCATAAGACCTGAGGTCCTTGTCCTGGAAGGGCCACAGGGCACTGCAGTTTAAAGCAGCCAGAGAGCTGCATGCAGGCAGAACCCTGGGAATCAGGAGGAACAGGCTTTAACTGAAGACAGCATAGAGCTAAAGCCTGGAAAGGGGGTCAAGTGGACAGGTGCATGCCTGTGAGCAAAAGATGGGTAAAGACAGATTCTGCTGACCTCCCAACTGGTCCTAGGCTGATCTTGGTGGCCTTACCCTCTGCCTTGCTTGCTGGACACCTAACCAAATACCAAGTCCTATTCACTTTACCTCCCCAGGTTGTTCTTTTACGCTTCTCGCTGCCACTATTATTTCTTGCTTAGACTTCCGTAATAATAGGTTTCGAAACTGTGGAATGTGTCAGGCACATAACAAAGTATAGATGATGCTATAATAAGCACCTAGGTGTTCACATTCAGCTTAAGACTACAGAGATCTTGAAAATCATAATCAGATCACAGAATGTGCATGCATGTGTGTAAGGGTGTCTGGGGCAGGAGGGTGGGGAGAAAGGGGCTGGGTAACATGCCCGTCCCAATGTAGAAGGATCTCCACTACTACACACGCCAGGTCTCCAGCCCAACTATCTTTTCACTCCTCTCTGGGGCAGTTGCTGACTTTGGAAGAAGAAAGAGATCCAACCTCTTTTGGGTCCTCTTTGGAAATTATTTGCCTACAGACAGCACAGGTTCTCATCAGCTCCCCCAGCCATGCAGCAATTTTTGTGGGTCAGGCCCTGCTTTGTAGAAGCAGCTTGTGGTTGTCTAATGGGCTAGGGGAAGATAGGCTTGCTTAATTCAGCCCAGGTCTAAAGCAATCTGCTCCACTGAGCTTTTACAGGAAGAAATCAGCTGAGATTTTGAACTCTTGTTTCTGTTTCCAAACTCAACTAGAAATGGAGGTATTTATTGATTGACCTCCTAAAACATCAACACAGGTCATGTAGCTCCTCTGCTTATAAACCTTCCATGGCCTTTTCATACACTTAGAATAACACTCAAACTCCTTGTCCCAGCTGGCTCAGCCCTGGCAGCCTCTTAGCTCAGGCAGGGCCCTCTGCCTCATGATCCCCACACTTCTTCCGTACCAGACTGGTCCCAGTTCCCCACACCCCCAATCAGGGCCCCTACACAGACTGTGCCCTTTGTAACGATCGTGCTTCCTTGAATCTATGACATGCCTTTTTCACACTGTATTGTTTTGAGAATTAGGGTGACTATTTCAATATATTACAATGTATAGCACTTTAAATATAAGGTTTCTTTTTTTTTTTTTTTTTGAGACAGCGTTGCCTAGGCTGGAGCGCAGTGGCACCATCTCAGCTCACTGCAACCTCCGCCTCCCAGGTTCAAATGATTCTCCTGTCTCAGCCTCCCGAGTAGCTGGGATTACAGTTGCGTGCCACCACGCCCAGCTAATTTTCGTATTTTTAGTAGAGACAGGGTTTCACCATGTTGGCCTCAAACATGGTCTCAAACACCAGGCTGGTCTCAAACTCCTGACCTCTTGATCCACCCACCATGGCCTCCCAAAATGCTGTGATTACAGGCATGAGCCACCATGCCCAGCCCAAGGTTTCTTTTTTTCTCCTCCAAAAAGTCATACCTATAATTGATGGTGCATCTTAAAATTGATGTTGACCTCACAAAGCCATGACCAATCTTAACATTATAAAAAGCGAGACCACCAGACACTGTGTGCCTCCTAGTGTGATACGCAGCACCAGCTATGAAGCAGTCCCACTATAAAAACCGATCTGGAATCTAGAATCTCATCCAGCCCCTACATCTGAGTTCTACTTTAGAGAAGATATAGGGGGACAAAAAGAACATGTTAAATGATGATTCTGCAAATGCAGCTGCAAAATCCAGATGTGAAAAACCCTATAGAATAAGCAATGTGGTTTCTTTGACAAATAAATTTTCAGGACATGATGAGGGGAATTACAGATGAAAAGAGATTTAAAAGACACATCAAATGCAATGTGTAAACCTTGTCTGGATCCTATTTTGAATAAATCAACTGTACAGAACATTTACGAAGCGACTGCAGAAATGTGAACACTCACTGCGTACTGTTCACTGTTCAGTGGTTATGCTAAAAAAAAAAAGAAAAGAAAAGCCCATCTATTTTAGGTTTAATTTCTGAGAACTGTTTCAAAATAATCCAGGATGTGGGATGAAAAGATGAAACAAGTTTGGGCCTGTGTCGATAATATTGACACTGGGTGATGGGTACATGAGGTTATAGATTCTCTCTACTCTTGCATAGGTTTAAAATTTTTCATAATAAAATTCTAAAAAGCTGTTGAAATTGTCTTAGGGTTCAATAGCCAACAATTATTTGTTTAATTTGCCTTCTGGTAGACTCTAAGCTCCAAGAGGACAGGGAGCACGCCCACCCTCTCCCCCACTCCCACCAGCATGGGATGGTGTCTTATGCAGAAGAAAAGCTGGGTCAGCATTAATTAGCCAAAGACTGCTGCTTCAAGACAACCCAGTCTACAAACTTGTCTGAAGCTTAAAGACATATTTTTGAACAGAATCAATATTTTAAAATGCAGCAACTTTTCAATTACACAAAAAACTGCCTCTAATGGGATTTCAGTGATCTAATTTATAATATTTATAATATTATAATATTAATTCTAAGGGATTTATAATATTTTATAAATATTTATAAGATTTATAATATTTTATAAATATTTATAAGATTTATAATATTTTATAAATATTTATATTTATAATATATAATATTTTATAAATATTTATAGTATATATTTTATGACTATTTATAATATTTATATTATATAATATTTTATAATATTAATTTATAATATTAATTCTAAGGGAAAATGAAGTCTGAGTCTCAATGTATGATACCAGGCATAGACCATGGTCTATCAAGATTAGGAATGGGTAGCAGCATGAAGGAGTGGAGAGAGTAGGGACTCTGGGAAGCCAGGAATTATAGACCTGTCTTGCATAAAGGAACCACTAATGAATAGGTCCTTAGAATTGCAAAAGACAACTTTAAAGAAGTATAAAGGGATGGGATTAGAGATGGAGAAGATGAGGCTGTTTTAGCACCAGTTAGAACTCTACAGGCTGAACACAGCCTCGTGCTTTACTTTGGCAAGAAAGATTTAGCCAATACTTGAAAACCAGAGTTCAAAAGCCAGGTTCGGCTACTTGGGGGCTGTAAGTTTGACATCTGGATGTCCCTGTGATGTCAAATTCTTAAGAAAGCCAGGTGTGAAGAGCATTATTATTCGATTCAATTTCCTCCTACTGGCTGTGAGAACTGGAGCACATCCACCTGCAAGTCAGTTTACTTTGCAATGTGACCACTTTTGCTCAAAAATGCAAGAAAGATATCTGGGAAAATACTACACTTCGGATATCTTTCTCCCAATTTCTATTTCCTAAGGCTCCTCTGAGCATCAAAGCACTTATTTTTATAACTATATACTGAAAGCACACTCCAAATGAAAAGTACAGGTTTTGACGCCAGAGAGATCCATCGGCTTGTGTTTGCAGTGAGATACTGTATTTTAAACTTCCATCTCCTCCTCTGTAAAATGGTGATATGAACGTCTAGCATGCATGCATGAGGCTTATGTAGAATATAAAGTGCCCTGCACAGTGTCTGACATAGACAATTCATAATAAATAACTGCCATTATCCTCATAACCGTCATCTGCATTATCATCATCATCATAGGCTAAGAAGTCAACCTCCGTCATTCTCTCCCTTAGAGTAAAAAAATTCCAAAACAGACTTTCTCCCCCGAGACTGATAAATAATTTCTGGCATTCTTATTTTTGCTTTAAGCATATCCCTTAAAAAATTTACAGATAACAATCTTTAAATACCACTCTAAGAAGGATTTGACCAATGTCACTATGGGGGAATGATTATTTCTTGGACCTTTTATGAAGTCCCTTTGTGTTACTTCTTGTTTGTCAAAGCAAACCCATCTATGGCCCAAATTCCTGTTCTCCTTTTCAGAAAAGAATTAACCTGTACCAAATGTTGGGATTAAAAAACACTGGAAAAGAACACATTATAATATAAAATAGTGTGATATTGTGATTCATAATAAATACATAGTTTGGTCCTTCTCCCCAGTTCCTGGCTCAAAGCTCCTGAAACCCTTACAATTTCCTGACCAATAGGGGTGCCAGGTGCATCTTTTGTTCTAATATCTGTTCTTTGACCCCAGTTGCTGACACAGAGCTCCTAATTCCTTGGAGTTTCCTGGGTGATAGGAGCATCTTTTGTTCTAATGAGGTGACTTGGTAAGTTCCTGGGTTGGGGCTGGTCATCAGAAAGACCAAACCATGATTAGAAGCCTAGAACTTTCAGTCCCACCTTCCATCCTCCGGGAAGGAGAGCAAGACTGGAGATTGAGTTAAAAATCATGGAGGGCTGGGAGCAGTAGTTCACACCTGTAATCCCAGCACTTTGGGAGGGCAAATCACCTGAGGTCAGGAGTTTGAGACTAGTCTGGCCAACATGCTGAAACCCCATCTCTACTAAAAATACAAAAATTAGCCAGGCGTAGTGGCAGGTGCCTGTAGTCCCAGCTATTTGGGAGGCTGAGGCAGGAGCATTGCTTGAACCAGGGAGGTAGAGGTTACAGTGAGCCGAGATTGTGCCACTACATTCCAGCCTGGGCGACAGAGCGAGACTCCGTCTTGGGAAAAAAAAAAAAAAATTGATCATGGGCCGGGTGTGGTGGCTCACACCTGTAATTCCAGCACTTTGGAAGGCTGAGATGGGTGGATCACTTGAGGTCAGGAGTTTGAGATCAGCCTGGCCAACATGTTAAAACCCTGTCTCTACTAAAAATACAAAATTAGCTGAGTGTGGTGGTGCATGCCTATAATCCCAGTTCCTCAGGAGGCTAAAGCAGGAGAATCACTTGAACCTGGGAGGCCAAGGTTGCAGTGAGCTGAGATCATGCCACTGTGCTCCAGCCTGGGTGACAGAGTGAGGCGCCATGTCAAAAAAAAAAAAAAAAAAAAAGGCCAAGCGTGGTGGCTCATACCTATAATCCCAGCACTCTGGGAGGCCGAGGCAGGCAGATCATTTGAGGTCAGGAGTTCGTGAGCAGCCTGGCCAACATGGTGAGACCACTGTCTCTACTAAAAATACAAAAGTTAGCCAGGTGTAGTGGCAGGTGCCTGTAATCCTAGCTATTCGGGAGGCTGAAGCAGGATAATCGCTTGAACCTGGGAGACGGAGGCTGCAGTGAGCCGAGATTGTGCCACTGCACTCCAGCCTAGGCAACAGAGTGACACTTTGTCTCAAAAAAAAAAATCATGCCTATGTGATAGTCTCCATAAAAATCTCTGAACTCTGGGGTTCAGAATTTCCAGGTTAGTGAACACATCCACATGCTGGGAGGGTGGTGTACCCCAACACCACAGAGACAGAAGCTTCTGCCCTCAGGACTCTGCTGGACCTCGCCCTAGGTACCTCTCCATCTGGCCGTTCACCTGTATCCTTTATCATATCCTTTACAATAAGCTGGCAAACTTAAATACTTCCCTGAGTTCTATGAGCCATCATAGCAAATGATCGTGCACAAGGAGGATATTGTGGGAACCCCTGATTTGTAGCTGATTGGTCAGAAGCACAGGTGACAGCCTGGACTTGCGAGTGGCATCTGAAATGTGGGCAGTCTTATAGGACTGGGCCCTTAACTAGTGGGATCTGACGCTAACTCCAGGTGTCAGGAAAGTTAAGAGAACTGGTTAGTGTGGGAAAAACCCACACATCTGGTCACAGAAGTATTTACCGTCAGTGAAGAGAAAAACAGCTGGTTTTTCCCATATAATTAGTCTCCTCGGTAAAAGCCAAAATAGAGTCGTTTTAGCCAAGAATAAAATTTTTTTGTATGGTTTAATAAAAATAATAGTAACAAATGAAATAAACTAATTCATTACAACTGGCCTCTCTGTGGCAAGCAGTGGAGCAGGAGCAAGGCATCAGGGTCAGAGAGTGCAGGTGCTGAGGGTGATGCTGACGGGTGCAGGGGCAGCCACCATGACCTAGGGCATGGCCCAACAACATGGGGTGTTGGGGGTACCATGGCAGACCTCGCAGTAGGCCTCACAGATAATGCTACTTTGTTCACTTCACAATAACCCCCAATAAGTATTACTACGTCAACTTACAAAAAAATGGAATAATCTAACAAGTACTTTGCCCAAAGTCCCACAACTACCAAGTAACAGAGGCAGAATTCACACCCAAGGCTGTCTGATAATAATGTGTGTGTTCTTCCTCACAGACCCCTTTGCGTAATGAGAGGATTTCCTTTCCCTGGACTCTATCACCTGTGGACAACCATGCAACTCAACAACCCTCCCAGAGACCTGGTTTTTAGGTAACTACACAGGAAATACAGAGAAGGAACAATTTAAAATGTCAAGTCTACTACCTCTTACACCCAAGAAAGAATCTACCAGTTTCTCCAAGAGGCCACTGACAAGTACATACCATGACATCTGCTTCCCTTGTGGCGTATCGAAGATTTGGATCTAGCCAATACATTAGAGATTTAACCTGCTCGAAATTCAGGAAGAGTAGGAATACCAGGAACAGGAAGTAGAGCACACTGAGTCCTGAGAGAAAAAAAAACATGCTGAAATTTAGAAGAGATCCAATAGTCAGACACACACGATACACATTAGACTCGAATGGCATTGCCAAAACCAGACACTAAGATTGCAGCACAGCCTGTCAAGACTCCTCTTATAATCTGGGATTTCCCTTGATGAGGCAGTCTGATACACAGTCCTAATTCAGATTGAGGGGGTCAAGAAAACCATCTCTGAGAAACTGATGCTAACTTAGACTGAGACTTGAAGGATCATGAGGCAAAGGGTGTGTGGGGTGGGTGTGAGGATTGCACGCAACATTCAGGTAGAGAACAGCGTGCAGGTTGGTTTCCGAAAAGAGAAATATCTAGGACCCCATATGTGGCTAGAGCACTGGCAGAGAGGGGAATGGAGCAAGGCAGCCCTGAAGTGACCGTCAGGGCTTAAAGGCCACGGCCAAAATTTCAGATATGATTGTAAGTTAAGTGGGGAAATAAGATGATCTAGGTAACATTTTAAAAAGCCAACTAAGTGGACTGGAGGAGGGCAAGGCTGGGTGTGGACAGTACTACCGATATAAGGTTCAAGAGGCGGCCCAGGGCCACTTTTTTGAGACTTACACTCCACATTACCCCGTGTAGGCATTATTTTATTGTCCTATCATCTCATAATTGCTATCCTAATAATCACTATGTGTCATTTTAAAAAGAAATGTTAACAATGCACTTTTAGAAGGCAAAAGCCTGTCCAATACATTTTAGAGAGATTTCAGAAACGATCACGAGGGGTTTTGTGGTTTCTCTTTCTCTTGAACCCATCGGAATTAGAATGTTTATGCGGGACATTTAGAGACCGTGATACAAATGACCTTGTATCACAGCGTCCATCCAAACTTGGCTCAGCACTAATCTCCAGTGAGCCACTCCAGAGAAGAGCATGTCTGTGGTTGGAATGAAATCCACTGCAAGCACTATAGTGCCAGGCCTTCCAACGGGCACCCCTCTCCAGGCCTCAGGGAGTTCAAGTGAGGCCTGGGTGGTATGTGGCCAGCCCATAATTGTGCAACCTAGGGCCCAGGGAATGCACATTTTTTAGGCAAGTTGATACGAGAATTGCCTTCAGTTTGCACTTATGTACCACCCATTTTTTTTACCAATTTTCACCACAAATGCCCCCCACTACACTTTTTAATAATTATGATCCTCTTGAATAATTACATTAGGACAGAAAGAATCTGTGGTGTAGGGATTCTCAATCTGGAGTTCTCGGTTGGACCTCAAGGTCTGTGAAGCCCTGGACACTATATGCAGAACTGTGCATGGTGAATGTCCATGGATGCACACATAGGGAATGGGTCTATCTATAGGTCTCATCGGATTATCAAAGGGCTCCATGCTCCCAAAAGGCTCTCAAGAAGGAAATAAAACTGCTTACTACCTATCATAGATCATTTGAAATAGGAAGAATTCAGATGTGTCCAAATAGCTGAAAATAACTTATAACTTCAAACAGCACTATTAAATCAATGGGAGGTATGTACGTTATAGCCAGGACTATGTTTTTGAAAATGTAAATGGAATCAGGTCACCCTGGGAAAAACCCTCCCGTGATTTCCCCCTGCCCGTCATGCCCTGCTTTTTACCCTGGCCCACAGTCCCCATGATTACATCTGTGCCCGATGACTCTCTGACTTCTCTCCTACTCTTCTCCCAGGGCTCACTATACTTGGGCCACACTGGCCTGGAAGTGGTTTCTAGCTGTGGGCCATTTTAGCAGCTTTTCCCCTTGCCTGGGATGCTCCCCTCCCCCAGAATCTTTGCAGGCTTGAATCCTTCTTTGTATGACAGTTTCAGACTTGGCATCACTCCCTCAGGCCTCCCATCACTCCTCAAGCTAAACCAGACACCAGCTCCTGTCACCTCCCCTGGTCTTAACTAGCTTCCTAATAACTTCAGATAGCTGATATTTTTTTGATTACTGATTTGTGTAATAGTTTGTTTACTAGCTGTCCTCTGTCTCCAAGTGGAAGGGCAGCTTCTTGAGGGCAGGCTCCTGTCTGTCTGGTCTTGCCTGGTGGCCTCAGGGCCCAGAGCAGCACCTGTCACACAGCTCACTCAGTGAATGGCTGCTGAGTGAAAAGTTCACAAATCAATTCAAAGAGACTAAGAGTTACCTAGAAGCTCTGAAGGCTGAAAGAAAAATAGGCAGCTTTTAGCAAAATAGCAATTCCTTAGAGTTCTTGAACATTTTTACATAAGATTACATTTTCCAAACCTAAAATAATTCATTTGGTGACTTATTTAGGCCAGATAAAGCCAATATCCAAAGTTTTGAAGATGCATTTTTAAATCCATTTAGGTGATTTCACTATTTAGACTACAAAATCAGGTAAAAATAAGACATCCAATATTTATATGCTTATTTTTAACTCTTAGTTCAAATTAGGGTTCTTTGTCAGAAGTCTTTCTCTTTCCAAGTTCTTTCTCATTCATAACACTGAAGAAATTGAATTGCTTTGTTTTCATTCCCTTCCAGATGCTCACAAGACAAATGTGCTCATAGTGGGTACTTGGGCTTGCACTAGTAAGAAGCAGTATGAAAACACATAAAGGAAAACAAGAGATATTTGCTTAAGTCAAATCCTGTGTACATTAAGAGACAACAACATAAGGAGGCATGTGGAGTTGAAACAGTTCATGTGTAAGAGAATTTAAGTCATCATCAACACTTTATTTTGTGTCAAATAATTTTAAGAAAACATGTATATTAGGAACATCAAAAAGTAAAAAGGTAGAATAAAGTTTTAACTAGTGAGAGTGGCAAGTAAAAGTCTTAAAGTGATAAACAGAAAAAAAGATGAAAAAAATAGAACATCCTTTTACATTGCTAATGGAAACTCACCAAAAACCATTCGCCATAAGGCTGGATGAGGTCGAGTGAACGGACCTGCAAATAAATAACATTATAAAGTTAGAAGGAACTGGTTTCAGAGAAGGCTAAAACTTAAGGTGCTGCTGATCTCCATACAGATAACAAGAAGAAAAAGCTCTCTACTGTTAAAAGTTTTTTTTTTTTTTCCTCTACATAAACACTTTGAGGTCAATTTGGTTGAAATGTTTGCTCCACTTTATAACAACTGTCACCACAATCATCACAGGCACCACTCTCCACAACAGAGATTTTTTTAAAGCTTTGTCTTGAGAAGCCAGAACATAATTTCCCTTGGAAACAATGTTGTAATAGTGAGTGGGTCACCAGGCTAGGCTTAAGTGTGTGTGACACATATTGTACCTTAACAAGTAAAATGTCCCAGCTGCCCAGGAGCTCCAGGGAAAGAGGTTCTGGACAGCACAGTCATCATCCTGTGTGTGCGTTTGCATGTGGGTGTGTGCGTGTGTGTATGCATGTGCGTGTGTGTGTGTGTGTGAGAGAGAGACAGACTGAAAAATAACAGAGGAAAAAGAAACACTGCGTGGCTTTTGATATGACCTGTGCCGACAAAACACCTCTGACATGGCAATCCGGTTCAGACACATGCAGATTCCACACAACTGAAACAAAAGTCTCATAGGACAAAACTTTCCCTTATGACAAGTGATACGCCAATACTTTCTCTTTTTTCATTAAAAAAGCAGAAGAGGGAGAAGAAAGCAAGCTGAGCCTTGACCTTACACCTCACAGCTATGGAAAAGCACCATTCTGGTGAGTACCTGTTCTGTGCGGGGCTGCCAACGCCTTTGAACAGCCTTCCTACACTTGCAGAATTTCCAACTTTATGAATCCCACGTCCCCAGGAGAGACACCAAAGCTTGTTTCCCAACTTTCTTTACAGGTGGGGCTCGGTCTGCAGTGGCACTTGTGCCAGGCTTGGCCTCAGGAGCTAGTGACAGTAAAGGGAGTAGGCACAGTTCTCCTCTCTCTCTGTTTCTCTAGCCCTGGCTAGTAGGGGCAGTAGGCAGGTGGTGACCATCCAAAGTGGCACTCCCTTAGAATCCATTGCAGAAGTGACACTGGGGCAGATCATAGCCCACGCTTGCTGGGGTTTCCTCCTTAGAACAGTTCTGGGGGTGGTGTCTGTTTCTGGAAGCTCAGACTATGGTTGGTTTCCAAGCAAGCCTATGACACTGTGAGCCACTCCTAGTCTTTAACAGGCTCTTTAATGAGCACAGTCAGCTTCTGTTGCTTGCAATCTTGAATCCTATCTGAGGCAAACATTCCACTGTAAGTTTTATTCCTGAATTCATTCTAAAATCAACTATATATTCTTAAAAAGACCACATTGAAACATATTTTAACTACTTTCTTTTGATGAGTCAAGTTCTTATTACGAAAATCAGTTACAAGTACCCCCCACCATTCAAATCTATCAGTTCCTAGGTGGCAGTTTGGACGGTGAGTTTGGTTCATGAGAGACTCTACTTTATCCAAATGCGTTTGCATTTGGTTCCTGCGTTTTGTATGGCAGGTAGTGAGAACTCAGATGGTTAGGGGTTTATTGAAAATTCATCTAAATCTGTTTGATTTCTGAGTTCTAATAGTGAGGGCTCAGACAGTGAGGAATACCTATATTCCTTTTCAAAATCAGCTGCTTCTTTCTCAGAAAGTCACAGTGAAGGTTATAAACCAGGATCCCCCGCCAGGTAATGTGACACCATCACCTTTTGTCAAGTCATTGGGAAACTCATGGCTAAAATTATCATCTTTTAAGTTATTTTCACTTCCAAATGCTCCTCTTTACTCATGGTAGGCGATAGCTCTTGACTTGTCACCATAAGTGACTTCTGTATTTTGGTGGCTGCCTGGCTTGCAAATATTACTTCATCTATAACATTAAATTAACCTTGTAGACATAAAATGGGACGTCAGTTTTCTGTATAGTTTCCTCTTATAAGGTTCAACTCAAAAACTGTGTGACCTATTATTTGGCTTGCGACAAAATCAGCACTTAAAAATCCTATAATGTTATTCCCAAGAGCAATCATAATGACAGGAGTCAGCAGTACCTTCCTGACCACTTACTATGCACCAGGCTGTGGAATGAGACACTCCCACACAGTGTCATAAGGACTCAGTGACAAAGGTGTCATCATTACTCCCACTTTACAGATAAGGGTACTGAGGCAGAGGAACCTGCCCGGGGTCATGCAGCTCATGGAGTCCACCTTAGTTCCATCAGAGCCTCCTGTGTCACCAGGCTGAGTCGTGAGGAGCACCTGGGGACTTTCCTATGAACTTTCACAGAACTGGGTTGGCTCAGGAAGGGGAGAGGGTTAGAGAGGGTGTCTGAGGGTTGAGCCCAGACTGGTTTCAGAACCAGGAGAGTGAGGGGAAAGAAACAAGCTGGAGTGTTTAGAGCTGATGCAACAGGGGGAAAGGCATGGTGCAGGCTTTACGGTAATGTGGAACTGATAAGCAGGCTCAGGAAAAGCAAGACCAGGGAAAGGGCAGGGAACTGATAGCTCTAGAGATAAAAGCCAGGGACCACCCTAATCCAGGGAGGTGGGAACCACTGGTAACTTTTGCCTACAAAAGCTGAGATAAGGCCCTGGAATGTAAGGTGACCCTTTCAGTAACTAACTTCAAAACCCAGTCTAGGTTTGATTTCAACCATCAAATCTGCTGCCCTGCAAGTGTGAGCCTTATCATAACTGCCCATTGCCTCCTGAGAAGAAACTCTGAATTTTTTAAAGCGGTATTTTAAAAAGTACATTTTAGTAGCATTATATACTAACAGTGCAATCTTTACTGTCAGACAGCAGTATTGCTAAAAGTATCATTTTACTTTTTCAAAAACAATCGAGGATGAGGCTGGCGTGTTCTTGATTATAAATCCTGATACTTATGCTCACTAGATTACTTGCACCTGGCTACTCCAGTCAAGTCATCTTTGCAGAGCCTAAGGGTGTATGTGCCAGGGGTGGGGACGCAACTGAGGAAGAGCCCCACCTTCCACAGCATCACCTGCCCGGCATGAGCCCCACCTGTAGCATCCTGTGAACATTCATGTCATCTCAATGCCTTCTCCACAGATCTTATTTCCCAACAGACTATTGACTACTTTCTCAGTGGTCTTGTAAAGGCAGGCTTCCTTTTCTTCTCTGAGCATTGTTATGGTTCTGAGGTTATTAGAAGGGCTCAGCCTCATGGTTGCTTTCCACAGGAGTTCCTACTACTTATCTGTGCTTTATATCAGATTTGATAAAAGCTGCCTGGGAGAATTTGGATCTGTGGTTTGGTTACTCACTCTCTTGCTTATGTTGGAGAATTGGGGAAGACTTCTTAGGGCAGTGGTGCAGCAACAAACGCTGGGTTTTGGTTTTCTTATGAGGGACATTTAAAAACTATGTGTTTTATTTATCGTTCCTTCCACCTAGAATGCATCATTTTCTTTTTCTTTTTTGTTTTTTTGAGACGAGTCTCACCCTGTCACCTAGGCTGGAGTGCACTGGCACGATCTCAGCTCACTCAGGCTTCGATCTCAGCTCGCTGCAGGCTTCGTATCCCAGATTCAAGTGATTCTCCTGCCTCAGCCACCCTAGTAGCTGGGATTACAGGCATGTGCCACCACGCCCAGCTAATTTTTGTATTTTTAGTAGAGACAAGGTTTCACCATGTTGGCAAGGCTGGTCTCAAACTCCTGACCTCAAGTGATCCGCCCACCTCAGCCTCCCAAAGTGCTGAGATTACAGGTGTCAGCCACCGCGCCTGGCCTAGAATACATCATTTTCAATCAGATATTAAGAGCAAGGTTAATTTCAAAAGAAATAGAAACCAAATGTCTTCATCATGAGAAGAGCTAGCGTTTTAAAATCTACGTCAGAAATTAGAAAATAAGATCATTGCCTGACTCACCAGAAACAGTTACACCTATAAAAAATTAAGTTCACAGGACTTCACCTTAGGGAAATATAATTATTTTAATAAAAATCAGACATTGCCTGTCCAACAGCTAACATTTGTATTCTCAGGCCAGAGGCCCCCTGGCAGACCCTCTTAGTCAGCTTCTCCTTTTGATTATTATTAGTTAGAGTTCTTCTAGGAAAATTTGGGAAGGTGAAAAAAATGATCTCTAGGCAACTTTCAAACCTAAGGAAAAGAAAATTTATTTATTTATTTACTTATTTATTTGAGATGGAGTATTGCTCTGTTGCCCAAGCTGGAGTGCAGTGGTGCAATCTCGGCTCACTACAACCTCCGCCTCCCGGGTTCATGCAATTCTCCTGCCTCAGCCTCCTGAGTAGCTGAGATTACAGGCATGCGCCATCCCACCTGGCTAATTTTTGTATTTTCAGTAGAGACAAGGTATCGCCATGTTAGCCAAGCTGGTCTTGAACTCCTGACCTCAAGTGATCCACCCGCCTTGGCCTCCCAAAATGCTGCGATTACAGGCGTGAGCCAGTACGCTGGGCTGGAAAATTTTTTTTTTACAAAAAGTAGTGAAGCAGGGGACACATGATGGAAGGAGAAAGGAACTTTTTTTTTTTTTAATTTAGAAGATGGTGACCTTTTGGACCACTTTTAAACATCAAGGAGACATGATTACCATTATCTTAGCAAAGAGAAGTCAAATGACACAGAAGGACAAACAATGATAAACTCAGGAAAAATAAGAAATACTAGTTTTTCACTCTCCTCAAAGACCATAAAAAAGTGCTGAGTGCAGCCGGCTGTGGTGGCTCATGCCTGTAATCCCAACACTTTGGGAGGCCGAGGTAGGCAGATCACCTGAGGTCAGGAGTTCGAGACCAGCCTGGTCAACATAGTGAAATCCCGTCTCTGCTAAAAATACAAAAAAAAAAAAATTAGTTGGGCGTGGTGGCATGCACCTGTAATCCCAGCTACTCAGCAGGCTGAGGCACAAGAATCGCTTGAGCCCGGGAGGTGGAGGGTGCAGTGAGCCGAGATTGTGCCACTGCACTCCAGCCTGGGCAACAGAGTGAGACTCTGTCTCAAAAAAAAGGGCTGAGTGGTGTTTCTCTTGCAGACAACAAAAGGAAAAAGAGAGGGCTTGTTCTATGAACTTTTTTCTAGGCGGATTTATTATTTAATTCAGCATATATTCATGAGAAGTTACTGTGGGCCAGGCACTTGAAGTACAGATAAGGCTGGGCTGGTTTTGGGGGCGTGGTAAGGTGGAAAGGGGATGAACAACAGTTAAAGGGAGTTCTCAAAAGTAGGAAATGTACACCAGAAGGTTGCCCGTTGAAAGAAATCTCCAGCCAACTGGAGACTCAAATAGGTTTCTAAATTTCACTCCAGTGATAGAGTGGTATAGTTAAAATTACACATACACTTGAGTGTCAGTTGCTATAATGGGATGAAGGTAGCAATTAAAACATTTTTGTAAGGAAGCCAAAAGAGAATGAAGAGGAGAACTGAAGAGGCGAAGAGGGCAGAAGAGAAGTGTAAAAGCGGACATCAGACCCTCTCCTTCCCCTGCTCTCACTGCCAGCCCTCTCCCTCCACATCTGCTTATGGGACTGAATGAAAGAACTCTGGGACCTAATCCTGCCACTCACCCTGTTGATTGTCACACAGAATTTTGTTTGAGTGTCCACTCCTCTGCCATATAGCTCAGGGGTGGATTCTAAACCAACGGAGGTAATCCTAGTCCCCTGTCATTCTTCTAGCCAACAAATATCTGTTGAACACCTACTCCTCTAAACACTATACATTTCTGTCCTTGGAACTGGTTGAGAAGAGACATGTGGCCCAATCCTAGTCAAAGACATGTAAGTGTGCTGGAGGATTGCTAGAAAAGGGGTCTCTACTCAAGTAAAGACACACAAGAAGAGATGATCTCTTCATCTGCTGGCCATTGCCTGCCACTACATGGCTGGCACTGCAGGAGCTGTCTCAAGGCCAGCAGGGCAGACTGCAGCCTAGAAGATGGCAGAACAGAAAGGGGTAAAGAAGCTGGGTCTTCACAGGTTACTGAGCCACTGAATAAGCCAGTCTGCCAACCACCCTATCTCAGAACATCTTGTTATGTAAGAAAATAACGAATTTCCTTAGTGTTTAAGCCATTTTGAAATGTGTTTTCTATCACTTGCAGCCGAAAGCATCCTGACTATTATAAAACCCTATGGAGAAAGTAAAAGGTCTTTTTTGTTATTTAGATTCTACAAAAAGAATCACAAGGCTCCCTTCCCATAGACGTTCACCAAGTCTACCACATAGATAACATACATGAACTCACACATACGTGATGAGACAAATGGACACAATCCACTTTTGGCCTATACACAGCCGTGCAGGGCAGCATTTACCAGGTCAAGGATAAATGCATTTCAAGTTGCCAAAAAATTGTTCCGGACGTGCTATCCACTGCAGGCACTTCCCCAAAACTGTCTGTGAAGGAGAGGGCAAGTTTGGGCTCCATTTTTCCTATTCATTTTCATTACTTGATTTGAGAATATGTGCCAAGGGTGGGGAGAATGGAAAATAACGGGACAAGACTGAGTGTGAAGGGGCATGTACACTCCACTCACAGAGACAGCCATTCAGCATGGGCTCCTGGGAGGCCTGTGGCCTGAGAGCGGGCTCTAATAGGGGAGGCCACACACCTCAGGGACACCCTGCCCAGGGCCCTCCCAACACCCCACCATCTCCACTGGCACCTTCCAAAGCCATCCCTAATTTGAAAATATTCAATAACATTCTTTCATGTGGAAAAGTTAGTTTTACTACTCTTAGGTAAGGTATGAATAAACAGATCCTTAGAAAACAAATGACGTAAACACAGTATGTTTGCTACATACACATGGCTTCAAGAGAATCCAAGTCCTCCCTTTGCTGACTAATGTCCCAATCCCTCCTGCACAGGACACTGAACTGCCATCCTCCTTGTTTATACCTTCTATACCTATCTGAAACCTTATTTTTGGCATGGTCTGCCTTTTGGTGAATGGTGTGTGTGTGTGTGTGTGTGTGTGTGTGTGTGTGTGTATGTGCCCGGGAGTAGGAGAAAGGATGGTAGGGCAGAAATAGAGTGGAAACAGGAGATAGTAGGAAGGCTCAGATCAATGTGTCACCTCCTGCCAGTCACAGACAACACATGGGCAACGGAGGAGCATCAACTCAGTCACCACCCACCTCCTTTGTGGGACGCAAAGCACGCTAGGTCCAGGCCAACTAAGATCCCACCCTGGGGGAAAAGACAAGCCAGAGACTGACAGAAAAAAAGAGAAACAGGAGGAGACAGAAAACATATTATGGAGAAAGCCAGAGATAAAGCACATTGCAATGGACCTAATATGAGATATGACCAGAGCAGCACCGCGGAAGGGAAATGCATAGCTGCGGCCCTGCCAGCAGGCTGACATCAAAGGCTGGGGGACATGGTGGCACGTTTCAGCCTTCTCACTGGTAAACCGAGCTGGCTGAACTAGATGAGCTCTGTGGCTCCTCCTCCCTTTGTGTGTATCACAAAGTCCATGCAGCCAGGATCAAAACAAAAGCACAGTCCCACAATGAGAGATTGAGCAGCTGAAGTCAACTTTGAAGATTAGAGGACTTCATTGGGGAACAGAGGCAAAGCCAGAAGAAATCACACAAAGTGTTATATCACATAGATTTAATCCCCTAACCTTCAGTGCCTTTGGTACCTCAAGAACAACATCTGCTAATGAAGCCCCAATACTCAGCTCCCGCTAAAGACTTAGAGAAGGGAAGGCTGTAAAAATCTCAGCTATTGAGAGACTAATCTTTTAGAATCCTCATACTTCTAAAACAGCTCTGGGCTCAGAAACAGCAAATTTTTCATAAGAAGCCAAAAAGAAACCTTCAAAGCCATGAAAAAGTAACCCTTGAGAACTAAGCAACAAATAACACAGGTCAAGGAAAGCTGAAGACTTAAAGAACAGACCTGATACCTGTGCACTGATCAGTTGCCTGAGGACATATGCATGTATCATGCTCTGATTGACTGATAAGGGAACAAAAAGACAGGACAGAGGACATAAGAGAAATAAGAGAAAAGTAGGAATAGAGGGCACAAACCAATAATGGTCACGGCATTGAGTGATGACAAAGAAGGAGGCAGCAGATCACGGGATACAGAAGGTAGAATGGCTGAGGGGAATGGGGAATAAACTGTCACCACCACCTGAATAGTCACCTAGTCATGTTTTAGAGGCTCCAAATGTCTGCTTTGGTGGTGGTCAGCCTTGTGTTGGTATGTAACCTGAGACAGAGTTCGCCACTTCCTTGCTTTGAGATGTATTCTTAGGCCACCTTTGTATGGAAAGAGCTCAGGGAACCCACCGTTGGCTGGCCACTTATGCCATATACAATACGGCACTCTTGAAGGAGAGGAGGGTCTACATAAGACCCAAGCACTCCTCTAACCTAAAATTTGATGAGAGGGAAGGGAAAGTTGGCAAATAGCCAAAAAGCTGTTTGACATCAGGGATTTTTTTCAGCAAATTTGATAGCAGGAATCCCAGCTGCTCAGGCAGCTGAGGATGGAGGATTGCCTGATGCCAAGAGTTTAAGACCAGTCTGGGCAACATAGTGAGACCCCATCTCTATCTACAAAAAATATTAAAAATTAGCTGGGTGTAGTGGTGTAACCCTGCAGTCCCAGCTGCTCAGGAGGCTGAGGCAGAAGGATTGCTTGAGCCCAGGAGTTTGAGGATGTAGTGCTCTATAATCACACTTGTGAATAGCTATTGCACTCCAGCCTGGGTAACACAGCAAGACTCCATCTCTAAAAATTTTTTTTTTAAAGTTAAAAATTCTATAGCAGGGTCAACACCCCTTTATTCCATGACTTACCCATATTATGCACTACTTGTCTTCATACCGTGATAATTGTGCATTACCAGAACCATCAATCCTTATGGAAAAGCCAAACTACATTTGACATATCTGCCTAAGTTATGCAGATTTTCATTAAAAAATTTTTTAACCTAAAAGCTTGAGTGGTTGTTGGAGAGCTAAACTCAGCTCCCAAATAACTTGGCTATGTAGAACAATTCATTCTCTGAGAGATTCAGTCATGGTTTTATCAGCATGATTATTATGCTAGTCTGCTACATACTAAAACCACTACGTTCTTGTAAACACAGTGCTACATGAGTCTGCCTCCAGAGCGATGCTCCTAACTACGATGGAAAACTCGGATTATTATTATTATTATTATTATTTTGAGACGGAGTTTCACTCTTGTTCCCAGGCTGGAGTGCAATGGCGTGATCTTGGCTCACTGCAACCTCCGCCTCCTGGGTTCAAACGATTCTCCTGCCTCAGCTTCGCAAGTAGCTGGGATTACAGGCACGCACCACCATGCCTGGCTAATTTTGTATTTTTAGTAGAGATGGGGTTTCTCCATGTTGGTCAGGCTGGTCTCGAACTCCTGACCTCAGGTGATCCGCCCACCTCAGCTTCCCAAAGTGCTGGGATTACAGGCGTGAGCCGCCGCACCCGGCTGTTTTTTCTACTCTATCTTATAGATGACTCGTATCTCAAAAAATAGGACAAAATTCCACTGCCACCATCTTAGGAAGCCTGAAGGCCCTGACATGGAACATTTCCAGGTAGCATCTGATAACATTCATAATGAGCTT
Organism: Pongo pygmaeus; assembly: GCF_028885625.2. NCBI lineage: Eukaryota > Metazoa > Chordata > Mammalia > Primates > Hominidae > Pongo > Pongo pygmaeus. The sequence continues at coordinate 108,659,161 of NC_072380.2, read as the reverse complement.
CTTATATTACACATGATAGCCTACTGAATAGCATGAGCGGTTACAAAAGAAATGCATCTTAAAGCATGATATTTAAAACCCGAGTAGGGCCAGCCCATGGAGAATAACCCCTAAGAAAGACTGGAACAATTTCCAAATATCATAGGTGTTAAAAAAAAAAATAGACAAGAGTGAGCGTTTAGAAGTGGCTACGGCTACGGCGAACAAGTAGAGAATATTCTAGTGGAAAGGTACTGAAAGGGAATAAGAAAAAAGAAAACAACTTTTAAGGAAGAATTTGGAGGAAACGGATGAATTGTGAGCACGGCAGAACACCAAACTTGCTTTTTAAACAAAAGCTTTGCCTCACTCACTCCATAATCATGATGAGGGTAAAATTCACAGAAATCATTGTCTTTTTTTCCTGCTGATGAAAATTCATATCCTAAATGCACAATCAGCAAAGTTTATGATGATAAAAGATCATTTGGGACAACTTATTTAAGTAATACTCATTACAGCACTGACCCTGTCCTTAGCACAAAGGAAGAACTCAGCAGTAATGGAGTATTTTATGACTCAACTGATAATAACAAAAACAGCAACAAAAAGAACCACATTTATTGAGAGCTTATAATTTGTCAGTCATGTTCATAGTGTTTAACGTGCACCCACTTAGTTAATCCTTACAACCGTACCTGTCTGCTATCTCCATTTTATAGAAGGAAACTGAAGTATTCTCAGCACTCTTAGGAGGCTGCCCTGGGGCTAGGAAGTGGCAGAATGAGCAGTCTGCCTCCAGAGCCTGTGCCCCTAACCACTACACAAAACTCAGATTATTTCTTTACTCCATCTTCTAGATGACTCATATCTCAAAAAAACCAGAAAGACACAATATAGGAGAAATGTGGTAATGCATGACATTACTTACCATTGGGGAAAGCTAACACACTGATGATAAGAAAGAAGAAAATAACAGAGAGGATGCCTCTCCAGATGTTGTCTTCTGGAACAGAGTCATCCCTGAAAATAGAAAAACAACATTGAGCATTTACTTTCAGATCCAAATAGAAAACCTAGAGGAAGGAAGACTTCCATGTTCTAAAAACTGGTGGACTGCTAGATGTATGACAGGATTGAACATAGGTTCTGAAATAAGAGATTTATACAGATCATACAATAATTCTTAGATCATTATGTGTCCAAACGGCACTAACAAACTAATGCTGACTGTTAATTTCACAGACCTGATTATAAAACCAGACTACATAATCAGACACACTTTACCTTCCAGTGAAGTGCACTTTTAATAGACACCTAACAACAGAATATCTGCCCAGAGGTTATAAATGTGGCCCTCAAAATGCCAGCCTGATCTTTACTAGGGTACCTGTGATGCCTTCTGGCTTAGGTAGGGAGGCTCAACATCCAATTTCCAGGAACACCAGTTTTTACTTAAGAATGGCTGCACACTGAGGGCACACAATGTCCTCATTCAGACTGACATCACATAATTGACATTGAGAATGATGATGACAACAGTAATAGCTCCCATTTATCTGTCTACTGTGTGCCAGGCACTGACCAGGCAGTTTATAAACATTATCCCTAATGATCCCAAGTTTGCAACATGGAAGTATGATCAACCACATTTTACAAAATGAGGTTGCAAAAGTTCAGAAAGATTAAGTAACTTGTCTGAGGCTGTGTAGGTAAGACATTGCTAAGTTGGCATTCAAAACCAGGTCTGCTAGACACTGAGGACAATGATTGTTCCCCCAAGCCAAGCTGTCTCATGAAAAAATGATCTGTCATCCTAAATCAGCCTGACTTATGTTAGAGGCACAGGGTTGGTATAAAAGACATTGACAGGACACACAATATGTAGGTTACAAATTAAAAGCAAGGCTGAAATTAACAACTGTTGCATGGGAAAAGAAGGTTGATTCTGTAACTCATACTTTATAATAAATATATTCTGGAAGATTCAAAAAATTAAAATTAAAGATTCAAAAAATTTTAAAAAATACTGGAAGAAATTGGAGAATTAAAAAAAACAAACGAACCTCAAAACAAAACAAAACAATCAACAATCATGAAGTGGTAAATTCACATGGCAAAGAAATCAGTAACAAAATCGAAGGAAAAGAGGTAAACTTGGGGAAAAAAATTTATAACTCATATCAAGACAAAAGACTAATTTCCTTAATATGCAAAGCATTTTCCCCAAAATCAACTAACAGGAAGAACAACAAATGAACATAGAAAAACAAATAGAAAAACGGGCAAAAGATATGAAGTTTGTTCACAAAGTAAAAAAATCTAAAAAGAAAAATGTGCAAAGCATATGAAGAGTTTGTTCAGAGATTAAAAAATCTAAGGCTCTCAGAAGTGAAAAGATGGTCAACCTCACTCATGGTAAGTTAAAAATAGTGACCGTTTTAAAAGTCTACCTTATTGAAAAACGGGCAAAGGATATGAAGGGTTTGTTCACAGAGTGAAAAATCTAAGGCTCTCAGAAGTGAAAAGATGGTCAGCCTCACTCATGGTAAGTTAAACTAGAAACCGTTTTTAAAATCTACCTTATTGATAAAGGTAAAACTTTAATGACTGAGCTGGGGAGGATATGAAGAAACAGGAAAATAGGCATGCTCATACATTGCTGGTAGCAGTATAAACAAATCACCTTTATGGAGGGCAATTTGGCATTATTTTAAGTCTACAAATGCATATGCTCTGTGACTCAGCAATTTTACTTTCGGGTATTCATTCTTTAGATAAACTCTCATTCACGCAAAAATGACATATATCCCAGATTGTTCACTATGGCATTACATGTACTCTTAAAAAGTTGGAAGCAATCGAAATGTCCACCAAAAAGAGACTGAGTAAAGAAATTATGGTCCAGTCTTGCGATGGAAAGCTGGGCAGCCATTTAAAAAAACAAGGAAGCTTTTTAAGAATCAACTGATTCATAATAACTTAAAAGATATCATTAAGTAAATAAAGCAAATTGCAGAATAGTAGGTATAATAAGCAACTATTTGTGCAAAACAAGGTGGGGGAATGTGTATGGGTATGTAGCTTATAATTTATGCTTATGCTTGCATAGGATGTCACTGGAAATCCACCCCAAAAAATGGTGACACTGGTTTTCTCCAAAGAGGAAAAATGAGGGGCTGGGGAGAAGTATGGAGAGAGGTATTCACCACATACCCTTTGATGTTTCTTGGATTTCAAGCGACGTGAATACATCATTCTCTTTAAAAACATTAACTAAAATTTTAATTAATGGGTTATTAACCACAAATAAACGGCTATGGCAAATCAGTAAATTAGTCTCTATTTAAAATTATCTACCAATCAAAATGCTTGAAAAGGTACATCAGCACTAAATTTATAACTAAATGGGTAATACATTAGGTTATAAAACCAATGAAATGGCAGTTTTGTAATTTTGAGCAATTTTATTAGAAAAACAGGATCAAATGGATGGCCTAGTTTCAGAGGGGGCAAAATGTTGATTAAACGTAATAAAATAGCAGTTGGGTCTGAAAAGTTGGCAGTTTTATATTTGTCTAATTAGGAAAAAATGTATTAATGAAAGACAGTGAGGTCTTTGGATAAACTGAAAATATGCACTATGGGAAGATCAAACTTCTGCAATCAAAGATTAGGGGATAGGAGAGTGAGTTTATGAAGCCATGTGAGTCCTATCAGACTAAAGGCCCCAATGTCACACTCTACTGTGAGTTTTGAGAGCAGAGAGGGTGCCCCCACCTCATTTAGAACAGCCCCTTACCAGTCTGTGGTGGTGGTGCACAAAAAGAACAGAATGCCTGACAGGTGAGGATGCCAAACTCCCCTCTGGCCACAGGGCAACCTGAGCACACAGGGCCATTCTACAAGGTCTGGTGTGAGTCCCTCCTCTCTGAACCCCGAATAATCCAGAGATTTAACCACATGCTGAGGTTTCCTAGTTAATCATGAAACAGAACTTGGCTGCAGAGTCCACATGAGTGGACCCCAAATGAGGGACAAGATCTAGTATCCATGGATAGCCACTATATTCTAGTGGCTTTGCTCTCTGAAGCTTTGTAACACTCTAAAGCAGGAAATGATCATAATCTGCATTTTACTGATAGGGCTTGGCCCCAAAGTACAAGCTCTTTCCCCTACAGGAGGCCATACAGTGCAGTGACTGGTACAGGCTGGGGCCAGACCACCAGCCTGTGTGACCTTGGGCAGATTACCTAACCTCTCAGTGCCCCAGTTTCCTCCTCAGTAAACAGAGGATGGTAATAGTTCTACCTCATAGGGTTGTGTGGGGATTAAATAACTTAAAACATGTAAAGCACTTAAAACAGTGCCTGGCACAGAGGAAGTGTCCGTTACTATCATGAGTTCACAACGTTTGAATGCCCTTCCTTTATGTCCACTCATTCCTTCATCTAGTTAATGCCTATCATTGGGTAGGGATTCTTTGAGATCTGAGATGAAGAGACATGACCCTTATTCTTGAGTGGATCAAGATAAAAAAGGACAATGAGACATTATCTTAGTATAGCCTTGCCCTGAAGGAAATGTTTTCCATATGTAGGAACTGTCTCTGACAAACCTCAAAAAAGCCTGGGTATTCACCTGTGATTGGCCCCTTGGTGGGGTTGTAATTGTCTCCTACGGCTTTGTGAGGCTGCAGTGTGGTTCCTGCTTCTCAGGAAAGATCATGACTTGTGGTCTGGGCTGCCCAATCCTCATCTTGACTCTTCCTGGCCTAAGGGTACTTGCTCAACTAAGACATTTCAGTTCACAGCAACAAAAAATATGAAGACTTAAAGCTTTCCATTGTGATGCTGTGACACCGCCTTGACTTCTTTCCTGGGTCTACTGCAGCTACTAACAACAAAATGCCCCAGTCTGCAGTGCCCTGAACACGCCAAAGAACTTTCACAGCTGGTGTTTTATTTAACAGTTCCACAGTTCTGTGGGGGAAGGTAGAGCCAATATTATCTTTGTTTGAAGGATGAGGAAAATCAAGCTCTTGGTTTATCTTGCCCACCGTCACACACAAATAGAGGCAGAGTGGAAGTAGGTATGAGGGCTTCTGGAATGCAGGCTGTAGGTCAAGATTGCTATTATACATTCTCCAATAAGGACACAAACAGACAAGCTTAGGGAGGCAAAGTCCTCGCTCTCTGCTAAACTTAGGAGGTTCTCCAGCATAGCACTGACCACATATTGTGAAAATACCAACTGTACAGATTAAAATAAGAAAGCTCCCCAGGGCACAAGTCTCACCTCATTTCCCCAAGGTAGCTCTAGTGCCTGGCACAATGCCCTGACACACAGCAGGCATCCACCTGCCATAGTAGGTGGCAAGAATGAGCAAGATGATATGACAGAGTAGGCCAGTGACTCAGGTAACATGAGGGGGGAGTCTCAGCCTGACCCACACGGTCCACTGGCAGCGACTTCCCTCTCCCCTTGCAGAGTGTTGGCTACAGAGGGCTATTGAGACCATCAGCAAATATCTAAAATCCCAATCAAGTTTTCAAACACCTTGGCTTCTTCTGCAGAGCATTGTTTCAGCTAGGATAGGGAACTACCCAAAGAGACAAAGTCTTAACAGCAGGAAGTATCAGGAAAGCCCTGAGATTAAAAAAAAAAAAAAAAAAAAAAAAAGTTTGCACTCCAAAGAATTTCTGGAGTCTGACTCCGATTCTGTCTCAATTTAATATCTGAGTACAGGAATTTGACCAGAGGGGTGGTAACTTCAGGAAACCAAAGCAAACTCCATTCACTTGCCTACAACCTTTTAGACAAGTCTTTCTCCCTGGGGTCAGGCAGCCAGGAATATCTAACCTTTATTATGATTCCTAAGGCTTCTAGGTTAATTGTCCCTCTCCCCCTCCCATCTTCTCCCTCATTACCTTTAATATAAGTCCTTAAATAAAGACCTATAGGTTCATGTTTAGATGAGTCACTGTTAAGGATCATCTCTCCCAATAAAAAGTTTAATCCCAGGTTACATGGTAGACCAATGTTAAGTAGCTTAGGTATTATCTTTAATACCACACTCATCTATTTTATAGAAAGCTATGATCCTTGTCAAGAATTATGGGTGAGACATCAACTAAAGGAAAAGAATGGTGATAAAATTTAAGTTCTTATTGAATAAATGATTTCATGCATTCAATTCATTCAGCATTTACTGGATGTCTATCCTGGGATGATTAAGATAACTGGCCTCAAGAAGCTGATACAGAAACTAATATTATGACATGTTAAACAATAATAACAAGTATTTGGAAGGATATAAACATTTCTTCCTCTGTGCTTCTTGGAACAATTGAGAAAGGTATCTTGGAGGGGAACCATCCAAATGGATTGTGAAGGATGCCAAGGGTGTCATGTGTGGGCAGGAGGTGGCGGGAGGTGCCTTCCAGTCTGAGAGATGGCAGCCCTGCCTAGGTGTGAGACATGTGAGCTGTCGGGGCCTGCTGGGTGTTGGGTGTGCTGTGTATGGAGGGAGGGATAGAGGTGGGAAAGTAGACTTACTCCATTACAAAGGACCCTGGAGTCCTGGAGTCCAGCTAGTATTTTCCTATAGGTGGCAGGCATCTACTGAAATACCGATGTCAACCAGCTTTGGTGTTATCTTTCATACCATACTAATTTCATTTTATGGAAAGTCACAATCCTTGTGAAGAATTACAGCTAAGTTATCAACTAAAGCAGGAGAAAGGTGATATGTTTTAAAGTATTTATTGGATAAATGAGAATTTTAAACAGGGAAAGATGGGACCATGATTTTGTCTAAAAAGATCACAGGGGCAGCACTGGAGGGAGGGGGAGCCAGGGCCTGGGAGTCAGCTATCCCAAAGCGTTGGGAGTTTGCTGAGCAAAGGCTTGGGAACAGAAAGAGAACAGTCCCGAAAGCTATAAAGGCCCAATCAGACCTGCTGAAGATAAATGAGATGGTGAACTCCAGGATGGGAGAAACCTGGGCTAGAGGCAATGAGGACTATGAACTGTTGAATTGAATTAATTGAATTAAATGGGATGCCAGGGCTGAGGAAGCAGTGCAGGCTGACTGGACTAGTCCTGGTTCTGGGATTAGTTAAGACTGAAAAACTAACTTCTCCACAGAAATCTGGGGCAATAGGAATTATGTCACAAGATAAATTGTGTCACATCTGGTAATAGAACTACATCTAAAATGCTAAACACAGTTTATTCAGAACAGATGAACTTGAATTAAGGTCGCTTACTAAAGAGGAGTCTGAAAGGCAGCAGTTCCTAGGTATATAATCTCTGTGGGCTGAGGCATCATCTAAGCCAAATAAATTTAAGTTATCCAAGTGCCCATTCACTGCAGAAGACCCCAGAGAAATATATGGCACATTTCCCCCTTTAATAAATTAGAAATCGTATTATGGACATAAAACTCTGGAAATCAGTGTAAGAAAAAATATAAAACATTAAGTTCAATAAAAAATTTGATTCATATGGTAACTGGGGAAAAGAAATGTTAACAATCATCGATAACTGGACCTCAGGTGCAACCTAACACAATGTTCACCTCCAGGGCTGGTTTAATCCTAGCCCATAATCACTATAGATGAGCACTTAACATTGCTAGTGTCAGGGAACAAGGGCATGCAGGGCTTTTGTTGCTGGGAGAGAAGGAACATGATGTATATAAAGGAAACAGGATAAAGACAACTGAGTCAGCAGTATCAGGGGACATTTTCTAATGGGAATTTATGTGGTCAAGAGGGAAAGAACAGGGAAGGCTAGCAAGTATCCATAAGCAATACAATACAGGTGGCCAGAAGTATGCCCCAATGATATGACGGTGAACTGGAGTTCCAAAGCCAATAAGGGAAATTAAGTAAAAACCATTATTAACAAATCAATCAATCAATCAGTCTGTCCATTTCCCTGTCCTTGCCTGTCTCCTTAGTTCTAAATCGAGGAGAAATGAAGCATAGACAAATTGATGATCACTTAAGTACACAAATCGCAGAAAGCCAATGTCTTCTAGGTAAGTAACAATTTTTGTTGGACAAGTGCTAACAAAGGCTGATTCTACTGTTTAATGGCAGGTGCCTCTTAAGGAGAGGTGGGCTTCTTTGAATGTGAATTAATAGATTCTGGTGTTTTCTAAATCTAAAGCTTGAGTTTTTTAAACTAAAGGCATTCAATATTTCCAAGGTTATGAACCTCTGAATGCAGAGTAAATATGAGGGTATCTTATAGGTAATTATTATACTCTGAGCTTGAGACAAAAGTTTTCCTTGCCCTACTTTGGCTAACAAACTTCTAAGACATATGCGTAAGCATTTATTTATAAAAATACTATTTATTTTTTAATAGAGATGGGGTCTTGCTATGTTAGCCAGGTTGGTCTTGGACTCTTGGCCTCAAGCAATCCTCCCACCTTGGCCTCCCAAAGTGCTGGGATCACCGGCGCAAGCCATTGCGCCCAGCCTACTTATTCTAAAATGTGGGAAAGTAAGTTTTTGGTTTTCTTTTGAGACAGGGTCTCATTCTGTTGAGTGAGTAGGGTGGAGGCTGGAGTATGGTGGCATGATTTCAGCTCACTGCAACCTCTGCCTCCTAGGCTCAGGTGATCCCCTTACTTCAGCCTCCAGGTGCATGCCACCACGCCCAGCTAATTTTTGTTTTGTTTTGTTTTGTTTGTAGAGATAGGGTTACACCATGTTGTCCAGGCTGGAAATGAGCTTTTTCAAATAGGAAAATGATTAGGTAGTATCTAACTTTATTTTTAATGATGGTGATAAAGACAGGAGATTTAAACACTATGGTTTAACAGGGAATTGACCTAAGGGCCGTCTAACAAAAGAACTACCTGACAAATCCAAACTTGTCTCAGACTTCAGTGCAAGGTATCTAATCCTCTGTAATCTTAAATTCTTGCTGGATCTCTGAAGCATGTGACAGTACCCAAGTACTGTTTCTCACATACTCATTATATGACATCCCAAAAGTATCCTATCTCCTTGTTCTCTTAGACAACTAGTCTTTGCAAAACAAACTTTAAGACATATTTTTTAAGTTTTACTGAAAGAATTGCACTGAACAATTGTCCAACTAAAATCTTATAAAATAAATATAAGGCACTGGAGTTAATAATTACAAAAGAGCATAGCATAAATTTTCATTTAAGAAGTTGTTACTTTCCGTCTTTATGGAGGAATAAAGAGCTATCATTGTAATGCCCCACTTAAGTCACAAATCATTACAAAAAATGAGTAAGATTTAGTAAGTACTAATTCTATTAATGGTGCTTATGATTTTATATAAAGTTAAACTTGTTATTAATTAGTTCTTCATTATGTGATTTCTGTCTCTTTATGAAATTAGTGGAAGAAATAAAATTGTTAACATTTTTGGAAGAGGCCACAGTCTGAAGTTCAGATTATGGTTCTTCTATTATTTTGGACAAGCTGTTAAAATTCATATTCATTTCTTATACTTTCACTGCTGCAATTTATTGACTGCCTTGACAGAATATGATGTAAAAGGAAATTTCAGAAGATTGTGACTTTTTATATCAGAAAAGAGGAAGAGAAACCTATTTTGAAAGGACCTAGAATAATATTAAAAATGAAAGGCTGAAACAAATGGCTCATTCTTGCTTCTCATTATTTAAAACAAAATACCATAATTATTTTTCTAATTTCCAGAGAAACTCCCTCACTAATTTCATTATTTCAAGCCCACACCTAAGATGAAGTTAAACTGAAGCTAACATGAAACAGGTATGTATGTTATCTAATGTCCATTTTTCCAATGCTTTTATCCTTCTCAATTACAGAGCATATTACATCCTCATTCAATAATAAATATAACTTAGAAGACAGTAGCATTCAATGGAATCACATCGTAATAACCACTAATGTTTATTAAGCACTTAATACTTGCCATGCACTGAGCTAAACAGATTATCTAAAAAGATGAATTTAATCCTCATGACAGATAATCCTGACAGATTAATGTATTGATATTTTCATGTTACATACAGATAAGGAAACTAAGGCCTAGCAAAATTATGTGGCCACACAGCTATTAAGTGATAAAATCAGGCAACATAATGAAGTATTTGAAAGTAACCATAGTTAGGGACATGACTCACTTCTCTCCAAAGCTAGAAATATGTCTGGTCAGGTACTGTGGAAACGTCTGGTCTTAACCTGCTCCACAGCTTTAGCAGATTTTATAGTAATAGTGGCAAGATCCCTCAATCATTAAAGAGTAAGCAATTGTTACTTAAGCTTTATACCTTTAGGTAGATTCTTTCAAATGGATAAACACTTACATAACAAGAACCAAGAGTCAAGTGAATCCCAGAGGTAAGGAACAAGTGTGATGTGGGAGGATATTAGTTTTATGAGGATTTGAAAAACTGCAGTTATTCCCAAGGGAGGCACCACTGGCACTTGTGTGTGTGTACGCAAACGACTGTGTAGAAGACAATTCACTTTATGTTGTACAGGGCTGTCACATATGTCACAATACATTTAGTATCCGTTAACTGCTCCCCCTCCCAAATACTAGAAGTTCTCTCAATCCTTGTGACTACCCAATATATATATCCCTACACATGTTCTGCTGACCCTGACAGAGAACCTTGATTGTTGGATAAAAATACTGGGAGAGAAGTAACTGACATGAATTTTACATTGCGCTCCAGGGACTTTGCTAAATGCATTCACACACATTCATTTAATTTTCATAACCCTATATAAGTAGATATTTCATCTCCATTTTACAAGTGTGGCCCCTGAGGCTCAGAGCAAGGTTATGCAACTTAATTCAGGACACACAGCCAGTTTTGAAACCAACAGTGTGGCTCAAAAACTACTCTAAGTTGGCCTTTTAAGCCATAATGGTGAGGGAGGTGTGACTTTCCTTTCTTTAAAGAGGTTCATTCAGAAAGTATAAATCATTCTAAGTAGGAACCACGGTGTGTACCTCCTTATGAACCAAGGATGAATTTGTTACCTAGATTAGGAATGAGGGGCCACAGGCGCAGTGCCAGAGTTACATGAGGTGTGTTCGAGATTTGGGCTGGGCAGCTCCTATGAACCGGTATATATTAGAATGTGTGTGTATGTTTTCCAGGGACTAAGAGAGTTGTGTTATGCTGTGTGAGGTTTATGTGTTTCATTTAACACACAGCAGTTACTATACCCCAGGCACCGTTAAAATTGCTGGACAAGATCACATTTCAGCACGTATGTCAGGTAATGAGTGAGCAGGGTACGCACTGCGTGATGTGTGGCGGGCTGGTGTCTGTGCAGCCATGTACACAGATGATGGGTATTGGGCTGTGCTGGAAAGGAAAGGTCCGCTGTGATGTGTGTGTTTAGAGTGGCAGTTTGTGCCGTGGTACAGATGGTAGTGTTTGAGGCTGGGGGAAGTGTTATGCTGGATGACTTGTGCGGAATGCATACGGGGAAGTGCTGCACAGGAAAGGCCGTGTATGTAGCACACATGTGCATTTTTTGTGCGTTACGGATAGTGCCGAATACCGGAGTTCCACAGGAAGGGATCGGTTGTGTCCTGGGCCTGTGTATGGTGCCTGCAGGCGCTGTGGATTGGGGTGCTTTGTATGTGTAGCGGTGTGTGCTGAAAGTGGTGCATACGAGATGATTCATGCGGTGTGCTGGGTAGGGACGGGGGGCTGGAGCAGTGCAGAGGAGGGGCCCGCGTCGTGATGTTGTGTGGAGCGATGCCGAGTGCGGTGGGTGGGGGGCGATCGTGCTAGGTGACTCGCGTGCGTTCCCCGTGTAACCGGAGGCGCTATATGGAGAAGGGGCACTGAGGGGTGTGGGAGCAGGCTAGCGTACTGTGAGACACCGGGCGGGCGGAGGGGCTGCGTGGGCGGCGGGCTGCCAGTGCGTGTGCGTGGAGCAGCCAGCCCGCTTCCTCACCCAGAGCCACGCCGGGCCCCCCTCCCGCCTCTTCCCTAGCCCTTGGACGCGCCCCCCGCTCGGCCGGGCCGCCCCACCTGGTAAAGGCGAAGTACATGAGGCTGACGATGGTGAAGCTGAGCAGGGTGATGGTATGCGGCCGGTAGAAAAAGTCAATGGTGATGTCCTCCACTTGCTGCTCGTTGATCATCCGGAAATGCATTTTGTAGTTCACATCATCCTTGCTTAGGGTCCGGCTCCCCACGCAGGACGCCATGGCCCGCCTCCCCGTCCTGCCGCGGTGGCGGCGGCCCCAGCCCGCTGAGGCCGGGACCCCGGGGGTGACTAGCCACAGTGGGCTAATAGCCGGACGGCGAAGCCGGGTCTGGCGCCCAGCAAAGGCTGGGAGCGGAGGGAAGGACAGGCGCGAGAGGGCGGGGTCGCGGCGCCGCCACCGCGGCCTGGGGCAGGGGACGCCGCCGGCCGTCCCCACGCTGTCATCCCGGCTGAGGCATCGCTGCGCACTGGAGGAATCGTCAGACTCCAAGTCCACAGGACTTCAGGGGAGTGGCGATCCGGAGAAGGGTAGCTGCGGCCCCTGGCTGGCTCTTTTCAGCGCACGTAGCCCGCTGTCTCCCCGCGTAGCCTGGCACATGGTCTCGCCCACTCCGGGCGCAGCCCACGTGAGCCGGGGAGCGCGACTGCGCTGGGTAGGGCGGGCTGAGGAGCCGGCGCGCGGCGCAGCGGTACGGGGCGTGTGGCCCAGCGAGTTGGTCGGTCCCGGGGTCACCCGCCACGGGGCGCAGGCCTCGCCACAGGTAAAGCAGGAGCTGCCCCAGCGCGAGGATCGCGCTCATGGCGGGGGTGCAGGTTCCGGCGCACCCGCGTCCAGACCGCGCCCCAGGGCCTCAAGGGCCTTTAGGTTTTCGCGGCCCAGTCGAGGGTGGTTTTGTTTTGTGTTTTTCCCTGGCTGATGTAGTGAAAACTCAACCATGCTGGCTAATTAGCGCAGTGTGAGAAGCCTCAGGAGGCGCTCTGCCTTCCTGCGCAAGTCTGGGGAACTGAAATGGGCTAAAATGGCCTAGGAAGTATTGAGAGGCCCTTTATTAGGAAGCTACCCCCATAACCTCCCTTTCTCTCCTGATTTCATTTATAGTATTTCGTAGGTAGAAATCTTGAACTCTATTTCAGTGCCTTTTTCTAGTGAAGCACTAGGCACTCATTGAGAACAGTATATATGAATTGTTAAGAGACTTCAGAGTTTCTTTAAGGGTTTTCTGTAATTTTCCTGATTAAAAGACCTTATTAGAAGACTTCTGGTTACCACCTCACAGGGCTTTTATACACATCTGCACATCCCCTACCCGCTTTTACATACTGTGTAAGCAAGTGAGTTAACTGTACTTGCCATTGATTTATTTCCATTCCGCAAACATTAGAGCAGTACAAGGCTCTGGGAAAGTGGAGAATAGTCCCCGGAAGGGTGGATCCAGGGATGAGACCCAGCTCTGCTCTCGTGAATGAACAGTTAATCAATTGTTAAGATGTGTAGGCAGCAATGAAAGGATGTGGAGAAGATAGTGCACTTGTAAATAAAAATGCAAGGATAAACATTAGTTGTATGCACAAAGATCTTTTAATGACGGGGTGAAACTTGAAAGTGAGTCTTCCTGATGTTTAAGTGGTATTGAGTGTGGAAAGACTTCAGGATGAATTTGGGATTTCAGGAGTTTGAAGTAGGATGAAGTGTTTAGACGTCAAAAAATGTTAGAGCTGATAGGGGTCTTAAGAATCATCTTATTGTACCCCTAGCCTTTTAAAAAAGCATTATTTGAAGAATGGTTATTGACCCCACCCCCACCCCCGCATCATGGGCTAGACTGCTGCTTTTGTTAGACTGCTGCCAGAAACAGCCTTGTCAAGGTAGCACAACCGAGGTCTTCTGACTTTCAATTTAGTGCCCTTATGACTACCGTGCAGAGAATGAATGTTGTAGGTTTGAGGGAAAACTTGGCACATTTGGAGGCCCATTTCCCACCAAAATCTAACAGAAACCACCTATCCCAGCAGTGTATTGTGAATACTTACTTCTTTTCTAAAATCATCGCAGAATGGGCCGAGCGCAGTGGCTCACGCCTTCAATCCAGCACTTTGGGAAGCCGAGGTGGGTGGATCACCTGAGGTCAGGAGTTCGAGGCCAGTCTGGCCAACATGGTGAAACCCCGTCTCTACTAAAAACACAAAAAATTAGCCGGGCATAGTAGCGGGCGTGGGTAATCCCACCTACTCGAGAGGCTGAGGCAGGAGAATCACTTGAACCTGGGAGGCAGAGGTTGCAGTGAGCCAAGATGGTGCGGTTGTACTCCAGCCTGGGCAACAAGGGCGAAACTCCGTCTCAAAAAAATAATAATAATAAGTAATTGCAGAATGAAAGAAAACTTTCACTTTTGTAAAATCTCTTTCAGCAAACTTCCCAAAACTACAGATCTCCAAGAGAAGATTAGACCCTCAAGTACTCGGTCTAATTGAGACCATAAAACAAGCTGAATTCCACTATGTAGAAAAACAAAGTATAAAGCTGTAGGCAGCAGTTAATTCAGCAGAATTTTTGTATTTGCTTGTGTAATCAATAATAATGGCTAACATTTATTGAGCATTTCTTATATCCTGACTCCATCCTGTGTTTTATATGGATAATGTTATTTAATGTAAGATTATATGCATCAAATTTACCTTTCTAATTAGCTGGCTAAATATAAAATCCCTTCATATTCCTGGAGTTTAACATAGCATTAGCCTTTCCTGATAAAAATATTTTTGAAAACTACTTTTTCAGTCAAAATATACAGGTATTAATTTCTGGTTGCTTATTTATTTCTGTCACTTGGTTTTGTTTACTAGTTTTGACCTTTTCTTTTTGAAGGCTTTTTTCTCCTTTCCTACAGTGAAACAAAACTTGATAGAACTGGTTTTGTTCAATTCCCTTTGGAAGAACAGCTTTATCTGTGAAGTAATCAACAGTGTTCAGCCCTGAGAATGAAGCAAGAAACTGCTTTCACTGTTCTATGTATCAATGATAATATTTTGATGATTCATTTAGGACACAGTAGATTTCTGTTTTTTCATTTTGGGACAAATTTATATGCATAAAATACATTTGAATAATTCAGTGTTACTTTGATCAGCAATCTGCTGCGGAAACATCCTTCACACCAAATTTCAAGAACACTTAATTGCATCAGCTTATTCTCTTTAAATGATTAAATTAACAGATTAGTGAGGTCTGCTGTCACTTGAACATTTGCAGATTTTTGTTTTAAGCATTTTTCTTACACCAGTGTTGTTGCATTTTGTTTTTAAATTGTAAAGTATATCTTTATTTTTCCACTCAGAAGTTCCTGTCTGTTGGTTTGTAACTGAGATTGCCTTGTTGTTGGCTTTTCCTGTACATAAGAAACATCTCACTACTTTAGACTAAATATATATTTAAACACCTTTCAGTTAGAAAAAAATAATTTCCAGTTTATCTTTTTGTTGTTTGAATACTGTTTTAAACATTTAAGTAAATTAAATTTCTCTTCTTTTGACAGTTGTATCTTTCCTTTGTAGACTAAGAAAAATGGCTTTGTCAGCCCAACAGATACCCAGATGGTTTAACTCAGTTAAGTTGAGGAGCCTCATTAATGCTGCACAACTCACAAAACGTTTTACTAGACCAGCAAGAACATTGTTACATGGCTTTTCTGCTCAGCCTCAGATATCCTCTGACAATTGCTTTCTCCAGTGGGGATTTAAGACTTACAGGACTTCCTCCTTATGGAATAGTTCCCAGTCTACTAGCTCAAGTAGTCAAGAGAATAATTCTGCCCAAAGCAGTCTTCTTCCTTCCATGAATGAACAGTCACAGAAGACACAAAATATATCCAGCTTTGATTCTGAGCTGTTTCTAGAAGGTAATTCTGAACTTTCAGAAAAGTCTCCCTTTACCTACTTTGGCCATTTGAACAAGCTACCTGTTTACCTTCTGCTAGCCCATTTCAGGTAATATTTTGTGCCAAGAAAGAAAAAGAATAATACCAGTTCTATTGATGAACTTCTATCATGCCTTTATTTTACTGGTAAGAAAAAAAGTTCGTCGGCTAACATGTAAGATTATTTTATAGCTACACATATAAAACATTTGCTTTCTAAATACTTTATTGTTTAGATTCTTAAAACAAAATTCTTCTAGTGGTAATTAGTTTTATTAGGGTATAATTATATCAAGTAAAATTCATCTTGTGGGATATATAGTTCTATGAATTTTGACATACGCATTTAGTAACAACTACTGCAATCAACAAATAAAACAGTTATATCACTCCACAAAGTTCCCTCATGTTGCTTTTTAGTCAGTCCTCTCCTTCCTATGGGTCCTATTCTAGGAATATTTAGCTGGTAATGAAATAATATAAGGTTAAGTAGAATATGAAGGAAAGAGCTGGGGAGAGGGCAGGGAGGAGATGCTGGCTATAAATGATGAGAAAGGATAGTTAATGATTAGAGGCAAAAAACAGAACAAAAGATCACAGACCTGATTCCTTAGCTTAAGGCAATGTGTAGTTCTAAGTGTCTTCCATGCTGCGTTTGATTTTAAAAAAACAAAAACAACTTCAGAATCAGGGCTGTACTAGAGAGTCACATCTCCTGTAGAGAGGACTATAGGTTGTAGACACAATCATAGAAGCCCTCTTGAAGATGTATTTGAGGGTAACTTGGAAGGGAGGGCATTGGGTCAAAACAAAGACTTTCAGGATATGATTACTTTAATCCATGCAATTCAGACTGTTGGCATATGTGTACTTTTGGCCAAGTTAACAGGCTATGGTAAACTCAATCTCTGTTTCAAAATTCACTTGAAAGTTAGGTGATTTTTAGCATTCTCAGCTACTGATTAAGTGAAGGAAAGGCATTGTGTGCTTTGAAATTTACCAACAAATTTCTAATCTCGGAGGAACAGTAGTTAGTCTGTCTAAATAGTTGTAACCTTACCTCTTAAAAGGTGAAAAATTGGGGGCTTGGATGTTTAATTCTAAAATGATCCCAAGATTTAACCACTGAAAGAAGCAAACAAGGGAAGAGCTGGTCTTTGTAGAAATAGTTTTAAGTGTGCATATTAGAGCACTAATTTGTTTCTCTCTTTCAAAGAACTGGATGAATTGCCTCCATTGTCTCCAATGCAGCCAATTTCGGAGGAAGAGGCTATTCAGATTATTGCAGACCCTCCATTGCCACCAGCTTCATTCACACTTCAAGACTATGTGGATCATTCTGAGACTCTGCAGAAGTTGGTTCTTCTAGGTAAGTTTGACTAAACTACAAGTACTTTTTGCATGTAGTCTTCATTACTTTTTTTACTTTTTTAAATTAACAATTTAATCTATACTAAGTAGTATAGAAACATAAGCAAAAGTCAAATAGTATAAAAAGGCTTCTAGTGAGAAACTGTATTCCCTGCCTCATCCTTGCTGATCTTGCATCCTATTCCCCAGATGCATCTACTTAACTTGTATCATTCTTTCTGTTTGTGTTCAAACTCCTCATTTTAAAATAATTGTTTATAGTGCTGTTGTTTGGTTCATCAGTTTTAGACACCATTTGATCTCTCGTATGTACACATGTACTTTTCCTGTATTCTTTTCAATTCTCCTAATATAAATTACAATTTTAGATAAATCATTAGTCAGTAGTTAAATTATGACTATAAATATTGCTATCTGCCCTAACAAGAAGTATGCTATCATTATTTACCTTCCTGTACAACTTTTCATTTTTCCAGCATTAATAGTTGCCTTGTTCTTCATTTGATGAATTGTTTTATTTGTTTGTTTGTTTCTGGGGTTAAACTTTTCCATACCTTCCAATAGCCTCTCAGGACAGTTTTTCCCAGGTAACTCTATCAGATGATGTATTTCATTTCTCCAGAGTGGATTGTTCCCTGCTTGTCCCACTACCCGACCTCCTTCCTGAAGCCACTGTCCTCCTGATTTGAATGGTTTCTAGGCCTACTCTATAGCTGCCTTCGCTTGTTGACCATTAGGTTGCACTTGGATCTGGATAGCTTAAGGGAGCCAGGGGATCTCCCTCCAAACTTTCATTTAGTCATCTTATTTTTAGTCTAGCATTTTATTACAAACTTTTGCTTTCCTCATTTCTCTGGGTTTGGTACTTCTCATACTTGATTTTCCCAGATAATGAATCTCCTTTCTCCTGGTGCATTGAGAGGAACTGGATTTGGGGGAGGTCAGATTTCTCCATACCCAATCCCCCAGTTTTTAGTCTGTACCTCACCTCTAATTTCTCAGATTTCTAGGGACTCCAATTTTGGAGACTTGAGTTTTTTGTGGTACTGATCACTTACCACTTGCCAGATGCTCATTTGCAGGCATTTCAATGTCGTCTTTCTCCTCTCTGATAAGGCTGTTGCCATGTTTTCATCCGTTTTCAGATGTTTTCAGATATGTGGGGATATAATCTCGTTTCCTCAAAGAAGCATCTTATTTTTTGTTTCTCATTTCCCATATTTTTGGGAGGTGATTTTTAACAGGAGAGGAAAAAGAGAAACCTTTGCTCTGTTAGAAACTTTGGGGGTCATCCTTGATTTTTTTTTTTTTTTTTTTTCAGACGGAGTCTCACTCTGTCTCCCAGGCTGGAGTGCAGTGGTGCCATCTCAGCTCACTGCAACCTGCCTCCCAGGTTCAAGCGATTCTCCCGCCTCAGCCTCCCTAGTAGCTGGGATTACAGGTGTGTGCCACCATGCCTGGCTATTTTTTGTATTTTTAGTAGAGACGAGGTTTCACCCTGTTGGCCAGGCTGATCTTGAACTCTTGGCCTCAAGCGATCTGCCCGCCTCGGCCTCCCAAAGTGCTGAGATTATAGGCATGAGCCACTGCACTCGTCCTATCCTTGATTCTTATTGCTTTTGTCCCCTCCCTCTTTATATCTAATTTAACAGCTTATCCTATGGATTCTACCCTCTCTATTTCTTTCAAATCCATCCACTTCTCTCATCCTACAGTCACTACCTTGTTTAGGTCCTCATTTGTCACTGAGTGGCTGCAGGAGCCTCCTATCTTGATAGTCTTCTCCTCAGCAGTATTGGCTCTGATATCTTTCCAGTGTTAGTGCTCTTTCTGAAATGCAGATCTAAGTCAGTGACCTATTTAAAATCCTTCAAAACCTTCCCATGGCATCAAAGCTTTTCCTGATTTGGCTTCTGCTTACTTGTTCAGCTTCATGGCTTGCCACTTCCCTCCTTTGTTTAGCCAACTCCAACAACTGGAGAATATCACTGAAGTCCAAGTAACTTCTAAAGTGTCTTCTTGACCCTGCAGATAGAGTGACCCTCTTCAGGCTCTCATTTGCTTACTTGGATCCTAGCACTAATGACACTCTATTATAATTGTATACTCATCTCTCTGTGCCCAGTTACCCAAATGTTACCCGTATGTTTAGAATGGCCTTTGTTCTCAAGAAGCTTCAAGTCCTCACAAACATCTAAATATATAAGAATAACTGGAATGCAAGGATGAAGGGCAAAGTGATAAGTCCCACATGAGAGATGCAAATAAAATGTTCTGTGAATCAGCCTAAGTGTCCATCAGTGGATAAATGGTTAAAATGTGGTATATGTATACATTGGAGTACTAGTCAGCCTTGAAAAAGGAGATCCTGTTATTTGCAACAACATGGATGAACCTGGAGGATGCTATGCTAAGTGAAATAAGCACAGAATGACTAATGCTATGTGATCTCACTTATATATGAAAGCTAAAAAAGTTGAACTCACAGGAGCAGAGGAAGCTGGGGAGTAGGGGTGGGGAGGAATGGGGAGTTGTTGGGCAAAGGGTACAAAGTTTCAATTAGACAGGTGGCATAAGTTTTGGAGATCTATTGTCCAGCATGATGATGGTAGTTAATAATAATGTATACTTGAAAATTGTTAAGAGGGTAGATTTTAAGTGTTCTCATCACAAAAAAAAAAAAAAATGAGTATGTAAGGTAATGAATATGTTAATTAGCTTGATTTAATATTCCACTATGTATACAGATGTCAAAACATCATGTTGTATCCCATAAACATTTAAGTTAAAAAGTGTACATTCAGAGGCAGGAAAAGGATGACGTCTGCTGTGAGGAGACAGTCACCTTTCCTCTCGAAACAGCTTTCCCTGTCTTATGGCAGGTGCTATGGATGATACAAGATAAACCTAAGACACAGTCCCTGTCTTATCTTTTTTTTTGACACAGGGTCTTGCTCTGTCGCCCAGGCTGGAGTGCAGTGACACAGTCTTGGCTCATTGCAGCCTTGACCTCCTGGGCTCAAGTGATCCTCCCACCTCAGCCCCCCAAGTAGCTGAGACTATAGGCACATGCCATCTGGGCTAATTTTTTTTTTTTTTTTTGTAGATGGGGGTCTCACTGTGTTGCCCAGGCTGGTCTCAAACTCTTGGGCTCAAGCTTTCCTCCCACCTCAGCTTTCCAAAGTGCTGGGATAACAGGCATGAGCCACCGTGCCTGGTCTAGTCCTTATCTTTAAATAATTTACAGTATACTTACAGGTTTGGAATATGTTTCAGCCATTCCTTTACCTGTATGCTGATACTTCAACAGCATGTCTTAGAAGTAACTTAAATCATAGTAACTTAGGGGAGCCTTATTTGCTCTGTCAGACAGTATTTTTGAGTACCCAAGTCCTAGTTTTTTCTCTGTTTGCTTCTGAGACCTGTTTTCTGCCTGATCTGTGTCCCAGGAGGCCAACCCCTATGCACCAGGGCTCCTATGCCAGCTGGCTTCTTGGCAGCTTCAGCCAGTGGGAGGCACCTACAGGACAGAAGGTAGAAGGGCCAGGTGGAGATATTTTTCCCCTGTTCCTTCCCTTCTTTGGGTCCTGTACCTGCCTCACTCCATGACAACAGCACTCTTGAGCAGCCCTTCCTTAATAGCCTCTAGTCCCTCTGCACCCTGGTAACATTTTGCCTCCTTGCCTCTTTAGTGTTGAGAAGGCTCTTGTTTGTTCTCTTAAGGCTGCTCACACCGCTGTATAGAGTCCCTTCATTAAAGTCCTTGTCATTTGTACTTTCCAGGGCACATTGTATAGGCTGCTAGACCCTGACTGATGTACTAAATATGTGTAACCATAACTGAATAAAATGGTAATATTCGTAATTACTGAACTGATGAGGTAAAGCCCAACTAGACTGGTCACCTAGAGGTTAGAATCGTGTACTATTCTTTTTTTATAACCCCAGTGCCTAAAAAAGTGCCTGGTCCATAGTGGGTATTCAGGGAATATTTTTTCAAGTTAATGAAATGAAGTGAGCCCAAGTTATTTGCATTGAGAGCAGTGTGCATTCCTGATGAGATTCTGCTCTCCTACTGCTGTTAAAAAGCAGCTTTTCAGGATTTCTGTTCGAGCACAGTCAGGGTGTGACAGCTCATGCTGAGCAAGGCACTTCAGTTCATGTCAGCTGTAATATTTAGTTAAATGTGAAGTCTGAACCCTTTATGTTATTTTTAAAGCATCCGCTCCCCCATTTATCACAGATTTTTGGAACTGGTTTTTATCTTATTTATTTGTCCATCTAATAATTGGATTTATTTTTCTACTAATATTATTTTTAAATTACAAAAGAATTACATCCGGTTGTCAAAAGTGCAGATATTATAAGAGAAGGACCTCTTACCCTCTCTTCGTTCCCAGTTCCACTTCTCAAAGGTAACCACTATTAACCAAAATGTGGAATAGTTTTCCAGACCTTTTTCTACACATAAGTTTTATACTATTCTGTAGTTAAACTTAATTTTTTTTTCTAGTAGAGTTAATATATGTTTAGATTCTTTATCTAGAATTGATTTCTGTATAAGATATAAAAAGAATTTTTTTTTCAAAAGTATAGCTAATGGTCCCATATATTTTAACAAATAGTCTATTTGATTTAAAATGCATTATTGTTGTATAACATTTTTTAGTTTATTCTGGATCTGTTTCTCATCTTCATTGAGTGTGTGTATTAGTCTGTTTTCACACTGCTGATAAAGACATACCCGAGACTGGGCAATTTACAAAAGGAAGAGGTTTAATGGACTTACAGTTCCATGTGGCTGGGGAGGCCTCACAATTATGGCGGAAAGTGAAAGGCACGTCTCACGTGGCAGCAGCCAAGAGAGGGGAGCTTGTACCCGGAAACCCCCCTTTTTAAAACCATCAGATCTCGTGAGACTTATTCAGTATCACACAACAGCACAGCAAAGACTTCTCCCCATGATTCAGTTACCTCCCACCGGGGCCCTCCCACGACACATGGGAATTCAAGATGAGATTTGGGTGGGGACACAGCCTAACCATATCATTGTGTCTATGTGTATTTAATCCATTTTACTGTTCATGGGCATCTTATATCAATACCTGTTTAATATCAAGAAAGTTGGATTTATAATTATATTTGGTTCTAATAATATTTGGAGTTATAATGAATATGATGATTTATTTTTTTGATTGTGTGATGCCATTAAGAAGTTTTAAATGTGGAGGTTTAAGGTTGTTTACTTTCTGCTTTGTTGTATACTTGAAGGGCTATGTGTTCACTTGTTCTCACTCAGACATTTCTTGAGTTTCTTCAAGGGACTTGTCTCCATGCTAAAGACCTAGAGATTACAACGATGAGTAAGGCACAGGGTCATTTTTATTCCCCCTATGATGGGAATCATAAACATATTTTTAAAATAATGCTTATAACTAAGAAAATAATAAAATCTTCAAAGAAAGTAACATTTTATTCATATTGTTTGTTACCCTGCAGAATTACCAGTTACTATGGGGTTCATTAGGGACTGACAAACATTCTGAAACAATATTCAAGAAACCTTAGACAAAGATGATGACCCTACACCAATATGACTTAGTGAATTTGTTTTGGGGGGAAATGTAGCACTAAATGCTCTATTTTCCTCTGTACTTGATTTTTAAAATAAATACTATGTTGTTTCTGCAACCAACTTAGTTTAAAAATATTTATAAGTTTCTGTTGATCTCTCTCAGTGCTCCTTTGGATAGGTATTGATCTCCATCAGTAATTTATTGTGTTTATGTATATGAGTTTAATGGGTGAACTAAGAAGTCATCTTTAAACAGTATTTATAATTTATTATAGGCGTGGATTTGTCCAAGATAGAAAAACATCCAGAAGCAGCAAACCTCCTTCTGAGACTGGATTTTGAAAAAGACATTAAGCAAATGCTTCTGTTTCTTAAAGATGTGGGTATAGAGGATAACCAACTGGGAGCATTCCTGACAAAAAATCATGCAATTTTCTCTGAAGACCTTGAAAATCTGAAGATCAGGTAGGACTTTTTTAAAAGGATTCTCATATAACCTAAGAAATGGTTATGAAGGAAATATATGTGGAAGTTATTCTTTAAGTCTCTGCTGCACAAGGGTCTACTGAGATAATGAACATGAATGTTATTTTTTGTTATAGACCTTCTTTGATCTAAATTAAGTATTTACAACAGTTCTTTTATTCAAGTACCTATTATTATTATTATTATTATTCGAGATGGAGTCTCGCCCTGTTGTCCAGCCTGGAGTTGAGTGGCAAAATTTCGGCTCACTGTAACCTCCGCCTCCCGAGTTCAAGTGATTCTCCTGCCTCAGACTCCCAAGTAGCTGGGTGACTACAGGTGGCCATCATGCCCGGCTAATTTTTGTATTTTTAGTAGAGATGGGGTTTCGCTACGTTGGTCAGGCTGGTCTCGAACTCCTGACCTCAAGTGATCTGCCCATCTTGGCCTCCAAAGTGCTGGGATTTTACAGGCATGAGCCACCCTGCCCGGCCCCATTATTATTTTTATGTTTTCAACTTATTACTGAGTCAGTAATTAACTCTTTCTCTTTAGAAACTGGAATAAGTTTTTTTCTAAAAATAAAAAAATCCATCAACAAATAGCTAACTTATCTGAGAGTGCACTTAAAGATATGATCTTTTGTAGTTTTTGTCTGGCCAATTTTTGTTGTTAGACATTTGAGATTGTCTTGGCAAATTACTGTATAATTTGCTTAATCATTTCCATAAGTTGGCTATTTTGGTTGTTCCTTGTTTTCTTCTTAAGGAGCACTTTTATAAACATATCTGTACTTCATTTAACATTCAAAGAATTATTGAATTTGTGAAAATAAATACAGTGAGATATTGATCTGTGAGGTAAGAATCCTCCTAGGCATTGGGAATACCACAGAGAACAAGGCAAAACCCCTGTCCCTAAGTTAACATTTTGAATTCATCATCGCCCCCGTCTGTCGCTCAACCCAGTCTGTATTCCCAACTTCACTGAATACCCTTTTGCCCAACTCAGAAATATTGGTATTAACTTGTCTTCTCTTCTTTTATCATCTACATCTAATAAATCATGAAAGCCCATCAGTTCTTCTCTTCTTATAGCTCAAATCAGTCATGACATCTCTCTGAATCTTTGCTTTGACTATTTGGCCTCAGTTCCCCATAATATCACACCAAGATTACTGCAATGGTCTCCTAATTGGTCTGCCTCTAGTCATGACCCTCCAGACTGTTCTCCACACTGATGTTGATTCTCACTACATTTCAGAGAGCTTTGCGATTCCTTAAACCATCATAGTCTAATGTCTTTTCTCGGAATTAGGAAAAAAAACGAAACAAAAACCGCATTTATTAAATTGAACATTTGAGCCCTTCTATATGCGAGACACTGGCCTAAACTTTAGACATCAAAGACAGTCTTTCCCTTCATGAGAGTGATAGTCTGGTGTAATATAGATAGGCTATCATAGTACAGAGGGGAGAGAGAATGATTCTAAGAAATCCATCTGACATATCCAGCTTTAGTCTTCCTGGCTGTCAGGAACACTAATTCCCTCTGCAGTCAAAAACCAGCTTGCCCTTTTTGCTCAAGATTTATTCCAAGAAAGCGTGAATACCAGGAGGGTAGGGATCATTTCACAGGCTGCACCATTATTGTTAATAGCACTTTTGTACATGGGAGTCGCAGAGAGGTTAAATAATTTGCCCAAGATTATACACCATTAGTATAAGTAGCAGCGTAAGTGGTTTCAACCCCAGTTAATCAGACTCCAGGGTTCTGACTACTACATACTGTCTCTACATTTAATTCTTTGAAGGAAACTTAAGCTTAATAGCTTAAGTTACTTGCTCAAGCCATACATGCTCCTAACAACTGAGGAATATTCTCACATAGGTAGCATAGTCCATTGATTCCTAAACCTGGCTGGCTATCAAATTAAGCTGTAAAACATTTTTTAAAATTACTTAGAATTTTTTAATAGGTAATGCAGCCACATGTATTCAAAAGAGTATACAGTAAAAAATACTGAATAGGCACAGGTATGAGAACCTTTATTTACATGAACTTTGTTTCTGGTTCTGATATATGCAGCAGTCTTATTTCTATAACAGCACTGATTTCATGTACTTATTTTTTAAATAAAAAGTTATATTTAAAAAATCCTTGTAGAATTTTCAAATGAATAATCGGCATTTTAATTATTTAAATACTCTTTTTTTGGTTGGGTGGGCCTTATATCTTGATTTTTTATTGGAAAAATCATTACAATGTAGACAATAGCTTTGATAATTTTTTAATCAAATGCTGAACCTTGCTGCCAAAAAAACAATACCTCCTTTTCTCCTACTTTGTCCCTTGGCCTTTCAAGACCCACCTATTGACACAGCTACTGTTATCAGGATTTTTTGTTCAACCTTCTAGGATGCATATATCTGTGTATACACACATGAATACAAATACATAACAATTGGTAGCATTTATACATACTATTCTGTATCCCACTATCTTACCTTCACTGTATCTTGGAGATTATTTTTTCCTGGTGCTGCCTATTCTTTTTAACTCTAGTACAGTCCATGCTGTGGATCTCGCTAGTACCTATTGATAAGCATGGAGTATGTTTCCAGTCCACTGTTAGGACAAGGCTGTAGTGACTTACCTTGTAGATACTTCTGAAAAATCACACATATTGGTGTCTCTCTGTAGGACGTATTTCTAGAAGTGGAAATGCTAGGTCAAAGGGTATGTTCATCTGTAACTTCAATAGATATTGCCAAATTATCCTTCATAGGGGTTGTTTTCCAGTTTATACTCTCCCCAACAATGTACAGAAGTACCAGCTTCTCTGTTATCCGCACAGATACAGTGCTATCACACTTTGCTTTCAGTTGATTGTATAGATAAAAAGAATACTTTATTGGTTGGTTTGGAGCATCAGATGTTGAAACATGGAATGTTATTTGGAGCATCTTTTCATATGTTGAATTTCTGTTTACATTTCCTTTTCTGTAATATATCCTTTGCTATTTTTTAATCAGGCTTTTTTCTTGTTTGGTAAACGTTCTTTTATATATGAAGAAAATTAGTTCTGTCTCTGAGACATGTTGCAGATATTTTTCCTAGATTGTCACTTGTCTTTTGACTTCATTTATAGTGGGGTGTTTTTTGTTGTTGTTTTGTTTTGCCATGCATTTAAAATTTTTATATACTTAAATTTATAAATATTTTAACTATTTTTAAAGGAGTAATAGTCATGTGATTATAAAGTAATATAAGTTTTGGTATATAGTATAAAAATACCATAGGCTTTAGATGTAGGCATGCCTGAGTTCACATCTTAGTTTTGTCAGTAATTAGGTGATGATCTCAGACAAGTTATTTAACTTCCCTGAATCCATGTTTCCTCAGATGTAATGTGGAAAATTTACTTGGCTCACAAGTTTTTTTGTTTTACTGGTTAGAATTAAACAAAATAATATCCTGATATATTTTAGACATTTAGTAAAACTATCTTTTACTATGTTTTAGATTTTTTAAAAATGTTATTTTATAGCCAAACTTTCTATATTTTACTAACTTACATAGTTTGATCTTCAAAAACTTAGAAGGAAAATCTCTCAGTTAACAAAATACATATTGAAAAGACTAGTAAAAATCATTTATAAAAATACATACTCAGGCCAGGCATGGTCACTCAAGTGTAATCCCAGCACTTTGGGAGGCCGAGGTGGGCGGATCACTTGAAGTCAGGAGTTCGAGACTAGCCTGGTCAACATGGTGAAACCCCGTCTCTACTAAAAATACAAAAATTAGCTGGGTCTAGTGGTGACTGCCTGTAATCCTAGCTATTTGGGAGGCTGAGGCAGGAGAGTCACTTGAACCTGGGAGGCGGAGGTTGCATTGAGCCCAGATCATGCCACTGCACTCTAGCCTGGGCAACAGAGCGAGACTCTTCCTGAAAAGAAAAGAATAGAAGAGGGGAGGGAAGGGGCTCAGTAAATATACTAACCTAAAAAATGCCTCTCTCAGTTATAACCATTATTTCCTTAATTTTCTTAATTTATGTTATTTTCTTAATTTGTGTTTCTCTGTTCTTATCCAAAAAAAAAAAAAAATCTTAAGCAGAAGCTATTTCATTCTTTCTTACCAGATAATAAACCAGATTAATTGAAAAGAGAATCTAAAGGTTGGTGCAAAAGTAATCATGTTTTTGCTATTGAAAGTAATGGCAAAAACCGCAACTAATACCTATTAGTGGATTTCAGAATTATTTTCTGTTTTTAAGTATAAATGGAAACCATCTAGAGTTGGGTGAATGCTTGTTTTGTTTTAAACATGTTTTTGCCATTGTTACAGAATGCTTTTATTTAGTTCGTAATTTAGGGTGTGGGAGCCTTTTTAAAAATAGCTGTTACTTTGGGAAGCAGCATGAGACTCCGCCTCAAAAAAAAAAGAATGTAAATGTTTATCACACACGTATGTATTTATGTTTCTCTAGGGTGGCTTATCTGCATTCAAAAAATTTCAGTAAAGCAGATGTTGCACAGATGGTCAGAAAAGCACCATTTTTGCTGAACTTTTCAGTGGAAAGACTGGATAACAGATTGGGATTTTTTCAGAAAGAACTTGAACTTAGTGTGAAGAAGGTAAAGAAAAAGAGAGAATTTGTTTATTTCCATGTCAGGTACATTTTAGTAGCTGACAGATCTCATGTTCCTAACAGATGCCTGGCCCATGTGAATCATATAAATTCCTGGTATTTTTTGTACAAAAATGAATTATCCTGCTAGTTTAAACATAGAGCTCCATCATTTTATAATACTTAATCAAACTGGTTCCTTCAGTTTTTTATTTCTTTTTTTCCAAACAGTACTAATCTTATATATTCCTGGGGTTCCTATCATTTTTCTGATTGGGTCATATTTTAAGTTTTAACTTTGTATCTTAATAATGCCTTAATTTTCCAATCTAGTTAAAGATGCACATATAGTAATACTAGATTGTTTTGTTTGCAACCACAGACTAGAGATCTGATAGTTCGTCTCCCAAGGCTGCTAACTGGAAGTCTGGAACCCGTAAAAGAAAATATGAAGGTAGGACAACTTTAGGCTTTTGAGAAATCCGTTTCTTTAAGTGTTAAAATCCTCTGAAGAGAACAGATTTTGCTATTGTCATCTAAAAGAAAACTAGACTTTAATAAAGTTATTTCTAAAAAGAGAAATAGGAAATTATCTTTAACAAATGTCTAGCAAGCAGTTTGTTTCAGTTAATATTTTCACATTGACCAGGTATTAACATGAGTAAATCACCTTGCAGACATTGATACCCACAATTCTAAAGCATTAGATAGGGATATAAGTGGTACCCTGAAACTGCTTCTGTTGCCCAGTGTGGGAGTCTGACGCCTTTGTTACCTAGGCAGTGTTACCAGTCTACGAAAGTACTCCTGTTGGCCAGCATGACAGTCTGTGTATGTCTCAGGGAGTTTTGGAGGCTGGATCCAAAAGACTTCTGTGAAAAGAGTAGTAGCCAGCACATTGTTCTCCTTTACACCTGTCCCAATTGCCAACTCTCATTCTATCACAGAATGTACCAGACACTCTTTACTGTCCTTCCTCCAAGAGAATAAGATGAAGCCAAGAGCAGCTGACTAGTTAGTATATAAAGCTGTAGTAGTATTTGAAATATTATATAAGGGCTGTTTTCTGAGGTGAACAGTTCAGTCATTGAAGAAATCTTTATTGAGCTCCTGCCCAAGCGCCGTGCTGAGGAGACAGCTCCTCCTCCCAAGGAGCTTACAATCTAGTGGGGGATCAAATCCAGAGTGATGGGGGCAGTTACTTGGTGGGGGCACACAGGACACTATGAAAGCAAGTAGAGGACCTGGCCCATGTTTGGTTGTTTAGTTCCTCATCTCTGCTTGGAATGTTGACATGTCGTTTTTCAGACAACACATATGTGGGTGTACTTGGGAGCAAAAGCTCAAAAAGCATTCTGAAGATCCTGCTGCTGAAGGATCTGTTTGGTGTTGGGCCCATGCCTCTGACCTGCAGACCTCCTATGTCACTCATTCTCTCTCGTAATTATGGTTGCCCCTTTGGTGATCTTCATGGCCATCACTATGTAGCTCTTTCTCAGCAGAGGGGTTTGAAATTCCAGTGACCCCAGGAGCCAGAAGCTGTAATTCCTTGAAGGCACTGGCATAGTTGTCTCCAAATTTTAAAATGTTATTTTAAGTTTAAAAGAATCATGGTCAGGCGTGGTGGCTCACGCCTGTAACCCTGGCGTGGGAGGCCGAGGTGGGCAGATCACTTGAGGTCAGGAGTTTGAGACTAGCCTGGCCAACATGGTGAAACCTCATCTCTACTAAAAATACAAAAATTAGCCAGGCATGGTGGTGGGCACCTGTAATCCCAGCTACTTAGAAGGCTGAGGCAGGAGAATCACTTGAATCCGAGAAACAGAGGTTGCAGTAAGCTGAGATCATGCCACTGCACTCCAGCCTGTATGACAAAGCGAGACTCTGTCTCAAAAAAAAAAATCATGGCCAGGCACAGTGGCTCACACCTGTAAGCACTTCGAGAGGCCAAGGTGGGTGGATCACTTGAGGTCAGGAGTTCAAGATCAGCCTAGCCAACATGGTGAAACCCTGGCTGTACTAAAAATACAAAATTAGTCAGGTGTGGTGGCATTCCTCTGTAGTTCCAGTTACTTGGGAGATTGAGGCAGGAGATCATGCCACTGCACTCCATCCTGGGCAACATAGCGAGTTCCATCTCAAAAAAAAAAAAAGAATCAGCGCAGCCTTGCCATGGTACCAAAATAACTATTTCTACTTATGACTCATAGCAAATTTACTTTCTTTTAGGTTTATCGTCTTGAACTTGGTTTTAAACATAACGAAATTCAACATATGATCACCAGAATCCCAAAGATGTTAACTGCAAATAAAATGAAACTTACCGAGACGTTTGATTTTGTGCACAATGTGATGAGCATTCCCCACCACATCATTGTCAAGTTCCCACAGGTAATGCCACTCACAGCTCTCTCTGTAAGCGCTGCCCTTGTGCTTCATTCAGAGCTGCTCTCCAGCTGCATAGTTCTGTACACTGGGAAGAGTTTACAACTTGCAGGGCGCAAATGTCCATCTCCTGAGGAGAAATCAGTGATTAGTCTCTTTCCCTAGAGTTTCTACCTAGTCCTAGTTCTGATTGTTGGAATCAGGCCAACAAATCTAATGTAGTCTCTCTCATGTTTTTCTCCACTTAACTTTGGAATAGATCACTTCCGTTAAAGGTCCTTTCACTGCTACGTGTACTTTTTATTCACAGTTTATTTAAATTCATGAATCAATAAGCCATATTGTAATGATCCCCATCCCAATATAAAAGTGATCCAGTCTGCCATCATGCCAAAGCCGTAATTATATTTTCTAAGCTAATCAAGCTTTCATATTCTTTACCTAGTGAATGATATTATCTGCTGTTCACAAGAATATTAATCTTGAATATTGACTCTTTAAAAGCAGAAACTTCGTCTGATTTATATACTGCCAAATCCTCAGTGCCTGGAACTACACCTGGCACTAAGTAGGCACACAATTAATATTTGTTGAACAAATGAATGATTGGATTTTATCAAAGTAATCCTTTTTTCCTATTTCCTATGCAAATAGCTACTCAGTATTTATTGGATGAATGACAAACTGAATTTTTATTTAAGTGATCCCTCTACTCCATTTGCTAGAACACATGTGTTCCTGTTTTTGAAAAAAGATGGGTAAAAGAAATATGACCTTAATACAACTCTCAGAACTAGATTGCATTAGGTCCAGTTCCTTCACATACAGCTATATTTATTTGCCTATTATACTTCACTAGGAATGGGCCTCTAATATAGGATTTTCCTATTTTACCAAACGTAAATATACTCATTAGAGAAGTGTTAGAAGCCTACAGTTTTGTGAATTTGGCTCATGGAGTAATTGTGAAATAATCTTCAACGAAAAACCAATGACAATTTGTTTTTCCCTGGGTTGGTGGGTAATTCATTTTTCTAGTATATCACTGAGCATCCATCAGTGCTACAAATTGGGCACTGAGGATACAAAAGTCAAGCAGACATGGTCTCTGTTCTTGTGGAACTTATAATCGAGTGTGGAAGAGAGGTTTAAAAATAGAATTGCTTTATATGATGGTAAAGAGTCCTAACCAGAGCTCCTACAGTGTGATTTAGAAGCAGTAGGAGAATTATAGAAGTAATAACAGCAATTGAGTACTTACTGTGTGCCAGCTCTATCTTTATTGCTTTATTTGTATTAACACAGTTAATTCTCACAACAACCATATGAGGTAGATGCTATTATTACCCCTATTTTACACATAAAGAACTTAAGCTTAAAGAGATTTAAGTAACCTGTCCAAGGTTACCCAAGTAACAAGGTTGGGGCAGAACCACGATTAGAACTCCAACAGTCCAGTTTAAAAACCCAAGCCCTTTACTAGGATCTGCTAGAAGTACATTTGAATTGTCTGTAGAAGAGTGAGTGGTGTTTAAAAGATGGAGAGGAGCTTTCCAAATAGAAGAAATTATAAGCTACCAGATGCATCAAAATCGCTTAAAAACACAGATTTTAGGCACCCCAAACCCTTGCCTCTGAGAAGCTCTGTTGTAGAATTGTGGCTTCCAAATTGCGATTCTCAGATTCCTATAGTCTAGGTGGAATTATTGGGGAAAAACCCCAGAAAAATAAAAAGCTTATTAATGAAAAAATACATTAACGGACAGTAAGGCTGTGAACGGGCTGATATAGACTTTAAATTTTTGGCTGGTGTTTAAATCTCAGTGGCGTAGAACTAATTTTCTCATGCAGATAATATTCCTGGTTGGCAGATCTGACTTACGATTAATTAAAAATGGGGAAAGAAGTATAACTTAATAACTGTGGTTAATTTAGTCATTTCAAAGAAGAGATCGTGGAAAGTAAAGGATAACAAAAGCAGTTGTAGGGTAATGAATGTGAAGAAATCACTAGGCTAAGGAAAGAGGTTATATTCAGGATCCCCCAAAACCTTGGCTCTCCCCTTCCTCTGTGACTTTCTGTGAAGGCAAAGCCAAAGTCCATCTTAGGATTAGAGAGGACCAATAATTCTCAGGCTAGGGGCACTTTTTTTAACTCCGAAGAATTTAATATGTCATTAATAGGATGAAATTTTTGTGCCAATGGCAAAGTAGCCCCTGGTGGCCAACAACCCTCCCCCCGTACCACCACACCCATAAAAAAAGAAGGGAGAAACACCACAATCTGAGCAGTAGCTTTTGGACTTGAAAGAGTACACAACTCTCTAATGATGGAGTAACTTTGGACCACTGGAGAAGTAAACATAATATCTGCTCATAAGCTAAATAAATGCTTTGAAATTATATTATATTTAGGAAATTAGTAATAGTTTAGGAGCACCAGAACCATTTGTGGTTTTGTCTGTTGTTGGGTGATTGTTGTTTTTTGTTTTTTTGTTTTTTTTGAGACGGAGTCTGGCTCTGTCGCCAGGCTGGAGTGCAGTGGCGTGATCTCGGCTCAGTGCAACCTCCGCCTCCCAGGTTCAAGTGATTCTCCTGCCTCAGCCTCCCGAGTAGCTGGGACTACAGGCGCCTGCCACCATGCCCAGCTAATTTTTGTATTTTTAGTAGAGATGAGGTTTCACCATGTTGGCCAGGATGGTCTCAAACTCTTGACTTCGTGATCCGCCCACCTTGGCCTCCCAAAGTGCTGGGATTACAGGTGTGAGCCACTGCGCCCGGCCGGGTGATAGTTTTTTAAGCCAAGAATCACTGCATAGGAGTCATACTTCTAAAAAAAAATCTATCTGAAACCTCTTAAATCTTCATTATCCATAATATTGTGATCATGGGAATTTAGTTATCAGAACAAGGGCAGAATAGCAGAGACTGAAAAGGGAGATGTTCTGTACCAAAAGCAAGCCAAACCCATGTTGAGGTAGCACCCTGTACTTTTTTTAGTCACTCTTCTCATAGTACTTTGGTTTTCAACAATTGCTTTTCATAGTGTCCTTTCCAACTGATCTGTTACTGTTTCCACTTGAATATAGGGAAAGAGGCCTAGGGGTTATGTGTCACATCCCGTGTTCACATTGTATCTGTAACAGCCAAGAGGAGAGCTCGAGGCAGGCATAATATTGAAAGGGCTTCCTCTGAGCCTCGCCAGGGAACCTCACAGATCTCTCAGGCTTCAGGGCTGTAGCTCAAGTCTGGCCAGATCTCCCATTTCTCTCTCCTTTCTGTAGCTGGCTGTAGAGCCTTGCCTGCTTCTGACTCCTTTCTAAAGTTGCTGCCGCTCACTCTAGTTTTTAGGAGTTTTACTTTGAGGCAGGTAAGACATACTTTCCCTAGTTGCTCTCCCAGAGGTCAGATTCATTTCATTTTGATTCTAGTTAAGGGGAGGAGTGCGAATTTTAAAAAGGGAGAGAGAGGTGTTACAGATTATGAAATCTTATAAATTTTTTTATAATAACCTCTTAATCTCTAACATTGGTTCTCAAACTTGGTAGATATCAGAATCATATAGAGGGCTTGTTAAGACAGATTTCTGGGTTCTCTCAAAGTTGCTGATTAAGTAGTTTTGGGGTGAGGCTTGAGGATTTGCCTTTTTTTTTTTTTTTTTTTTGAGATGGAGTCTTACTCTGTTGCCCAGGCTGGAGTGCAGTGGCGCGATCTCGGCTCACTGCAACCTCCGTCTCCTGGGTTCAACCAACTCTCCTGCCTCAGCCTCCCAAGTAGCTGGGATTACAGGCATGTGCCACCACGCCCAGCTAATTTTTGTATTTTTAGTAGAGACAGGGTTTTGCCATGTTGGCCAAGCTTGTCTTGAACTCCTGACCTCAGATGATCCGCCCGCCTCAGCCTCACTACAGGCGTGAGCCACCACGCCCGGCCGAAGATTTGCTTTTTTAACACATTCTCCTCTGTCTCTGGAGCACTCAATCTTCTTTGCCCACAGTATAGCCCTTAATTATTTAATTATTGTTTTGTATGTTGATTTTGAATCCCTTTTTCTAGTTTCTTCACAGAAAATATAGGATTTAAATCCTCTGGTATTTACTCTACTTACTGAACACATGATCAGTACTTTGTATTGGTTAACCTATTAAAATTTTTGCCAAGTAAACTTTTTAATATTTCATCCTCCAGTGTGCAGTGTTTTTTAAAAACTTTTTTTCTTTTCTAGGTATTTAATGCAAGGCTGTTTAAGGTCAAAGAAAGACACTTGTTTCTTACCTATTTAGGAAGAGCACAGTATGATCCAGTAAAACCTAACTACATCTCTTTGGACAAACTAGTATCTATTCCTGATGAAATATTTTGTGAAGAGATTGCCAAAGCATCAGTACGAGACTTTGAAAAATTCTTAAAAACGCTTTAGATTTTTATGTATGTTAAAATGCAGTATTGTAAAGTGAATACATATATGAATAAATGAATATATTTTTAAATGCCTCGGGTCTCAACTGATATTGGAAACCATCTGATACTGTAAATTTGGGTACATATACTGTGGTAGGTCTTTCATCAAGTTCCTAGTGATTTAATTCTTGTTTGACCTTTTCCTTCCTTCTTAGGAAATACAGCAAGCTCAGAGAAGGGGAGAGAGGTGGTTTACTTTAAGTTGGTGCTTTGTCATTCTAGTGAAGATGAAAACAGTGGAGGATTTTAAAGTGGTTTCATTATAAAATGGCTGTATTTCCTTTGAACTGTTACGAGTTTCCAGAGCATACTACATTAGTCATCTAATATCTACTGCTCAGATAATGCTACAAAACACACTTCATTTTGGATTATCTACATTGTTAACTTCTTGAACACAGATATTCACAGTTGGCTAAGAATTAGGAAAAGGAAAGTGGAGTTTAAAGATTAGGGGCAATGAGATATAGTGAAAGGCTTAACTAGCCTTTGACTTATTACCAGTAAACAAAGATTTGTTTTCCATTTACAACATGTGTTATCCTGGGCAAGTGATTTCATTTCTGAGTCTTTGCTTTTTTATTTGTAAAACGAAGCATCATGACTTCAGTTGTCTGCCTTATGATCACCAGATTGGGTAGACTGTTAACACTAGTGGCCCCCATGAACCACACCTGGTATTTGCACTCTTGTGTAGTTAGTCCTCTCCCGCACTGACTCTGGGCTGATGTGATTTGGCCCAGGGGACATTTGTCAAGCAGAGGCTTAAGAATTTGCACATCAGGGCTTGCCCTCTTGGAACATTTGCTCTTGGCACCATAAGCTACTGTGTAGAGAGGTCTGGTTACTCTGCTGGAGAAACTAGGTGGACAGAAAGATGTCTGGCCAACCCCAGCTTTTTCAGCCATGCCAACTGAGCACCAGACATGCATGAAGAAATTATCTGGGATGTCCCAGCCTTAGTAGACACTACACTAAGCAGAACAACCCAGCAGAATTCAGAATTGGGAGAAAGTGTTTTAAGTCGCTAACTTTGGGGGTAGTTTGTTGTGCACAGGGTTCTGTGGTGTGCTGGATGCCCTTTAAAAAACCTCATGAAAAACTAAATTTGTAATTGGTCAGGGCCAGGTATAGTGGCCTTCCTGTTACATATTTTATTCATGCAACCGACATTTGAGTTCCTAGAATACAGTGGTGAGTGTGGCATAGATATGTGCTTTCATGGAGTTCTCCAGTGGCGGAGATCAATAAACAGGAAACAATAAAAAATAAGCTGGGGACACCATGGAACCATCCTGTCCTCTCTTTCTATGGCTCACAACCGCATTTTGCCTTTTTGAATAACCCACTGAACAACCTTAGCAGTCAGAATAGGCAAGTTGTGCTGATACAATGAACAATCCTAAAACCTCAAATGATTGAAAAACCACAAAAGTTTTTATCTTATACATGTCTCTTAGGACCACAAAGGCTCTGCTCCACATCGTCTTCAGTGATACAGGTTGATGTATCCTGTCTCCATCATTTCTGGAGTGTTGCCAGTTTATGGAAAAGGAAAGGAATGTGAAGAATTGCTCTTAAAAAGTTATCACATTTTTCTTGGCCAAAGTATCACATGGCCATGCCTAACTTTAATAGGGCAGAGAGGCAATCCCTAATCCTGTGCTGGGAGGAAAGAAAACCAAAAATAGTTTTTCAATCAACAATCACTACCAGCAAACATTCAGTCTCTCTAGCTTAATTCCTTAGGAGCTGGATTTTGTGACCATTTTGGGTTTCAGATCTTTTGATATGTCTTTTCTTGCCACCTTCACCTGTAACCAGCAAGCTAAAACTTAAAGGGTGGAAAGGAGGAGAGTTTATTGAGTACCTACCCTCTGCAGGGCAATGTGCCAATGTACAAATGTATTGCATTTCTTCACATCTTTCAGACTTCACTTTGGCTAGTGTAAGATAGAAGAGATCATTCATCAGCTTTAGTGCTGCATACAGGACTGACTAATAGAAGAAATTGTGACAGCATGGAGATAGAAGAAAAAGGAAAATCAATAGAATTGTAGAACTGGAATGTGACTAAGATCATTAAATCTAACCTTTTGAACTTAGGATGAGACAAGGTTCTACTCTATATTGTCCCAGCTCTGAGCTTAAAACTGAGGGGAAAAAAAGATATCACTGAGTAATGGTAGAAGTTCACCAGTAACTATTAGTCATGCTAGCTCCCCCCAATTGTTTTCTGTCTCTAGATGTTTATGCCTAAGACTTTGCAGGTTGGGGCTGAGACCTTAAAAGTGAGGAAATCTATATACTTCTCTTTTGTCTTAAAATTGTGTGCAAATTCTGCAATACATCTTAGATTTAATCTTTAAAAACCTTTTCTGCTGGGCATGATGGCTCATGCCTGTAATCTACAGGGAGGCTGACGTGGGTGGATCACTTGAGGTCAAGAGTTTGATACCATCCTGGCCAACACGGTGAAACCCCGTCTCTACTAAAAATACAAAAATTAGCGGGCATGGTGGTGTGTACACCTGTAGTCCCAGCTACTCAGGAGGCTGAGGCACGAGTCGTTT
Source organism: Pongo pygmaeus (assembly GCF_028885625.2). Lineage (NCBI taxonomy): Eukaryota > Metazoa > Chordata > Mammalia > Primates > Hominidae > Pongo > Pongo pygmaeus. The sequence continues at coordinate 108,621,804 of NC_072380.2, read as the reverse complement.
GAACCCAGGAGGCAGAGGTTGCAGTAAGCCGAGATTGTGCCATTCAGCCTGGGTGACAGAGGCTGAACAACAAAAAAGAGAGGTGAAAAAAAAAAACCCCAAAACCTTTTCTGAGCTAACCTTCCACTAAAATAGCTAGATATAGATCTTCAGCTGGAGAAACCCAAGGCCTGAAAGGCTTGGTGTCTTTCCTGGATTAGTAGTGTAGTAGTGTAGCATATGACCCTAGAATTAAGGAGCCCCAAATTTGCATCTGGATTTTCAGATTCTGGAAGAAGAACCTGGACTCTTCTAGTCATGTGCTCTTGGACAAGTTATTCAACCTTTCTGAGCCTCAGCTTTCTCCTCTCTACAATGAGGTAATTACAGTACTTTTAGAATTAAATGATAGTGTAAGGGAGTGAGAGATCACCTCCAACCCTCCCTCCCCTTTGCTCTTACGTGGGCTCTTTGGTTGGATCTAGGAACCAAATTGACACATGGCAGATTAACAAGAGAAAAGCATACTAATTTTACTAGTTTTACATGTACATGGGGATCCGCACAAGAGAGTGAAGTGGCCAGTGTAAGATGCCTTTATACTTTTTACACGAACTACAAATCAGAAGAAAGGGGATCTGGCTAGGGGCAGTAAATTTCTTGTGGAGTCATTAGGAGAAAAGAGTGTGTGTTGCGGTGTAAACTTAGTGGAAGATAAGGGTTACTTCGGAAAGTATATTCAGGTCCAAAGCAGCCCCCAGTTTCCAGTCTCTAGCGATAGGTGCTATTTTCTCCCTCTGGTAAGGGACGGGTACTCCAGAGGAATAGTGGAGGAAGCTTTATGGCTTGCTGCATGCAGGAAGAGATGGGTCATTAAACCCTTTCTGAAACTACAATTTCTCCAATATTTTCAACTCGAAATAATCAATGTACCAATTCCATATATTTTTGGGATGGCACATCCATCAGTCCTTCAATAGAAAGTAAGACGATGCCCTTAAAACATTTAGCTTCCTGCCTGGCACAAAGAGCTGAATTAATACTGTCCACGCTCTCATAGCTATTAACAGCAAGTAACATAACCCAGCTTTAAGCCTCGGTCTCCTAATTCCTGACCTGTGTTCTTCCCGTCACATCACAACCAATACTTCTTAGAATGTAGCACGCAAAATGCCCCGCCTACTCCGTTGGCCTCACCCTGGTCGAGAGGTGCTTACGCAGGTGCTGAACGGCAGTCGTCAGAACTGCGCCTGCGCAAGCGGCCTTCCTCTGTTCGCTATGCGGCGTAACGCGCCTGCGGACTGGGCCCAGCTTGTCCTCTATGACTTACCCAGAAGGCAACGCTTTTGTTTCTGGTCAAAATGGCTGGCAAGCAGGCTGGTAAGTAACTGGAGGTCTTCTTGGCGGGCATCGTCGCGCTCCACCGTTTATTTTCGCTGCAGCTTGCTCCGTTTAATCTCTTTGTAAGTGGCCAAGTTTGTCGCGGAAGGGAAAGTGGCTGCTTCAGTCCAGCGAAAAGAATGTGCTTCCCCACTCGTTTGCTGTCCCCAGGGCGGGCTTACCTGTATAGGGTTGGGATGTTAACCCGCTGTTTGTGAAGGTGCCCGCGGTGGCTCTGACAGCCCTGGAGTTCCAGCTGCCCGTGCTCGGAAGTCCTTCCCCTTGGCCTTAGAAAAGTTAAAGGGCACAAGAGGATAACTAGTGGATGACTTTCAACCCGAATGAGCTCAGTGCTTTCTGTGACCCAAGTGCTCTATCGTGTGCATTGGCCCTATAAATTCTCTTGCCATTGCGACGAGGGAGATATTAATTTCCCTTTTACGCTGATAAGATAACTGAGGCAAAGTGACCCAAGGAAGTAGAATTGGAAATTTCATTGCACCCCTCGCGCTTCTCAAACTGCGAATCAGAGACAGTTGAGCAAGGGATACGAGCGACGCTTCAGGTTGACCTTGGATTATCTAGAGCGTCAGCTTGATCAGTAGGTTTGGAGAAATTTGAATTTATTGTAGGTTCTTTTTTTCTTTTTTCCTTTTCTTTTTTTTTTTTTTTGCTAATCTCTGCCCTCTGGCGGTACAAGTTGGAGTAACTTTTTTTGTTTGTTTGTTTGTTTTTTGTCTTTGAGACAAGAGTCTTGCTTTGTCACCCAGGCTGGAGTGCAATGGCACAATCTCGTCTCACTGCAATGCAACCAAGTTGGAGTAGTTTTTAAAAAATGTTGATCCTTTTCTCCCCGCCCTCAGCAATTGTGAAGCTGTTAGGAAACATCAGGTTGCCAGAAACATCCGTTAACCTAATTGACATTGAGCTTTTTGGAGGTGGGGGAGACTTTTTAAATAATTATTTTATTAATTTGGCAGATATTGAAGGAGTCTTACTAAATTCAAGACACTGCTTCTGTGCGTGTTTGGGAACTACATAGACCAGATCTCAACTCCCATTAGCTAACTCTGACCTTGGGTGGGATCACTTGTGTAAGCCAGCTTCCCCTTCTGTAGTAACAGACATGTAAATAAATCAGGTAATGTTGGTAAAGCAAATAGGAAAGTGTTTAGTGCACAGTAAGTGCTTAGTGAATATTATTATAGTCACAGATAGGTGGTTGAAAATAATCTGTCTTCCACAAGTATGTTTGTAGATTGTTGACTGATACTTGTTTTTCTAACAGCAGTTTTATACATGACTCTTAATTTCCAAGGAGATTTGCTAAAGCCACGTAATCTGTAGTGCACTGAGTTTGCAAGCAAGGAGAGTTGAGTGAAAGGAGAGTTTGTTTTCCTTCCTTGGTAAGGGCTAACACTAGACAAAATTTTAAAAGAGAATGCAAACTTGTTCTACCTCTCCTTTTGTAAAATGTCTCTCCTAAAATGTCAGATACGGTTCTGCTGTACTTGGACCCTGCTGGGTTACTTCATCAGGCTCAGCCCTGTTCCCCAAACAGTTTTAAAATTACCTATTTCTCATCCGTTTTCAATATCCATTCCCCTGGGGGGAACTTAGTTGCTTAGGAGGAGGTAAATGGACTTCTTTTACGAATCCATATTAATGTTTAAATGACTAATGGTATCAAAATCCTCCCCAAAATAGATACATTTTTAAAGAATGTGGCCAAATGAAGTAACTAATATCGAGTAAACATTTTAGAGGATGAGGGTCATTTAGACCTGCCAGTCTATGCTGAAATCTCACTCTCTTTTCCCTACAACTCCAGCTCTCTTGAAATGAAAAGTTTACAATTATTTCCTGTGATCTATTTATGAAACTACAAATGATAGAAATTTCCAAGTCCTTTTCCTATCTCCCACCCCTTCATTTCTGAAGGTAACAGGGCAGGCATAAGGGCACACGATGTACCTATGGATCTTTTGTACATTCAGTGTTTGAGTTTACCCTTTTCTTTCATGACTTGCCACCATTTTCCTGCAACCACTTTTGCTCATAAATAAGCACTTTTTATCAACATTTTATAGAGTACAAACTTTTTTCTTTTAAATCTAATTCTTTTTTGATTAAATTCTTGCTGTATATACTATATACTTTTAAAAGGAAATTTATTTCTATTTTTGCATTCATCAGCAAGATAACCGAGTACTGGTTGCTTGCCTATCAAAGTGTTCGTATAGTATAATTAAATTGTAGCAACTAACAGTGTGACAATTATCAGTTTCAGCATCAGGCAAGTGGCTGGATGGTATTCGAAAATGGTATTACAATGCTGCAGGATTCAATAAACTGGGTAAGCAGCTGTGCTGTTTAATGTTTTTTGTTGTTGTTGTTTCTTTGGTTTTTTTTGTTTTTCTGAGAGTATTGCTTTTGCAAGTGTTACTGTGGTTCCAAAAACCATTTCAGTTCTTGTATACATCAGAAGATTTTAAAATTAAATCACATTATGTTAAATCCAGTTCCTTTTTAAAGTTTTTTTGAGAGGAGAGGGATGAAAGCCTCTAAAATGTTCGACTTGGTAATGATTTAAGTAGTAAGACATTTTCCTTCTACACCCCCTTTCCCAACTCTTCCACTTAAAATTTTATTTATTTATTTATTTATTTATTTATTTGAGACGGAGTCTTGCTCTCACCAGGCTGAAGTGCAGTGGCACAATCACGGTTCACTGCAACCTCCGCCTCCCGGGTTCAAGTGATTCTCCTGCCTCAGCCTCCTGAGTAGCTGGGATTACAGGCGTGTGCCACCACGCCCGGCTAATTTTTTTTGTATGTAGTAGAGACAGGGTTTCACCATATTAGGCTGGTCACGAACTCCTGACCTCAGGTGATCCACCTGCCTCGGCCTCCCAAAGTACTGGGATTACAGGTGTGCACCACTGCGCCCGGCCTTCCACTTAAAATTTTAATTTAAATTATATAAACATTGAAAGTAGAGAGTTTTTGAATATTAAAATTTTATCACGTCCATGCAATCATATGATTCCTAAGCTTTTTTAGAACTTTGTAATTTACCATGAACTTCGTCTTTTGCTGTTGAAGCTTGAGGAAAGTGTAAGCAAAAGTCACTGTTCCTTAGTATACTATCATATTAAGATTCTTTAATACCTTGATCTCAGATTTAAACTATGAGAAAGAAGCGATGTGGTTTATTAATGTGTGTTTAAAAACAAAGTAAACATTTAAAATATTTTGTAAATGGTTTAGATAAAATATGAATTTTGTGGCATTGGATTTTAAGAGGCCTCATATATTGTTTCCATAGTCTAGTTCAAGAAGTAACCCATTATATCAAGTAATAACTCATTACTTTTAATGGCAAAACTGCAATTACTTTTGCACCAACCTAATAATGTATGAAATGCATTGAATTTCCATTGAATCTAGTGATTTGAATTCGATAGTTCACTAAAAGTTGTAAGTTATAAGTCATAAAGATATTTTACTAATTTAAAAAAACCGCGATTTTTGAGATGCATGTGCAATCTAACTTTGTCGTCTATCATAGGGTTAATGCGAGATGATACAATATACGAGGATGAAGATGTAAAAGAAGCCATAAGAAGGCTTCCTGAGAACCTTTATAATGACAGGATGTTTCGCATTAAGAGGGCACTGGACCTGTCCTTGAAGCATCAGATCTTGCCTAAAGAGCAGTGGACCAAATATGAAGAGGTAGCACAGCTTTATCTACCTGACAGTGTTGCTCATTAAGGATGGAGTTTTAGAAACAAGAGAAACATGTTCATTTGTGTAGCGTTAGAGTTCTCTGAGTCATGTCAAATAAATATGTGAGGTTAATAAAGCAAATGTTATTTCCGTTTTAGAAGAAAACCACATTGAGTCTTATGTGTGAAATGATTCTTCTGAAATTACTAAGCAAGTCTCTAATATAGAGAGCCAGGACTAAAATCCAGGTCTGTTGCCTCCCAGGTCATTGCTGTTCCACCTCTGCACTCTGCTTCCTACTTAGATGAAAAGATCAGCCCATTGAGTGGCCCTCCAGATCCCAAGAAGAGCTTCTGTGAAGCAAACTCTCACCCCTTGAACTGCATTGAAACTAGGCAAAGGCCCGTAGATACTCATTTCTTTTTCTTCCCGAAAAGACTTCCCTCTCATAACCTATCAAAGCAACTTATCACACCATCACCACAGATTTGACATTTTAAAAAGCAGATAGTTCTTAGGTTGAGAATATATTTTCTAAAATTGGAAATTCAAAAGTAATTGCTTTTTTCTTGTTATTGAAGACCTGTTGAGTGTTTGGGATGTATCAGTACGTGATGGTAACGTAATATTTCATTCATTCTTTAGGAAAATTTCTATCTTGAACCGTATCTGAAAGAGGTTATTCGGGAAAGAAAAGAAAGAGAAGAATGGGCAAAGAAGTAATCATGTAGTTGAAGTCTGTGGATGCAGCTGTTATGAAGATGGTTAAACTTGAAACAAACAATTTTAAGAATTATTTGGTCTATTGATGTTTTACTTTAAATAAATGTCTATTGTAATGGCTGGAGTTTTTGAATTTCAAACCTTATACTGAATAACTTCTGAATCCCTTTACTGTTAAATTTTTTTCCAAACTTTCAAGATATATTTAGTTGCGTTTAACTGCTACTTGGAGCTCAGAAGCCACTTTATCAGTTTTCCTCACTGGTTGGATAGCCTATCAGTTTATGGAAGGATATAACTTCCATAAGTTACATCCTTATGGAAGCTACTGAATAAAAGAAGGGGGTATGCACCCCCTAGTTTGCCAAGATTGAGAAATAGCCTCTTCACTGCTACGCAAATAGATTTGATTTTGCATCCTATCATTTAAAAAGAAATTATGTATGTACCCCAACATAGGCATACTTAAGTAATATATATACTCCTGTGCTAATGTGTATACTAGAAAACAAAAAGTAGACGTTAGAAAAATAGAAGTATAAAGACAAATCATACTTGTCCCCATATCCCAGTGACTTTTCCACTTTGGAAATGATTGTGATGAAGTTTAAGGGTTGGATACCAGTCAGTTAAAAGTTTTAAGATTATAGGGTAATTTTTAAATATATAAATTAGAATCATTGGCGAGGCACGGTGGCTCACGCCTGTAATCCCAGCACTTTGGGAGGCCGAGGCGGGCGGTCACCTGAAGTCAGGAATTTGAAACCAGCCTGGCCAACATGGTGAAACCCCGTCTCTACTAAAAATACAAAAAATTAGCTAGGCGTGATGGTAGGCACCTGTAATCCTAGCTACTCGGGAGGCTGAGGCAGGAGAATTGCTTGACCCCGTGAGGCAGAGGTTACAGTGAGCCTAGATCACACCACTGCACTTCAGCCTGAGTGACAGTGACTCTTGCTTCAAAAAAAAAAAAAAAAAAAATTAGGATTATTCAATGTTGTCATCATCTCTGCTCCTAAATTCTGAAATGCTTTCTTTGGTAGAGGTGAGAGTGTGGAGCCACAGCTAGTAGAGAAGGAACAGTAGGACCTGCAGCCTCCCTGGTTTTCCAGGACAAGTCATTGCTGTGTGTGGCAGGAATGCCTTACTTCAAATAACAACACAGTGTGAAAAACAAATTTGTGTTACATTTAAAATTTGTAAAGCAATGAGAAATGTGTGTATCATAAAGAGCATCTTTAAATTTTTGCTAAAATATTAGCCTCTTAAATTCTCTAGGAACCCCCTCCCCCGCTTTTTTTTTCTTTTTGCTGGTCATTATTTTTCTAAACCTATCCTGAAATCATGTCAATTTTCTTTTGTCTGGTTGAAGACAACTAGATCACTTGATGATGGTTTTGCTCAGGTCACACTGTGACAAGGTTTTAATGTAGTCCTACTTTGCAGAAGGAGGCCAAGAAGATGGGCTGTCTAGAATCCCCTTTAAAAGCATTTGTGTATTCAGAAAATTTTCCTGAGTAGATCTCTCCAAGGCTCTTTTAATTGTGATTTCAAGATCACTTTTGCAGGACTCTGGTCTATTCGTTCAGACGTCTACTGTGCACAATTACAAGGAGACTACAACTGAGGCATCTCAAAGAGCACTGTCAAGGTGTGTAGGGAGCCGGGTGGGTGGAGGGAGGCTGGGCTCTGACCCTAGAAACCATGCTTATGAATGCTGTTAATGTTTAAAGCAAGCCTAAGGGCACTGCTGAAGGACAGGGGAACAAACAGAACTGACCAAGATTGAGGTATAACAGGAACCCCCAGGCTATTCACCTGCTCAAGGTAAAGTGTGGTATTACATAGGGCAACCTCTGATTTTGTAAGAGTTCTTCCTAAAGCCAAAGTGTATGCCCATTCTATGTTTCCAGATTACTTCATTCTTCTAAATGAGAACAAGTGTGCAAAAGTTCTTTGAACACTAGATCAATGTTTTCTGTTCATTATAAATTATGATTATCGTCCTGCTTGTTATGAAGACTAAGAAAGTAGATCTAGTATTTGGCTCACACAGGTGAATGGGTGAGAATTTGTTAATCCATCAGTGAAGTCCTTTCATTTGAAAGAGAGGGCCTTTCTGTAATCAAAAGCTGTCCTGTGTGAAAAATCACTATGAGAGTGCCTGAAACACAGGCATTCTACATTGTCCCGTAGACCGAACGGTAGAGTGATTCAGAGCTAATTCTGGGTTAGACTGCACAGGTCTGAATCTATTTGCTCACTGTGTAGTGCTTTAGGAATACAATTTAACCTCTCCGTGCTTCAGTTTGTTTGTCCCTAAGATAGAGCTAATGATAGAAACCTACTTTACCCAGTTGTGAAAATTAACTGACTACATGTCAAGCACTAACAGTTTCTGGCACATAGTATGCATAATGTAAATTATGTGATGAGAAGCGAGAAAAAATAACTTGGGAAAACGCTGAATATCGTCAAAGTCGAATAGCTAACCAGTAGCTAAGGTCTAAGGTCCCCTCTCTTCCTTCTATGCGGCTCTCTTGCTTCTGGTTCATCTACTCCCCTTGGGTGTCACCTCCTTGAGTGAAGTACCTGCTGGAGATGAGAAGAGTGGAACTGGATCTGCATGACAGCTTTGATTAGGATGGAGCTAAGACTTGGCTATCTCCCTGTTTTGTGTTTTGGATGGGTGACATTTTAAAACTGCCAACATTCAAATCCTGCTAATTTGCTTTGTACAGTTTAAAATGTTTGATATCTTTTGTTGTTTAAAGTTTGAGATTGGTTTTGAATATACGGTTTTCCTACATCTTGAAGAAGGTTATGTTTGTTTACTCTGAAGTGGTCTATGTTCTGTTTTTTTGTTTTACTATACTTTGCAAAAAACAGATGGCTGGCTTATGTTCACTGTTGTAGTGCACTACCGAGTATCACTTGGCCCTCCTGTTTTCAAGATGTAGGAAGCAGCGTAAGGGATGTTGGGCCTTCAGACCCCCAATTGCCAGCTCTGGTCCTAGTTCCAGATTGCATGGAAATATTTGATAACATTTCTGCACTGAGTTATCATGGTCTGAATATTTATGTGACGCTCTACGAGTGGTACCAAAATATTAGTGATGGAATTTTCACTAATGGCACCTTTTCCTGTTTTTAAATTCTAGAATCTTAATAAATCCAAAGTGTACATTTTGGTAGTGATTTCATTTGGTTATTTACTTTAAGGACTCCCTTTTCAAGCATTAACTCTGCACTAATTTTGACTTATGAAAAGATTCAGCAGTAAGAATAAAAGCTGGGCCAAAGCCCAAAGTAATAATCCTTCACAAATAGGATGGAGTTTTAAAAATATGGGCATCCTGTGTGTAGCTTTCAAAATAACCAAAGTACTTGGAATTAAAAAGTTAGGTGCACATAAAAATTGTCATAACCAAATCCTTGACAGCTTGATGGATGAAGAGCAGATGGGTTTACACTGTATGGGAGGAAGCATGGATTTTAGGAGGGACAGCATCAGAGAGGGATGGTTAGAAAGTGAGTAAGACAGGTTGCTCTTTGGAAAACAAGGAAAGTCCCTTTATTAGAACAAGGCATGAAATTCTGCCACTAGGTGGCGATGCCCTATAACTTTACAACAGGGTACATCACACGAGCACTATGGAAGATTTCTCCATTCTGCACCCCACCAATTCCCTCCTCTCCTTCATTTTTCAGGATGACAACACCTTAGAGGTTTATGGCCATCAGGAGAATTTACTACTAAGCTATATACTGATGTAATGAAATCTAATATATGTTGTGCAATGAATTATGAGATGTTATTTAGTTTCAGGATTTTATTACTTCAATCAGTTATGACCATATTTCCTTTTATATGATTGCTCACTCTTTAAACATACCAGATGACTGTATAAGGAACACCTAATAAAGTCTATAGATGTTAAAATATTTTAAATGTTTTAATTTATATGCCATAATTTGTTTACATTCTGGTTATACTGGTGTTCATATTAAAAGCCATAACATGTTAGAATCTGAGATCTCAGGTCGGATAGTGCCTCTAAGTTATATTTTGCTAAGAAATTTTATTGTATTAGCAATTGAGCAGGAAAGAAGAACTGAATCGTTATAAGGTGGTTAATTTTTAGCATAGATGTCAGAAAGCCTGTTAATATTCCAGAGGCTTATGATAAACTATTTAAATTGTCATTCTGGATTCTGATTATATCTCCTACAGATAAAGAGTGTATTATTTATTGAACTTTTGTTTGAATACATGTGCCTATTTTTGCATAAATATAAAAATGTAATTTTAAAATAAACCCCTGAAAACTTCTGGTAACATTATCCAATTGAATAATTGTTCTGTTAGTATTCTAAATATTTTTAAGAAAATTTTATACATATCTGTGACAATTGTATTCATAAGCCAAACCAAAAAAAGATAATTATTTGTTTTACAAAGGAGTCAGCTTACAATTTCTCTCTTATGCATGCATTTAAAATGTGGTTTGCCACTAAACTGGAAACACTGATCTGAGGCCAATGATTTAGGCAAGTCATTAGTCTAAAGATTGGCTTCCTCAGCTATAAAATGAAGGGCTTTGACTAAAAAGTCTTTTTCATTTCAGTACCAAAACATTCTGGGTCTGTGATTTAACTTATGCTCTTTATTGTTGGGATGAGCTAATACTGATGGAATACTAGCTTTGTACTAGGCACTGTTCATATGTTGTCTCTTTTAATCCTCCCTGCAACCTTCTGGCATGGCTATTATAATGCCCATTGTATGGAAGAAGAAATTGGGCTTTGAAAGTCCATTTTATGCTTGTTCATTACATAATTTTTTGGGTTTTTTAAATTGATGTACGTGTTTATGTTCCAGGCTAGGCAGAAGCTAGGAAGAATATAGCAGCCTCGTCACTGTTGAAATCTGGGGCTAGATAATTCTTTGTTGTGGGGGCCCCCTCTGTATGTTACAGGATATTTAGCAGCATCCCTGGCTTCTACACAGTAGGTACCAGTAGCACCTCCTGCTTCCCATTGTAACAACCAAAAATGTTTCGAGACATTGTCTGGAAATGTCCCCTGGGGGAGCAGAATTGTCCCCAGCTAAAAACCACCAGTGTAGGGAATACAGAGAAAAACCAAGATGGTAGAGACAGGTATGTAATCAGATGCATGAATATGTAAACATATATGTACATACTGTGTGAATTGTCCACAGAAAGTATGTACTGGGTACTATGGAAACATGGAGAAGGTAAACTAAACCTGGATGGGAATCAGGGCCTCTGATAATGTGGCTGATTCCGGAAGAGTAAGCAAAGTTAGCTAAGCCAAGAAGATGGTGAAGGGCTTTCCAAGCAGAAGAAAATGAGCAGGAAATGCTCAAAGGCATGGAAGTGCAGGGTGTATGTCTAGGGAAGGACAGGCAGTTTTGCACTGATGGAGTGGCAAATATCAGCTGGAGAGACATTGGAGATGCAACTTGAAAGGTGTACGTCATATTGAGATGCCTGGACTTCATCCTGAGAGCAGCAGAGTGTTTGGATAGATTCTGGGAAGTGAAAATGTTGGGGCAAAGGGGATGAATATTTGAAGTTTTTCAATACTGGACTTCCAATTTGCTTTTCAAAAGTTTATAATAATTTATATTCATCTAAGCAATCACGAGGGTCCCTTTATTGCATTCCTGCCTGCACTGAGTGCTCTCATTAAAAGCAATCTTTGTGAATTTGGTTGGAGAGTTTCTTGTTTAAACTTGCATTTCTCGGATTGAGTAGCTAGACCTTTTTCCATATGCTATTATCAAGTTGTTATTTCTCTTTCATCAATCTTGTTCATGTCCTTCACCTATGGGCCTATTTTTAATTTTCACAGCCTTTTCCTTATTTGTGTAGTTTTCCTCTTAGCTCCCTCTTCCCCCTTCCCAAACCTGGGTCAGTTCTTATCTATTTGTATGAGACCTTTATATGTTTAGATAGTACTCCTTTTACTTACTTTTGCTGAAACGATATTTTTATTTCATTGAATTTTATTTGAGGTTTTTTGGATGCCTTTTCAACTTTGTTCACGGTGGGTTTTGTCAAATGGAAGTTTCTAATTTTTATGTAGTACAAATTCTCAGTCCTCTCCTCTGTGGTTTTGCCTCTGAGGTCATGCTTTGAGAAGTCCTCTCTTTACTCCAAGGTTTCATAAATATCCAGCAAGGTTTCATCCAGTACTTTTAGGTATAAGAAACAAAACCATAAATCTTCAATCCCTCTGGAGTTTAGGTATATGGTGTGAGCAGAGTATATTTTTGAGAGATACTAAGAAGTCCAGTTGGCCTGACTAGATGATAATTAGATGTGTAGGAGGTGGATGTGAGGAAGGGTAAAAGAGAGAGGTCCAGAGGGGCTCCACGAACACAGGTCTGTTAAGGGTGATGCAGCCTGGTAATCAGCCCCTTCTGTGGTTTCTCATTCTGTGAGATGTTGGCTGTGCTGCATATTCTAAATCTACTCTTGTCCCTTCTGGATTCAGCTCTGTACCCCAGGAGAGAAATTGATGTAAAGACCGCACAAATAGACAGTTTTGCCTTCTGGCTTCTGGCTTGGGCTTGGCCAGCCAGTGTGGGGAGGGTGGCCACCTGCAAGAAAGGGCAGATAAGAGAGACAGGGATATTTATTCCCCAGCCCACGTTCCTCTGAAGAAAGCTACAGCTCCTGTCAGGCAGTCCCTCTCAAGATTGCTACAGCTCTCCCTTCCATCCCTCCCCACTGTGCTATCTCTATCAAAGTTGGTTCTCCTTGACCTTGCCTGCCCTTTGTTAATTGTCCCTTCATTGGACATTCTTTGGTTTGCCTGATTGGGTGTGCCACACTTGCCTGCCAGGACTCTGACTCACACAGAACTGGGCTGCCCTTGAGAATGGTTGGGTTGCCCCATGAGAGCACCAAGTGCTGCCACTTGGAACTGGTTTGTGGTCTGTTCCTGGAAAACCAAAGCTTGCTTCTTTGAGGTAAGCTAACTCATGCCCCAGAGTCAGACTCCAGGAGGCCACACTAGTTCCTGTTGAAGGGGTGGCGTTCCAAAGCCTGGCTTCTACCACTCCCACCTGTCTGCCTCTACCCATCATAGATCTGCTTCCAATCAGAGACTTACTCTTCTACACAATTTAATGCAGGTAAATGCCAGTGCTAAAAAGATGCCATATGATAGAAAACAGAAGGTTTGTCCATTCTGAAAACATTGTGTTCTCTTTCCTCCTGTTTTAACTCCCTCTTCCCCAAACACATTCTGCAAAATTCTACCTCTAACCTTTTTTCCTTCTATTCTTAGTCCCCTGCAATGCCACTTGCAATCCTCACCATGCTCTCTGTCTAAATTCTAGCTTTACTTTAAGACAAAAATTAAATTCTGCCTACTGGGAGAAGCTCTTTGTTATTCCCAGGCACTTGACATTTCTATTTTCTTTGACTTTGTAAAGCACTTACTGCTTCAACCAATCATTTATTGTTTAACAATAATGAATACTATTTACCTAGTGTTCACTGTGGGCCATTTCAGGTTTCATTTATTCCTTGAAAATTTTTCCAAGGTGAGCACAATTATCCTCTTTTCATAGAGGCTCAGAGATGTTAGGTAATGGGTACAAGATCACACTTTGCAAGTGAGCAAATGGAAAGTTAAATTCTGTCTTCCTTGAAATTGCTATGTTGTCTTCTTTTTTATTTAAGGTGTACAGCATGATGTTTTGATATAAATATACATAGTGAAATGATTACTACAGGCAAGCAAATTAAAATATCCATTACCACAATAGTACTTTGTGTATGTGTGTCTGGTGAGCACCTAAAATCTACACTTTTAGCAAATTTTTAGTTTACAATATAATTAATTATAGTCACCATGCTGTACATGAAATCTCTAGACCTGTTCATCTTATATAATTGCAAGTTTGTATCCTTTGACCTACCTCTCCCTATTTCCTGATCCTTCCCACTCTGGAAACCACCATTCTTCTCTGTTTCTATGTATTTGACATGTTTTAGATTGCACAAATAAATAAGATCATGCAGTATTTCTCTTTCTGTGTCTGGCTTATTTCAGTTAGTGTGATGTCTTCCAGGTCATCCATGTTGTCACAAATGGCAGTATCTTATTATTTTTTAAGGCTTAATAACATACCATTGTGTGTGTGTGTGTGTGTGTGTGTGTGTGTGTGTGTATGACAATTTTTTCATTCATTCATCTGTTGGCAGACACTTTGGTTGTTTCCATGTCCTTACTATTGCATCGAACATGTGGGCACAGATGCCTTCCGAGATGGTGGTTTCATTTTTTGGAGGTATATATCCAGAACTGGGATTGCTGGATTGCAAGGTAGTTCTACTTTTAATTTTTTGAGGAATGTCCATACTGTTTTCCATAATGGCTGCATGAATCTACATTCCCACCAACAGTGCACAAGAATTGTCTTTTCTCTACACCCTCACCAACACTTGTTATCTCCTGTCTTTTTCATAGTAGTTATCCTCATAGGTGTAAGAGGATATTTCTTTGTGGTTTTAATTTGCATTTCCCTGATGATTAGTGATATTGAGCACCTTTTCACGTACCTTTTGGCCATTTTCATGTCTTCTTTAGGAAGATGTCTATTCAGGTCCTTTGCCCATGCTTTAATCAGGTTATTTTATTTTTTATTTTGTCTTTTCAACAATGCTGTCCCACACTTACCTTTATTTTTACAAATTCAGTTCCATTTTGTACTCATCTTTTGTTTATACTTTTCTTTGTAACTCTATTTCTTAAACGAAATCTTTGGTTGTGAAAGTAGAGTGATCACGCTGTCTCTGAGGAGATGACATTTGAACGTTGGAGAAGAGCCACCACAGGAAGCCCTGGCTGTGCAGAGAATCACCTGGGAAGCTTCAAAACAAACAAGCAAACAAACCCCAAATAACCTGATGCCTGGGTCCCACCCCCAGAGTGTCTACATTAATTGGTTTGGGAAGCAGCCTGGGATGCAGATGGACTTAATGTGTAATTGAGGCTGATAAACATTGATCTAGAAAAGAACATTCTTGGCAAAGAGGACAGTGAGTGCAAAGGGCCTGTGGTAGGAATGAGCTGGGGGTGGCTGAGAAGGAGTCGACAGAGAAGGCCACTGTGCTGAGTCCAAATGGAGAAGGAAGAGTGCCAACCCTCGGGTCAGAAAGGTAGGCACAGCCACCCCATGGAGGGCATTTTAGACCAGAAGAAGGAGTTTAAATTTTACTCAAATGCAACTGCAGGCCCTGGAGGGCTTTTAACAGTGAAATATGATTATAAGGCAAGTAGTATGTATAAACTACCTCATTCTTTCGAAGAAATGCATACAACTCTGGATTATGGATGTACCACAATTTATTCAACTACTTGCCTGTTGATTGACATTTGGGTTGCTTCCAGTTGAATGTTATTACAAACAAAGCTGCAGTGAATATCCTTGTGCACTTGTGCTTTTGAATTTTGGTAGGATAGAATCCAAAGGCTTAAAAAATTTAGACAGGAAACATGGTTGGTAGGGAGGGGAGAAAATCATTTAAGACTCCCTGTCATGCAAGGGAGAGAGATCTCCTAAGGTCAAGTGTCTCAAATGCGTGTTCTACATCAGCCTGGATAAAGCCAGGTTTAGCAGACCATCAAGATTTTGCAGCCAGCCACTGGAGTGTCCTACAATAACATTGAAGTGTGAGAAACACAGACACACCCAGCATTACTGAAAAGGACATTTAATTTCTCATTAGGTTTTAATACTATCATATGTTGATTACATTGACTCTGCTTTCAGTTCTGTCCAAGTGATTTAGCTAACATATTGTAAGTTTACTCAGCTTTTTACAGTTCTATCATAAATCTGAACAGAATTTTCCTTTTAGAGAAGTATATGATTTTTTATAATTTCCATTGTCTAAAGAAAAGGAGCCTAGTATGAATGTTTATCTACTCAGAAAGTTTTTCTCTTAAGCCACTTCCACCTTTTTTGCACATTTATATACAAATAAGTTTTAATTTGTTCATGCAACTAATATTTATTCATACAATGTGCTAGGTGTTGGCATGGAAAGATGAATCACATTCAGTCCTTGTTCTTACTGAGTACAGTCTGGAGCGGGAGATAGCCCAGTAAGCAGACAATCACAACTCAGGGCGAGAGAGGCTCCTTCACAGGAAGCGGGAGATGGCATGGGAGCATAGAAGATGGGTACCCAACCAACACTGGGGTGTAGGCTAGAGGTGGGTGACATTCAGTTGGTAATAAGCAACTGAAATGGACTGTGGTTTAATTCAGCAGAAATTTGTATTGAGAGAATATCATAGAATCAGTGAGAAGGTATGTTAGTTTTCTATTGCTGCTGTGACAAATGAACAGACTTAGTAGCTTAAAGCAACATAAATTTATTATCTTACAGTTCTGGAGGTCAGAAGTCCAAAATGAGCCTTATGGGGACAAAATCAAAGAGTTACGAGGGCTGGCTCCTCTGCGGAAGAATCAGTTCCTTGACTCTCTGAGCTTCTAGAGGCTTCCAGCATTCCCTGGCTGATGTCCACATCACTCCAATCTCTACTTCCATTGGTACATGGCTGTCGCCTATCTGTGACCCTCCTGCCTCCCTCTTATAAAAGCTCTTGGAATTACACTGGCCCACTTGGAGAATTTAGGATAATCTCCCCATCTCAAGGTCCTTAACTGCATCACATCTGCACAGTTCCTTTTGCCATGTAGGTTAACATACTCACAGGTTCCAGGGAGGAGGATAGGAATATCTTTGGGGAGGTTGTTATTCAGAAAGAAGGCAAGAAAGAAAAATGCAAGAGAGGTATGGATAGCCTCAAGTACATAGCGAAGGTCCTGCCCAGGACCTGAAGCATTGCACTGGCCACTGCAGCTGCAAGCCCCTGCTGCTGCCCTGAGTCATTTCTCAGCTATCCTTGTGCCTGTGTGAGTCCTGCAAGACAAAGCTCTTGAGTTGGAACATATAGTTGGTGAAGCCTGGTTCAGGAATACTGGGCCAGCTATCAGGAGAAGGCATATAGTTTCTGATGCTCTGGTAACAGGATGGAGGGGTTTACCTTCCACCAGGACTCACACTCTGAAGGGTTCCTTCCCTCCACCCAGGAGGCAGCATGTTCAGATGCGGAGTTCTGATGTGGACACATCTAACACCTAGACACCACAGGAAGGAATGGATAATTGGGGGGTCCTTGTGGAGCAGGAGATGCCTGAGCTGGAACTGATGAAGGGTTTTAGAGTAACTCAGGTGAGTTGTTTTGTCTTTCTTCAGGTACCTCATTTAAGGACACTTGGGCCCTTTATCAGGTTGTCATTTTCCAAAAAACTTTGCTAATACAAGAGATCTGAAAAGAAATCAAAGCTACACAATGCATTTCAAGAACACA
Organism: Pongo pygmaeus; assembly: GCF_028885625.2. Classification (NCBI taxonomy): domain Eukaryota; kingdom Metazoa; phylum Chordata; class Mammalia; order Primates; family Hominidae; genus Pongo; species Pongo pygmaeus. The sequence continues at coordinate 108,604,564 of NC_072380.2, read as the reverse complement.
CAAACAAGCTGGGAGCAGCGGCTCATGCCTGTAACCCCAGCACTTTGGGAGGCTGAGACGGGCAGATCACCTGAGGTCAGGAGTTTGATACCAGCCTGGCCAACATGGCAAAACCCCATCTCTACTAAAAATAGAAAAATTAGCAGGGAGTGGTGGCACATGCCTGTAATCCCAACTACTCGGGAGGCTGAGGCAGGAGAATCACTTGAGATCTCGCCACTGCACTCCAGCCTGGGCGACAGAGCAGAATTACATTGGCCCACTTGAATAATCTAGGATAATCTCCCCATCTCAAGGTCCTTAACTGCATCACATCTGCACAGTCCCTTTTTCCATGTAGGTTAACATACTCGCAGGTTCAGACTCTGCCTGAAAAAAAAAAAAAAGACCATACAAACAAAAAAATAGATTCCCTTACACTTTAACACATTTTGGGTCAGTGTGCAGATTGAGATGATCTTTCTCAAAAGCAATTTGGCAGCAGATGCTGAGTCTTTAAAAAGACATACCATTTAACCCAATAAGTAATTTCACATCTCAGAACGTAAAAGGTGTATATAAAAATGCAGAGATTTATGTACAAGGATGTTTATGACAGCATTATTTATAGTAGCAAACATAGTTAAAGTTACTGTTCAAGCATAGTTAGAGTTACTGTTCCACCATGGGAGGATGGCTGGTGGAATATTATTCACCCTGTAAAAGTGATATTCTCAAAGGGTACTTAAGGATATGGACAAATGTGCATGCATTCTTGTTAACTGAATAAAAAAGCAGTTTCAAAACAAAATATACGATACCAGTATTACAAAAAACCACGTATGGGTTTGGGAAAAAAAAGACTAAGCAGTAATTTTCCATAAATTTTTAGAGGTTTGTGCCACAGATCTTTCGAAATCTATCCAGATTGAAACTCCATAGACTAAAAGGGTATTTCTGATTACTGAAATTAGAAATGATGTTAATCTTTTTATGTATGCTTTTTCACATTTTCCAAATTTTCAGTGATTTCTTTTTATAATCAGAATGTGTTCTTTTTTTAAAATTAATGGTATTGGAAAAATTAATTTGTGATATAAGAAGAAAATCAAGGAGAAAAAACACAAATATGGTACAATGTTGTTCTTAATCAGGAGTGTGTTTCTTAACCTGGAGTGGTTCTAATGTATGACACACACCCAGGCCCTACCCTAGAAATTCTGATTCAGCATGTATATTAGTCTGTTTTCACGCTGCTGATAAAGACTTACTTGAGACTGGAAAATTTACAGAAGAAAGAGATTTATTGGATTTAAATTTCTGTGTGGCTGGGGCAGCCTCACAACCGTGGTGGAAAGTGAAAGGCTTGTCTCACATGGTGGCAGACAAGAGAAGGCAGCTTGTGCAGGGAGACTCACATATTTTTTAAACCATCAGATCTCATGAGACTTACTCACTATCACGAGAACAGCACAGGAAAGACCCCATGATTCAATTACCTCCCACTGGGTCCCCCCAACAATACGTGGGAATTCAAGATGAGATTTGGGTGGGAACACAGCCAAACCATATCAGTATGCAAACAAACACAAAAAACATGAGAATCATCTGAATGCCTCAGCCAAGGATTACCAATATAGTATAACTCCAAACATGTACATGTTTCCAATATTTAAAATCAGACTCCAAACCTTCCTCAACTGGAATGCCCCATTTCTCTTCAGTTTTTCGTAACTAAGATATTTGATGATTCTTCAGTTTTTCTGCTTTTCATTTCTCCACCTCCTTCTTACTTCTTAATAGCATGCATCTTGCTGGAAAGCACTATCCTAACTTATATCTTGGAATTCTCTCATTCTTTAATATACATTTTGGATTGAATCTGTGTCAGAACCCTCACAAATAAGTTTGCCAGCATTGCGGGCTTTGCTACCATTTAAATGATTTTAAATACTTAACTATTGAAAAGTGGCTTTTATTGTCCCATTTTGGAAGACCTGGGAGCAGTTTGTTGACAGCAAGAAGAATAAGTCCTACACTGCCCTCCAGAGCAAGGGTCAAATCTTAATGCCTTTAATTAGGAAATTGACTCAGTAACTTGGTGATCAAAACTTGGTATAAAAGCAACACATCAGATGTCTTTCATCAGTGGGAGAGCTTCCTAGTGGAAAATTGGTTGAGAAGGCGAAGAACATGCTGAACCATTTGCTGCAACTCGCTTCTGGGGTTAGAGGGCACCTTATGTCTCTTACTTAAATATTTGCAGCACAAAGTGATCATGAATAGGTGGTCCAAAAAAAGAAATAGTCACTTTGGGGCTGGTCACTGGTTTGTTTCTCTTTTTTCTCCCTAAATTGCTTTTCTTTTCAACCGACATTGAAATTTTGATATAAGATTTTGTTAGCTAGCTAACTTGAATATTGAGTCCTAAATACATTGCTTAGCTGACTGACCCATATTTTAAGCCTTTAATTGTTGAGATTGTTATCTGAAGATCACGAAAAAGTAAGAAAAACTGATTTGCCAATGAACAACTGTTTCAAATTATAACTTGGTTGACTTAAAAAGCAAAATATCAACATTAGACCTTAACACTTCAACTTGGAACTCGGCTTTGGGGCTTGATTGAATTTATAATCTCAATTTCACAGCTCAATTGTTCTAGGAGAAAAGGCTCTGTGGACTTTGGTTGAGAGATTTAAGATAGGGATTTGAGAGTAGAGGGGTTGGTGAAGGCAGTTGTTTAAATATCTGAAGAAATTCTTTCATTTGGCAAACAAGTTTGTCTTTGAAGTTTAGGCATTGTGCCTGAGTTAAGCAAAAACAGAAATATAGTATTTTTACATTTCTTTCTGATAGTTTAGAAAATCTTTACATGAATCCTAACCTGAACTTATTTTTACTCTGGAATATTTACTGTCTTTCAACTGTGAAAATGCCAGCAGTAATTACAAATTGGAGCCATCTCTGCTGTGAGTTGACAGAGGTAGCCCAGTCTCATCATAATCCAGAGACACTTTGTGAAGTTTGGACACACTGGACATTTCAGGAGGAAGATATAGACAGACCCTGATATATGAAGAAATGGGATTGTCTGAGTAATCGAATTAAACAATCCTGGCTGAGTAATTCTGTATTTCAGGCAATGGAACATTGGGGATACAGTGGAATAAAGCAGATAAACTGTCTACCCTTGTGACACAGTGACAATAAATTAGCCTTTTGAGAACAAGGTGTGGGAGAGAAGAATTAATTAGGCATTCTGTCTGTGTGAAGGTTGAGTAGAGGTGCTTAGCAGTGAGGATGAGCACTCTCTGGACTTGGTCCAGGATTGTGCAGTTTCTCTCTCTCTCTCTCAATCTCGTGTGTGTGTGTGTGTGTGTGTGTGTGTGTGTGTGTGCGTGCATAAATTTTTGGGTGCTGGTGAAGCCTCAAAGAATGATATCTGCTATGAACTGAATGTTTTTGTCCTGCCACCAACCCCTAAATGTGTATGTTGAAACCCCTAATTCCCAATATAATGGTATTTGAAGTTTAGGTCTTTGGGAGAGAATTAGGTCATGTGCCCTCATGATGGAATTAGTGCCTTATACAAAGAGACAAAAGAGAGCTTGCATACTCTGTAGCTCCTGTTTGGCATGTGACATTTTGAAAAGGTGGCTGTCTACAAGCCAGGAAGAACGTGCTCACTAGACACCAGATCTGTTGGCACCTTGATTTGGAACTCAGCCTCCAGAACAATGATAAATAAACATTTATTGTTTAAGCAGCCCAGCCTGTGGTATTTTGTTATAGCAGCCTGACCTAACTAATATGGCATCTAATAGATCTTTTTTTGGCTGTGTTATGATTATGAGGCTGGTAATTTTCTAGTCCTCAAACTGGATTCAAGCTACATGCCTTTGGTGGGTCACTGGATGGATATATACATATTATGTCCAGCATTTGCACCTCAATCTCATCCACATTTGACAGCACTATGCATTTTCCTTCTTTCTCATCAGGGTGAGCACCCATCCATGCCAATGCCATGTTAAGGCACTTATCAGGCCTCTCTGATTGGCTGTTTGGCAGGCATGGTGGCAGCTATGGACCCTGTGCCTAGGTCAGCACAGTGAGACCTGTATTCTTGGCAGGACCCAGTCCAAGGAGCCAGTGCAGCTGCTGTTCTCTCCCTATGTGGTTCTCTCTGCTCTTCCAAATAGCCTTCACTTGCTGCCCTCCAACCATGGGAATGGGGGTGGGCATGTTCCCCAGTCCACTTAGCCATTAGTCTCACACCTTTGCTTAGAGGACAGACTGGGTCTGGGGTTGGAGGGTAGTTAAGGGGCTCTGAATTCAGACTGTCTGGGTTCAAATCCCAGCTCTGCTCTTTATAAGCTGTGTGACCTTAGACTGGTTGCTTAGCCTCTCTGTGTCTCTGTCCCCTCATCTATAAAAATGGGGATTATGATAATATTACTTATTTCCTAAGATGATGATGATGATTATTATTATTATTGAGACAGAGTGTTGCTCTGTTACCCAGGCTGAAGTGCAGTGGTATGATCTCGACTCACTGCAACCTCCACCTCCTGGGTTCAAGCAATTCTCCTCCCTCAGCCAGCCGAATAGCTGGGACCATAGGCACCCACTGTCATGCCTGGCTAATTTTTGTATTTTTAGTAGAGACAGGGTTTCACCGTATTCTTCAGGCTGATCTCAAGCTCTCTACCTCAAGTGATCCTCCTGCCTTGATCTCCCAAAGTGCTGGGATTACAGGCGTTAGCCACAGCACCTGGTCTATTTCCTAAGTTTATTGTGATTAGGTAGGTAACTGAGCAGAGCAGTGCGTGGCACTTACTAAGCACTTGATATGTGTTGCTTATTATGATTTCACAGGTTGTAACACACAACTAAACCCTGACCTTCAGATGTCCAGTACTGGAACAGGCTCCTTTTCACATTTAGACTTGTTCATTTCTACATGAAGTGACAGTGGCTGGAATAGAAAAGGGGCTTATTTTACTGATTTAGAGAAGAGCCGCCGCAGGGAAATGTGACCTGGGGCAACGCAAGGAAAGTGGGTCTGGGTCCCAAGAAGTCAGTATCAACTATTCTAGACCAACCAGCTGGTCTGACAAATGAAAAAGCCCTGCTTCTTCCCATTTCCCCTCAAAGTCTTGACCTTTCGGGAGCGTGACTACCTACAAGTAGCTGAGAGTGAGAGGAATAGGGGAAAGAGGCAAGGGTCTGTTTTGTTGCATATTAATAACTAGAGAACAGACCTTGGGGTATGTATGGACTGCACGTGTTCATTCTCTCCTAACATCCACCCTGCCTTCCCCACCCCTACCTAACCACTGGCACTGAACAGAACCATCAACAAAGGTTTACTTGTGTGTTGGATTTTTAAGGGGGAAAGTCCTAGATTCATACATTTGTAAAGAAAAAATTATCTGGCCCATATCTTTGCCTCCCGTTGTCAACAGCAGATCGGTGGCTTCCAAAGTTTCTCGACCACAGAAAGCTGAGCTTCCCAGCTCTAACTTTCTGTGTAAGGTGAGACTGACCTCAGAGTTTTGTATTTATCATTGGATTTTGCCAAACAAACCAGCTTAACGAAAAACATGGAATTGAGAACATCTTCACAGGGCCAAAACCTGAGCAGTAATGAGAACAGAAACTTAGAAACTTGGCGTCTGGGTCCCCATTTGTTTCTAAAATACTTTTCTTGTCCTCTCCCTCTCTTCCCCCTGGAGTGTTTAAACATTTGAATAAAGATTTCATTCAAAGGGAACTGATTGGCTCTCCTGCAAGTGGGGTGGAAGATGCGTCATTGAGCGTCAGCAGAAGGCAGGAAGGTGGTATTGCTGGCACTATTTATGTCAGGGGATTGACTTTCTCTTTTGGCTGGTGTTTTGTTATTACAGTTTGTTTAAAACTGGAATCCTTAGAGTCCCTTTCTGAATAGCACCATCAGCATCTTTCTCAGCAGCAAAGATGTTTCTTTCCATACCTCACATCTTCCCTTAAAAAACCAGACCATGTCAGTTGGCTTGTTTTGGTCTTCTGGACAGTGGGGTTTTCAGACTTTTTGAAGTCTTAGAAACTTTATCAAAAAAAATAGGAACCTTGATTAAGAGATATGTTTCAAAGATATAAGGCAAACGTTAATAAAGTGCAAAGTACAGTTCTTTGTAGACAATATTCTGTGTTAAAAGGGATCTTATAAAAGATAACAATAAAATATTAGGGTGGTAAGGATACAGGTTTAGGGACTGTAATAAAATTCTGTCCAACCCAACAAAACTTTGTTGCAATTATACTGTTATGCTCTTCCCTAGCTAATGGTAACTGAACCATGTCAAGGGCAGAAAGGTAAAAAAGAATTGTGGAAATGATAGAGAGAGAGGAAACAAGTATGGCTTTGGAGTTGTAAATTTTAGGAGGTGGTGGGATGGTGATGTCTTTAATTGAAAAACAAGAAAATAGGTTTGGGGATAGAAAATTGTGGTTCTATACTGGATGTATTGATTTTAAGTGCCTGCATGACATCCGTCATCCAACCATAAACTCCATGAAGACACCAAGACTCTCATGTATTTTTGTATCTGGAGTACTTACTATCCGATAAATGTCTGATAAATGGTTGAATTAATGAATTAATGGCTCCATGTGGAAATGGCCACCATACAGTCAGGAAAGTAAATCTGGTGCTCCAGAGAAGACCTGGATTATTAATTTGGGAAAATCCACAGAGAAATGATCGTTGACTCTGGGAGTAGATACATTGAAGAGTGAGTGTTGAGTGAGAAGAGAAGGGTACTCAAAACAGATTTGGGGTATTGCTTATGTTTCACTAGTGTCAGCCTCCAGGAAACCCCCATGTCTTCTATACAACCAGGGACCCTGTTGGCCCATCATAATTGCCAGAATGGTTTGAGTAAAAGTCTGAGGATTCGAAATGAATGAGAAGCATATGATCCCTCCCACAAACTACGTCCATTGGGAGGTATGTTACAATAGAAAAAGCAAGCCTCAGAGGAATTATGCCACACATATTTATTAGCAACAAAAGACATTCATCCAGTCTTTTCTTGTAAGTTTGGTGAAGTCCTAGACTGCCCGCAATACTTTGCATGACATTTTCTTGAGGCAGATGAACTAGCAATGCAGCCAGCTTCTCTTCTAGGCTAATGGGATAAATCCTGCTTGAAGTAGAGACACACAGGACCAAATGGAGCCCTAAGCTTATGGGGCCGTGTGGTCTAAAATCAAGACCCAATATTGTGTGCTGCCTTGGATATTATAAAATCCATAGGGTCTCAAATGGCCTAACTACCAGTTCTCCTCCCTCTGTTCTTTTGGATAAGGTCCCCCAGTCAAACAAAGCTCCTTATCATGGAAACCACAAACAGTTTCTGCTTATCTCTGAGTAGCTAGTTTTATTCCCTGCCAGCCTGTGGAATTATTCAGACAAGCCTATTGCATCCTCCTGCAGGAACTAGGGGGGCATCTCACCCTCTTGATACTACAAGCCTGCCTCCCACAGCCCCTGGTTGTTCACTGCATTCCCAAGTATAACCTCCGTGCAGCCCTGCATGGCATGCAGTGTCTCCTCCCAGGCTGTGAGTATATGTGACTAATAAACTGCTGTCAATCTCATCTGTCCAGCTGTGTGTTCAGCTGTCCTCACGACCTCAGAGCAGAATCTCTTTCTCACCAACAGGGTGCATAGGAGGTGATTAAAACAGGACCTTTTGAAGGAATTAGGTTCTTAGCATCACCAAATGTAATAACCTGTTCATGTAAGGAGCCTGTGCAGCATTTCTAGCCAATTCCTGTATATTTAGCACTACTCCTTTCCCCAGTGAGGACATTTGTATAACAGTTTTGTTGTTGTTGTTTGAGATGAGGCCTCCTATGTTGCTCAGGCTGGCCTTGAGCTCCTGGGCTCAAGTGATCTTCCTGCCTTAGCCTCCCATATAGCTGAGGCTATAGGTATGTACATCACGCCAGGCTCTTGTAACATTCCTTATTAAAAATTTTTATTGATTTATTTTTATTTTTAATGGGAGTCTCGCTGTGTTGCCCAGGTTGGAGTGCAATGTGTGATCTTGGCTCACTGCAAGCTCTGCCTCCCGGGTTCAAGCAATTCTCCTGCTTCAGCCTCCCAAGTAGCTGGGATCACAGGCGTTTGCCACCACACCTAGCTAATTTTTGTATTTTTAGTAGAGACAGGGTTCACCATATTGGCCAGCCTGGTCTTGAACTCCTGACCTCAGGTGATCTGCCCGCCTCGGCCTCCCAAAGTGTTGGGATTACAGGCATGAGCTACCGTGCCTGGCTTTTAGTTTACAGACCTGAGTGCAGCATCAAAGCCCTTGTGGTAGCTGCTTCCAGAGTGTATATGCCTAATTAGGGTTTTCCAAATGCTAACTGTGCTTCTGATAGGTTACTCCTAGGATATAACATATACATATATTTCACTCTATGCTGAGGCATTTTAAATCAAATTACAGACAGTGTTAGTTCTTGTTTCCTTTAATGTTGAAATCAGTTGGCTTGAGCTTCTTTTTCTTATAAGGTGGATATCTACTATACATTTTTCTAGATCTCTTGGGATTTACTGATGTGTTTACCTCTTACCTCTCTTCTAGTCAACTGCTATCTCTGAATTTGCAATCTCTTGTGTGCATTCTCCCTTTCTCAAACCCTTGCCCCTTCAGGACATTACCTTGGTTCCTTTACTCCCCAAATTACCAATGACTGTGAGTAGCGAACTTTACTGAAGATGCAGGGCAAGGAGTGGCCTTTCACCTAAATGGAATACTAGAAGGGTTGCCAGATTTAGCCAATGAAAATATGACTCTCAATTATCTTTGAATTTCATGTAAACAAGCAATTACGTCCCAGATATTTGCATGGCATCCTGTATTTTATCTGGCACCTGTTTTTTTGTTTTTTTGTTTTTTTTTTTTTTGAGATGGAGCCTCGCTCTGTCTCCCAGGCTGCTGGAGTACAGTGACGCTATCTCGGCTCACTACAAGCTCTGCCTCCTGGGTTCATGCCATTCTCCTGCCTCAGCCTCCAGAGTAGCTGGGACTACAGGCGCCCATCCCCACGCCCAGCTAATTTTTTGTATTTTTAGTAGAGACGGGTTTTCACCGTGTTAACCAGGATGGTCTGGATCTGCTGACCTCATGATCCACTGGCCTCGGCCTCTCAAAGTGCTGGGATTACAGGCATGAGCCACCACGCCCGGCCTTATCTGGCAACATTAAATACTAACCCCCAAATAATAAACCCTAAATAGACATCTCCATTCTTACTCCATCAACTAGAAATCACTCCTGATCTCCTTTCCTGACATTTAACAACCAAAGAGCAGTCATAGTTATGAGAGATAAGCTGTGGACTGAAAGCCTGAAGTGTGGTAAAGGGTGTGCAATGCTGAAAGGAAGGGATAAGAGAAGTTGTAAAGAAGCCATAAGGGCCAGGCATAGTGGCTAATGCCTGTAATCCCAGCACTTAGGGAGGCTGAGGTGAGAGGGTCTCTTGAATCCAGGAGTTTGAGACCAGCCTGAGCAACAATAGTGGGACCCCATCTCTACCAAATTTTTTTTTTTTTTAATTAGCCAGGTGTGATGGCATGTGCCTGTGGTTCCAACTACTCCATAGCCAAGGTAGGAGGTTCACTTGAGTCTGGGAGGTCGGGGCTACATTGCACCACTGCACTCTAGCCTGGGCAACAGAGCGAGACCCTGTTTCTAAGAAATAAAAAATAAGAGGCCATAAGCCTGAGCTTTGTGACCGTTGTAAAAGCAATGCCATTGAATGTTGGGAGGAAGGATGATTTTAAGAGACTGAAACAAAATTAAGAGAGACTGTTGAAGTTTGTTAGTGAAGGGAAGAAGAGCGTGGATACCAACCTGAAGGGGATAGAATGATGGAGGATTTTTTTCATTGCATAGAGTTATATGCATAGTTAGCTGAGGAGAAAGAGCCGCTGCAGATAAAGATGGCAGAGAAATGAACTATGGATGAAGGATTCAAGGACTGGGGAGTCCTTTCTTTTGGCTGCTGTTCTGATGGAGAAGTAGTGTTATGGACTGAATTGTGGTTCCCCCAAATGTATATGTTGAATCCGAGCCCCCAGCATCTCAGAATGTGACAGGATTTGGAGACAGGGTCTTTAAAGAAGTAATTAAAGTAGAATGATGTCATCTGGGTAGGTCCTAATCCAATCCGACTAGTGTCGTTGTAAGAAGAGGAGACAAGGACATAGACACACACATACAGAAGACGATGTGAAAACACAGGAGAAGACAGCCATCTACAACCCAAGGAGAGAGGCCTTAGGAGGAACCAACACTGTTGCCACCTTGATCTTGGATTTCCAGCCTCCAGCACTATGAGGACATTTCTGTGTTTAAGGCCCCAGTCTGTGGTACTTTGTTATGGCAGCCCTGGCAAACTAATACCAATAGTATTTGTAGTCATTGCCCACACAGGCTTTGGGGTCAGACAGTGTGGGTTTGAATCCTGACTGGGCTTCTTTCTGGCTATGTGATCTTGGGTGACTAAATCTGGAAGCCACAGGTTCCTCCTCTGGAAAATGGGCCTGCCCTCCATTTAGTATTGTTGTGAAAATCATTATGAGTTCATGTATATGAGACCCTTAGCATAGTGTCTAGCAAGCAATTAAGTGCTCAATATCTTTATTCTTTCAATAAACATTTACTGAAAGACTCTGTGCCAAGCACTGGTGTAGGTGCTGTGGACATATCAGTGAATTAGACAGACAGAAGTCCCTGCCCTCAGGGAGCTTTCATTCTGGTGGGGAAGACAGACAAACAATTACGTAAAATCTATAAGTGTTGAGGAGAAAAAGTAAAGCAAGGAAGGGGTAAATGAAATGCTAGGAGGTAAATTTGAGATAGAGTGACCAGGGAAAACCTCCCTGAGGAGGTAACTCTTGAGTAAAGACCTGAAGGAGGTGACAGCCAGCATTCCAGCAGAGGAAACAGCACATGCAAAGGCCCCGTGGGAGGAATGAGCTTGGTCTACACAAAGCACAGCAAGAAGGCCAGTGAGTATGGAGAGGAGAGAACAAGGATAAAAGGAGCAGGAGATGAGGCCAGAGAGATGAAGGGGATAGATCACATAGGGCCCTATAATGGGTTGAATGATGGTTGCCCCAAAATATATGTTTGTGTCCAAATCCCTGGAACCTGTGAATACTCTCTTACATGGCAAAAATATGACCAAGTTAACCATCTTCAACGGCAGAGCTTGTTCTGAATTATCTAGGTGGCCCTAAAGGCAATCACATGTATACTTATAAGTCAGACGTGAAGAAGAGCAGGCAATCAGAAGACAGAACACAGAGAGATGTGTCCACAAGCCAAGGAGTGCCAGCCAGTGCCAGGAGCTGGAAAAGGGAAAGAACACCTTCTCCCCAAAGCTTCCAGAGGGAGTGTGGGCCTGTGTGCACTTTGCTTCCAGACTTCTCACATTAGAACTTTGAGAGAGTAAAATTTCTGTTGTTTTAAACCTCTATGCTTGTGGTAATTTGGTAGAGAAACCCTAAGAAAGTAATACCAGCTCTTGACTTATCTTCTGAGTGATATGGAGGACCATAGGAGGGTCTTGAGCAGTGGAGCAGTATAATCATGATTGAACTTCCATTTTTTTTAAAAGTACTTTGCAGACTATATTGGGGCACAAGGGCAGAGGCAGGGGCACCAGTTAGGGACAATTTTAAGAGTGCAAGGGAACAATGATGGAGGCTTGGACCAGCGTGGCAGCAGAGAAGGCGGTGAGAATGGACTGAATTCTGGGTGTGTTTTGAGGTAAATCCAGGAGGATCTCTGACAGTCTCTTGTGAAATGTCAGAGAAAGGAGGAATCAAAAATGATTCCAGGATTTTTGGTTTGAGCCACTAGAAGAGTAGAGTTGACATTGCCGAGACAGGGCCAATGGCAGCAGGGGCTATGTGGATGCACACAGGTGAGGGCCAGCTAAGGTCTCAGGGATATGGTACGTTCAAGGTGCCTCTAAGCCCTCCAGGTGGAGATGCTAGCTGCTGCAGATGGGTGGGTTGCAGAGTCCATGTGAGAAGTTCTAGCTGGAGATGTACATTGAGGAGTCAATGACACACAGGTTGTATTTAAAGCTGAGACAAGTTAGTCTTAAACAAGTGGGGGCGAGTTTTAGTCTTATTTTATGTTATTGGGTTTTAATTGACAGGACCAAGGACCACCACACTGCAATAGGGGCAGTGATTATTGAGTCAAAGGAACACAAACCTCTGCCTCTGGATTTCCATTCTCACAATGGTTGTCTCCTGATGTGTCCTTAGTTGACTGGGAGCACATGGACCACAACTACCAGGCTGATGATGTCATCTGGCAATGGCACTGACTTCAGACTTACTAAAATGCAAAATATTTAAAAATCAGTAATTTTATAAACTAGTCCAAGCTTCACTCTTTTTGCAAAATACCCATGACTCTCCAAATAAGCCTCCATGAAACACAGTTTGAAGATGAGTTCTGTCTGGTGCTTGGGTCTTGCACCCAGAAGGGCACATCCTCAACAGCACTCTTCTAAGAAATGGAAGTCTTTCCTTGAGATCTCAGGAATGGAGTATATTTGCAAACCCTTCCATTTTTTAAAAAAGATAAATTTACCACTGCTCAAGGTTAAGTTAAAAGAGCTGTGAGAGCAAGTTAATTAATTTTTCTGAAAAAGATGTGGCCCATTTGAAAGCAAAAACAATGACATTAGCTTCACCACTGCTGTGCTTGATACGGCATTTTATATTCACAATTGGTTTAAATGACTGTCACGTTTATCATCATAATCACTTCCATCCTACTTTCTCTTGAAAGGAAATCTGAAAATATCATTGACTTAGGGGAAAAATAAATTTTAAAATCAGGGAAAGTAAAATAGCTTAATTAGAAAAAAATTTTCTATATCTTCAATTCGATTTACTTCATTCCTTAGAGGATTTTGTGTGGGTCAAATATCCATTTTTTTAAATGTAGCTGAGCTCTCTGGAGAGGCAACAAGCCGGAAGAAAGAATATAGGCATTGATGCAAGAACTGGCTTCACATCCCACACATGTCCCTAACTATCTGTGTGCCCGTGGGCAAGTTGCACCAGATTTGTGACACTGAGTCTCCTTCCTTCTTAAGTGGGGGCAATAACGTCTACTTCATAAAGTTATGAGGATAAAATAAAGCATTATCCTGAAGGCACATAGCAGAGCACCCATCACATAGACAGTAAAGGTCAGTTGCTTCTCTGCACACACCTCTAATTTGTAGCATAAATTAGGCAATAAGCTCCTGTCTTGTCCTAGGCACTCACATTAGATGCTGGCGGTTGAAGGATGAGTAAGACACAACCCTGGCTGTTGAGGTTCTCAGAGTATTTTAGGGAATTCACTCATTCATTTACTAGGTATGCATTAAGTGCTTATGATGTTTTAAGAGAACACTCTACTTATTACTGTTATTACTCTTTTATTACTGTTCTAAAAGAGAATTGATGAAGTCCCTGTCCTCAAGGAGCTTTCCTTTTGCTGTAAGTAGCTATATGGACAAATACAAAGGAAAAATTAAGTAGGTAGGGCCAGTGCTCTGAAGAGGGTAGGGGTCTAGAGAGTGGTGGTGGGAGTTGGCACTAGTTGGATAGGGTGTTTGGGGACAGCCTCTCTGAGGAGGTGGTTCTTAAGAGGGAAATGAGGGAGTGAGCCACGTGGCTCCAGGGGAACAGAGTTCCCAGAGAGTGCAAAGCCCTGATGTGGCAACCTGCATGACTGAGAAATGGATGGAAAGCCAATGTGGCTGGAGCAGGAAAAGCAAGGAGGGAAATGCAAATTGAAACCATAGTGAGATCTCACCTCACATCTGCCCAATGGCTATTATCAAAAGATGAAAGATAACAAATGTTGGTGAGAATGTGGAGGAAAAGGAGCCCTTTATACTGTTGGTGGAAATGTAAATTAGTACAGCCATTATGGAAAAATGTATGAAGGCTCCTCAAAAATTAAAAATAGAACTACCATATGATCCAGCAATCTCACTTCTGGGTATTTATTCAAAAGATTTCAAATCAGTATATCAAAGAGGTATTTGCATTCCCATGTTCATTGCAGCACTATTCACAATAGCCAAGATATGAATCAATCTAAGTGTCTACCAATGAATGAGTGGATAAAGAAAACATGATATATTTACACAATGGAGGATTATTCAGCCTCAAAAAAGAAGGAAATCCTGTCATTTGTGACAACATAAATGGAACTGGAGGCCATGATGCTAAGTGAAATAAGACAGGCACAGAAAGATTAATACCACATGATCCACTTGTGTGTGGAATCTGAAACAATCAAATCCACAGAAGCAGAGAGTAGAATGGTGATTACAGAGGCTAGGGGGTGGTGAGAATGAGTAGTTGGTGGTCAAAGCAAACAAAATCTCAAACAGGAGGAATAGATGTATATATATATATATAAATATTTATGTATATAACTATACACACACATATATATATACATATAGAGAGAAGGGAGGGAGTTCTATTGACAGTGTAGTGAATATAGTTAATAAGAGTATTGTACATTTCAAAATTGCTAAGAGAGTAAATTTCAAATGTTCTCACCACAAAAAATGTTAAGTATTTGAAGTAATGGATATGTTACCTAGCTTTAATTATACCACACTGTATGCATAAATCACATCATTTTGTGCCCCATACATTTAAACAATTATAAATCATTAATTTAAAGTTTAAAAAATGAAAAATCAAGGGGGCAGTAAAGAAGGTAAAGTTGGAGAAATAACCAGGGCTCAGTAGTGGTGACAGGTTTTTCTGGTGAAATGAATGTGGTGCTTCGGAAACGCAGAGGAGGGTTTTCTTACTCCTGCTTGGAAAGGAGAAATAGCATGCTGGTTGGTGTAAGGGAAGGCTTCTCAGAAAGGTGGAAATGGAGCTGAGCTATTGAGCAGATGCTCAGACACTGCTCAATGCTGGGGTGCAGAGACAATCAGATAAGGTACATACAATCTATTGAGCTTATGAAACAAAATACTTGTCCTGATAAACTGGAATGCAGTGGAGCCCCATTGAAGCAGAAGTCAGCAGCTTGTGGTGTGTATAGGGCAGGGGGTTGCCTACTGAGTATTTGGCATTTGCTGAAATTAATTCAAAGATATGCTTTCTCTAACCCGTCCAAAGGAGATCTTGGCCAATGGGACACAATATACACAGGCCATCTCTCCCTCCTGTCACAAGAGTGTGGATGAGGGTAGCTGTTGGCGGCTTCCTCTTCTGTATTTCATTTGTGTTCCCTCATGATTTTGGTCTCCATTTGGTCTGGAGGCCCCTGTGCATCCAGAGGATTATCAGAAAATGTAGATATGTACTCGGGATGACTCCATGTCCTTTTGCACTGGCTATCCTGTTGATATGGGAAATGACAGAGAGAAACTGTAAGATGGGCTTACCAGAAGCCATGAGAGGCAGCAGGCATGGAAAGCTTTCAGTGAATCAGGCAGATCCAGGCCTGATTTCCAGTTCCACCCTAAGGCAGCTGATGGTGGGTCAGTTACTAAACCTTTCTGGGCTTTCTATTGCTCATCTGTAAACTGCACTAATAATTGTATCAGTGTCATCATGTTGTTGTGAGGACAAAGTGAGTTAATGCTTAGAAAGCATAAGCATCTTGCCCAACACATACTCAATTTTCAATAAAGGCTTTTTTTAGTTAATAATGCATCTCATTAAAAAGACAGAAATGGTCTCAGTTCAGATTGAAAAGTTTGAACTACTTGAACTTGAGATGGTGAACCCATAGGAGCTAGCAAAGTGCTTTGAGCAGTCAAGCAATGGGATCAGATGCCACAGTGAATAACATTGAAGATAAACTTGAGAGGGGAGAAGGTGGTGTTAAAAAAAAAATGTAGGCAGCATAGTAGGTCCCTGTTTCAAGACATTTGGTGGCAAAGGGAAGGAAAGACTTTCAGATTGCTTGAGGGGAATTTTTAGGTTAAGTTTTCCAGAAGGTTGGGAATCTAGGCTGATGCAGCTGATGTGATGTGCCCTAGCATGGGTATCATTCACTCCCAGGGAGGTGGGTTGGCTCTTTACTCTGGCCAAGGGGTTGGTAGAGAAGAAAGATGGTCCTGGCCTTCTTAAGCTGGTACCAGAGAGTGGAACAAGGACAGAGTCCTTACTTAGACATTACTGATAAGCCCAATTGTCAACCATAGAAATTGCTTTACTCATAGCCTAAAGCTCATCCCATGGTTAACTCATTCCCACCTCTAAGGCCAGAAACAACACTCACCGTGCTTCACCATACCTGGCACATCATACATACCCAATAATTATTTTTGGCTGTATAAATAAATCTATTTTTTTCTTTAATCAAAAATTAGACAAGGAGTTAATATCTAGAATATACAAGGAACTCAAACATCTCAACAGCAAAAAACAATCCAGTTTAGAAATGGGCAAATGATCTGAACAGACATTTCTCTAAAGAAGACATACAAACGTCCAACAAATATATTTTAAAATGCTCAGCATCACTAATCATCAGGGAAATGCAAATCAAAACCACAATGAAGTATCATCTCACCTTAGGATGGCTGTTATCAAAAAGACAAAAAGTAACACATGCTGGCAAGGATGCCGAGAAAAGGGAACTCTTACACATTTTTGGTGGGAATGAAAACTAGTACAGCACTGTGAAAAATAGTATGGAGTTTCTTAAAAAAAACTAGAGGTACAATATGATCCAGTAATCCCAATACTGGATATTTCTCCAAAGGAGAGGAAATCAGTGTATTGAAGAGACACTTGCATCCCCATGATTTTTGCAGTACTATTCACAATAGCCAAGGTATGAAATTAACCTAGCTGTCCATCAACAGATGAAAGGATGAAGAAAATATACATATACATGATGGAATACAAAATGAAATCCTGTAATTTGCAGCAACATGGATGGAACTGGAAGACTTTATGTTATGTGAAATAAGCCAGGAAAAGAAAGTTAAACACTGCATATTCTCACTCATGTAGAAGCTTAAAAAAAGTAGTACTTTTTACAGAAGTAAAAAGTAGAGGCTGGAAAGGGTAGGGGAAGGAGGAAGAAGGAGAGAGATTTGTTAAAGAATATAATATATAATATTACAACTAGATAGGAGAAAAAATTTCTAGTGTCCTTTATCACTGTAAGATGACTACAGTTATCAATAATCAGTTATATAGTTTCAAATAGTTAGAAGGAGGCTATCAAATGCCCCAATATAAAGAAATGATAAATGTCTGAGGTGACCGATATGCTAATTACTTTGATCTGATCACTATACATTTTATGTATTGAAACATCACTATGTAGCCCATAAACATGTACAATTATTATGTGTCAATTTTAAAATAAAATATTTTTTAAAATAAATTATAATCTATTATTGGATAAGCACAAACTGATCCTGATGGCTAGGTCTGATGATTAGATGAATTGACCAGCGCATAGCTGATTCAAGTTCACAGTCATAAACTAGAATTATTTGGCAAAAATACTACTAAAGATTTTGAAGGTCACATGCATTTTTATTGGCCCATGTTTGCCAGAGAAGTGACACAGGTGGAACAATAATTGAAGTCAGCCTTTTTCACGTGGCCTTTGAAAGTCGTTACTTACTCTGGACAAAGAAATGGTGGAAAGGCTATGGAGCAGAAACCTTTGCAGTAGAAAACCTTGAGACATGAAGACTTATCAGCAAATTTCACGCTGGAAAAATGATGGTATAGGAAGATTAAGTGACTCAGTCAGTGTACCAAATTTAGGGACATGTGTTGGAGATTATTAGTGATAAATTTCCTGTGAAATTCATCAACAGACCACTAAGGAAAAGTTGTTCATTCTAACACAGAACTCACTAGAAGGGGGAGATGGTAAGAGGAAGATGATTAAACAGTAAAACTCTACTAGGGGGAGGTGAAAATATGTCCAAAGTATATAGACAAGGAGCAATATTAGAGTCAGCCAGAAAAGACTCAAGGAGCTACAACTGTTTAAATAAAATTGCCATTTTATATTCACAAAGGGCCAGATTTTGTCCCAGTATAGCTCTGCAGGAATTCTTTGGAAAGATTCCTAACTCTAGAATTACTTGGTGAGAGTGAATTGGGGCCCTATGAAAATGATACTTGGTGATTTTATGCAAACCACCTAATAGACATAGAATTACTTTTCTACTAGTCCCACATTGACACAGCCTTGAGCCACATAGAGATGAACATTCAGCAAATCCCATTATACATGAATTTGACTTTCCTTTCAGTTTAATAGCTTTTATGGAAAAACCCTCCAGTGAGTTGTGTATTTGTCTAATTATTTCAACATACATATTAATTTCTACAGAATACGTGTACTATGCAAAGTTGGCCCAGCCATATAAGTTTATAAAGTTCAGCAAATGCTGTAAGAATCATTTAAGGAATGAAAATTTAAAACTTAGCAATGTCTATGTACCTAGATAATCAGATTGCTTCTAGTGCTGCCTGTTCCCTTGTTATGGGCAGCAAATACCAAGGAAGTTTATTCTGTTTCCTCATGCTTTGTCCATCTGTTATCTTTATTGTAATTACATCCTTTCTTCTGATAGTTTAAAATGTTCCTACCAACTTAATCTTTCCTTAAGTTGTCCTCAAATTTTGGGAGCTGTTATCTTCTTCCCTATGCTTTATTGTCCCAAACTCACCATCTATAGAAAAGCTGTCTCTCTCCTTCCCTCCCTTCCTTTCCTAACTCTCGTTTATATGGTGATAAATAAATCATAACTTTTGTCCTTGAGAAAGTCACAGCCTAGTAGAAGGTGGAAGTATAGTGATTAGGAAAATAATGGAAGCATTAAAGAGAGGAATACAAGGGGACTCCAAAAAGTTCATGGAAAATGGAATTTAAAGATAAAAATTTTGAACTATAACCTTTTTTCTCAATATAAGTTCCATCAAGTTACTTTTGGAAGTGATGATACCAGCCATTTAGCCCATCCCCCAAAATTGAGGGTATTGGGAATTTAACGAGGTATATGCAGTCTTTTTTACATTATTCAACTGAAGAAAAATAGGTGCCCTTTAGAGACTTTTTAAGATTAGCAAGAAAAAAGAAGTGAGAAAGGGGCCAAATCAGGACTGTAAAGTGGATGCCTAGTGATTTCCCATTGAAACTCTTGATGAGAGTAACAAGAAGGAGCATTGTCTTGGTGGAGAAGAACATTCTAGTGAAGCATTTTTTTTTTTTCTGCTAAAGCTTGGCTAACATTCTCAAAACACTTTCATAATAAGGAGATGTTATCGTTCTTTGGCCCTCCAGAAAGTCAACAAGCAGAATGTCTTGATCATCTCAGAAATCTGTTGCCATGACCTTTGCTCTTGACTGGTCCACTTTTGCTTTGATTGGACCACTTCCTCCTCTTGGTAGCCATTGCTTTGATTGTGCTTTGTCTTCAGGATCATACCAGTAAAGCCATGTTTCATCTCCTGTTACAATTGTTTGAAAAAAAATGTTTTAGGATCTTGATCTCACTGGTTTAAAATTTCCATTGAAACCTCTGCTCTTGTCTGCAGTTGATCTGAGTGCAATGGTTTTGGCACCCATTGAGGGGAAAGTTTGCTCAACTTTAATTTTATAGTCAGAATTGTGTAAATTTGAACCAAGTGAGATGTCTATGAGGTTGCCTATTGTTTCTGCTGTTAATTGTTGGTCTTGTTCAATTAGGGCATTAACAAGGTTAATTTTTTCCTTAAAAATTGATGTGGATGGTTTGCCACTGCAGGCTTCACCTTCAACATCATCTCATGCCTTCTTACAATAAGAAATCAATTTATTAACTGCTTATTTCTTTGGGGCATTCTCCCTACAAACTTTTTGTAAAGGATCAGTAATTTCACTCTTCTTCCATCTAAATTTGATGTTTGTTCTTGCTTCAGTGTTAGCAAATTTGTGTTGCTCTGACAGGGGTTCTTTTCAAACTGATGTCTAATTCTTGTTAGTGGTTCAAACTAAATCCTGTCTAGAAATGTTATAGCAAGTTAGTATGAGTTTGTTTTGGTGCAAAATTTTTTTGAAATCTATGCATAATTTTTTCATAATAAGAATTTTCCATGAACTTTTTGAAGACCTTTCATATCTGCCAGCCTGGAAAGAAATCCCAGAAGGACTCCAAAAAAACCTGGCATCTTAACAGAGTCATAAGGTATGAATGAGAGCTGGAAGTGGGTAGGCAGAGAGGGGAGCAGGGGAAAGAAGTCTGGGCAAAGAAGACATGAGCAAAGCCAAAGAGAGGGGCAATAGGAAAATGGGTATTGTGGCCAGGGGTGGAAGACTACAGGTCCTTGGGATGGCACAGTAGGAAGCAGGAAGCTGGGGAGATGGGGAAGGAGGGGTAGACAGGTCTTCATCATCAGACCCAGTCATGCTTGGAGATTCTCTTTCTAGAACTCTTCTGTGCCAAATCTTCACAGAGTTCTGTTCCCAAAAGAAAGTCTCCTTTGCAGTCATGGGTATGTAACAATACATTGTCGGAGGAATGAAAAATGAATCACTAAGAAATTGTTTTTATGGTGAGGTTCACAGAGGTATTGAATAATATATGTAAAGTTCCTTAACACAGTTCATAGCAAGGACTTGGTTTCTGTGTAGATTAGACTCACAATCAAATTGCTTGATGATTTATTCAGTTTTTATTGTGTACATTATTGCCTACGATGTGCCAAACCTTTACCGGATGCTAAGAATACAAAGATAAAGAGATACCAGCATGCCTGGCTCAGAGTATTGTGTTTTCCTTTAAAGGTATGGCTCATGGAATTCATGTTTGGTTACAAAAACACAAGCAAACACTGGTGACGTGCCCTAATCAAGGCTTGAGTTAAGCTGGGTGGTGGTGAAGCCACTGATATGCAATCGGGCAGGAGGCAGCATGGCGCCGAAGAAAGATCTGGGGCTGGGAAGTCAAGACTTGCTCTTCCAGACTGTGCTCTAACAATTAACAGCTGCGTGTGGCCTTAAGCAAGCTACTGACCCTCTCTGAGTCTGCTTTCCTTCTGTCAACTGAGAGTAATGACGTTTACCTCAGAGAGCTGTTTCAAGGATTACATGAGATCATACATATGCCTGGCACATTGTAGGCACACACATTTCCTTTCAGCAAACATTCCTCCAAGATGCAATTTGTGTTGAGTCATATGCTATTTCTTCCTTTATTTATTTCCTTTGTTTAGAGGAGGTACCTCACTCTGCGGCCCAGGTTGTAGCACAGTGCTGTGATCATAGCTCACCGCAGAGTCAAACTTCTGGGCTCCAGAGATTCTCGTGCATCAGCCTCCTAAGAAGCTACAGGTGCCTGCCGCCATGTCTGGCTAATTAAAAAAAAAAAAATTTATAGAGACGAGGTCTCACTATATTGCCCAGGCTGGTCTCAAACTCCTGACCTCAAGTGATTCTCTCATCTCAGCTTTCTGAGTAGCTGTGATTACAGGCACACACATATACTATTTATTTTTTCTTTTCTTTTTATCTTTTTTTGAGAGGGCTCATTCTGTCACCCAGGCTGGAGTGCAGTGGCACAATCACGGCTCACTGCAGCCTCAACCCCCAAGAATTGGGTGATCTTCCCACCTCAGCCTCCCAGGTAGCTGAGACTACAGATGCACACTACCATGTCTGGCTAACTTTCTGCATTACATATACCTTCCTAATCATCAAAACACTAAGAATTCAAAGATGAATAAAACACAGTTTAAATTTAAGACACCTATCACCAAGTGTTAGCTCTTTTCCAATAATTACAGATATAAGCTTCTGTTTCATATTTCTGTTTCTCATCAACTATAAGGTTAGTTTTTCTGCTTTTCTCCCCTCCTCCATAGATAGTCTCATCACCTAATAGTGTAAACATTTGCCAAGCACTGGAAGAATAAAAAACTTACGCTATAAAACTGAGTGTATATATATATCTATATCTTATCTATCTTATCTTTTCTTTCTTTCTTTCCCTTCCTTCCTTCCTCCCTCCCTCCCTCCCTCTCTCTCTCTCTCTCTTTCTTTCTTTCTTTCTTTCTCCTCTCTATCTATCTGGGTTTTTTTTGAGATGGAGTCTTGTTCTGTCTCCCACGCTGGAGTGCAGTGGAGCAAGCTTGACTCACTGCAACCTCCACCTCCCGGGTTCAAGAGATTCTCCTGCCTCAGCCTCCCAAGCAGCTGGGATTACAGATGCCCACCACTATGCCCAGCTAATTTTTTTGTATTTTAAGTAGAGACGGGGTTTCGTCACATTGGCCAGGCTGGTCACCGGACTCCTGACCTCAAGTGATCCGCCCGCCTCTGCCCCCTCAAGTGCTGGGATTACAGGCATGAGCCACCGTGCCCGGCCTGAATGTATATATTTTTATATAGTGTGACATTAAACATACATCCTGAAAATAAGTTACCAAACAAACAAACAAAAAAACCATGCCAGTTTCCACATAGGCTAGGGCTGGTGCTGCTTTGGCTCCTAAAGTTATAGGTTACAGCATGGCTTCTCCCAGGATATGGAAAAACTGTGGGCAGGTTTTTCTGGCTCATGCCCGTAATCCACTTATGTCTCCTTGGTGAGGGAAAGGCAGACAAAGTCACAGGAGACTCAGTGTTCTGATACTGCTTCTAAATGCCAGTGCTATCACTGGGCAGGAACGCAAGAATTCCACAAGCCAAGTACTTTTTGATGATCATGACGGGGTGAGATGGGGTGGGGGCATCTCCATCCTTTAGAACTTTGTTTCTTTCTTGTGATGTGCTACACTTGTTCATCTGTTCCATGTGTCCTCATTATTAGCCAGCAGCTTTTTTCAAGCTATCTGGGCCAATCCACAGGAACACTTAAGCATTCAGAGAACATTAGTGATAATGCACCCAATAAATCCTTTTCTGTTACATTGTTTTCCTGCAGAGAAACAGGGAAAAGACCAACATTCTGATGATATTCTAGCCTATGGGGCACATCTACCACAGATTAAATGACCATTTCAGGGGCTCATTTCTGAAAATGATTTCTTTTCATTTTGGAAGGACAGCTACAGCTGTGCCTCCCTGCAGGTTACATTCTATTAAAAGCAGTCCAAACTTAGCAGTTGTTAAAAATTTCAGATCACTTTCACTGATGTGTGTGGGTTTCAATGAAGCAGAATTTGTCAAATAATGTTGTTGTGTGTATTTTTTCTTTTCATTTCTTTCTTTCTTTCCTTCTTTCTTTCTTCTCCTTCCTTTTTTTGAAAATAAATCTTTTAGGTGATTCAATTGAGTTTTAATTCATCAAAAATCTTGTCCCACAGTCCAGAGCATCCTGTTAAGCGTGCAGTCTAACTGGAATCTTCTGTAGTTCCTCCACAAACAGATGGTGTTTAGAAATGTAGGACATATCAAAGTTAGAAAAGTAGAATTTGCAAAACACAATATGGCCCACCTGCATGTGTAGACCATGGTTTGTACTCACCCTGGCGAGAGTTTGTAGTGAAGGAGATGTCGTGTGTCTTGCAATGACAGAGTTCAGGACAGTTCTAGAGCTACCTGGCCAGTCTACTGTCAAAAATAAACTAAGGAGAGAGTATTCTGCCTCCTCTCCTCTTCTTGTCCATCCCTAGGACCCAACCTAATCTCACCTCTCATGCTAGCCCTCAGGTTCTCTCAGCATAATTCAGGGGGAAATAAAGTAGAAATCTGATTTGTGAATGGAAAACAGGAGGAACTCCTGGTGAGCTCGGACAATGGCTTTTTGGTTACTAGGAACTGAAATTCTGTCATTGTAGCTCCAGAAATGGGTACTCTTGTAATAAAGAAGACTGAATATCATGAGAATCATAAAACACTGGCATGAGCAGACCTCAGGGAGCCAAAGAGGGTTCAGGGCATCTCTGAAGCTGGGCTTTCTGAGTCTGTACCCTTGTCATCACATTTGGTGGCTTCCGCATCCACATAGAGAGATAATCCCCGTAACACTTGCCTCAGTCCCATGCCCTGTCACTTCGAATGACCTCTCCTGCAGTATCTGTTAGTTCTCTACTCCAAGAGTCTAACCCTGAATCTTGACATTACCAATAACTGCACCACCTCCTAAATCGCGATTTCCAGCACCCCACATTCCTTTGTTTAGTATTTCCACTCCCAAAATTCCATCTTTTAACACCCTTTTCACGGTCCTTTCCCACCATCTCTTCTGCCCCAACCACCTCATTTCCCTCTCTACCCAGCATGGATTCTGTAGTCCATCAGGGTAGCCTATTACTACACCCCCAATCTACTACTTATACCCTCAACTCCCAGAGCTCTCTTTTCCTCCACCATACTCACCTGGAAAACTCCCAATTCAAATTCTACCAAGCTCTCTGATTACTCTGTGCCTGCCCTCAAGCAGCTAACTCAGCTAGGGGAGAACACACATCATGTTGATTTTTCCTTGTTTAAATTTATGATCATGCATCTCAAGTGGGCTCTCTGCACCCCCTAGTGCTCTTACCACCTTTCTCTGCTCAATTCACTCTTCCTTCCACAGGACAACTATGTTACACTTTCTTTTCTCTCCCTACACAACTATCCTACGCTGTCCCCTCCTCACTCTCCGGAGGACCTCTGTTCTCATATCACCAGGAAAGCAGAAGCTGTCCGAAAAGAACTATTTCATCATTCTGCCGCCAGAACAACAACCTGTCTCTGTATCTACCCACTTGCCCTGCCTTTCCTCCTGTTATAAAAGACAAATTGGTTTTTTATTTTGGTCTCTCATCCAGAGTGAACTTCCCTGTCTTATGGAGTAGATTCTACCACTTCTCATCTACTCAAGAACTTTACTGCTGCTGTTTTCCCTTTCTCACCTCCAGTATTCTCTTCTGCATGTCAACATTCTGTAAAATCTTCCATCTTTTAAGATTTCTCCCTTGACCCAAACTCTTTCTCCAAATACAGGCTCATACATAGTTTACCTCCATAGCAAAATGTTTCAAATGAATTTGTATACTCCTTTTCCTACTTGCTCATTTCCCACTCTTTTCTGGATCCTCCCTAATTGGGGTAACCCATTACTCTTCTAAAACCCCTCTTGACAAGGTTGCTCATCACCTCTATGCTGCCACAGATGTTAATTCTCAATTGTCACCTTCTACCTTTCAGTCAGCTCGAAACACTGGACTCACTTGGCTCCCAGGACACTGCATTCTTCCATTACTTCTTTCATCTTAACCTCTAAGTGTGGCATTCTGCCAGCCTCGTTTCTCTTTTCCTGTCCATCCATAAGTCCCCAGGTGGTCTCAGTAATATATATATTTTAAAAATGACGGTATGTATATACTGATGAGTTCCCAAATTGTAGCTCCAACCCTAATCTCTCTTTTGAGCTCCACCTTAAAAATGCCAACTTCCTACTCTGCTTCTTCATTTGCATATCTCCAAGCCATCTCCAATGTCACATGCCCGCCACAAAGCTCTTTATTCCTGCCATCCACCTCTCCTCCCAACTGTTCCTGATTTCAGTAAGTAGCACCACTATTCACCTGGTGATGAAGCCAGAAACTAAGACTCATCCTCGCTGTCTTCCTTTTCCTGGCATCCCTTAACCGATCCATCAGCAAATGCTGTCAGCTTCAAGCTTCCTGTGTCTCAGTGCTCAATCTATGAAATGAGAATATTAAGATTTACTTTATAGTTGGTCATGAGGTTTAAATGAGGTAGGTGTGAGAGATATTTGCTGAGAGCATAGTAGCCACTCAATGAACATTATTCTCCTGTGACTTTCCAATGACCTTGAACAGTACTGATGCTCACTGCATCAGTTCCACACCTCCATGTGGCATTTGAGACTTTTCATGTTGTGGTCCCATCTTATCTCTTCACACTTAAGGCCCAATGATTACATTACTACTATGATTTATACTTTACAGAGTTTTTTGGCATATCTTACTTGTTTCTAATATTATCCACATTAAATTGGTATTATTATCCCTATTTTACAGGTTAGAAGATGGGAGGCTATGTGAATTGCCGAAAATCATAAACCAGTCAGTGATAGAGCTGGAAATGAAACAAAGAATTTCGAATATGAGATGTCTTACTTTTCCTATCATGCTATGCTGCCTCCCCCACACAAAACTTTCTTATCCTCAGGCCAGAGTTATCTTTTCACTCTATCTGAAACCCACTCCATGCCCTGCTTTTCTTTGATTTTCTTACCAAGAAGGCTCTCTCCCTCTTCTTCTTCTTTTTATTCATAATTCCTTTGCCGAGTACTCCAGTGTACAATTGTCTCACAGATTAATGTTTATTGTTTCATTAATTTACTCATTCATTACCTCCCTCTCTCATTTTCTTGCTCATCAAACATTTAATGATAATAAACTATGTACAATTCACCTTGAAGGGGTCCTTCACATCCCTTGTAAGCTGGATTCCTAGGTATTTTATTCTCTTTGTAGCAATTGTGAATGGGAGTTCACTCATGATTTGGTTCTCTGTTTGTCTGTTATTGGTGTATAAGAATGCTTATGATTTTTGCACATTGATTTTGTATCCTGAGACTTTGCTGAAGTTGCTTATCAGCTTAAGGAGATTTTGAGCTGAGATGATGGGATTTTCTAAATATACAATAATGTCATCTGCAAACAGAGACAGTTTGACTTCCTCTCTTCCTATTTGAATACCTTTATTTCTTTCTCTTGCCTGATTGCCCTGGCCAGAACTTCCAATACCATGTTGAATAGGAGTGGTGAGAGAGGGCATCCCTGTCTTGTGTCAGTTTTCAAAGGGAATGCTTCCAGTTTTTGCCCATTCAGTATGATATTGGCTGTGGGTTTGTCATAAATAGCTCTTATTATTTTGAGATATGTTCCGTCAATACCTAGTTTATTGAGAGTTTTTAGCATGAAATGCTGTTGAATTTTGTCGAAGGCCTTTTCTGCATCTATTGAGATAATCATGTGGCTTTAGTCATTTGTTTTGTTTATGTGATGGATTATATTTATTGATTTGCATATGTTGAACTAGCCTTGCATCCCAGTTATGAAGCCAACTTGATCGTGGTGGATAAGCTTTTTGATGTGCTACTGGAATTGTTTTGCCAATATTTTACTGAGGATTTTTGCATCGATGTTCATTAGGGACATTGACCTGAAATTTTCTTTTTTTGTGTGTCTCTCTGCCAGGTTTTGGTATCAGGATGATGTTGGCCTCATAAAATGAGTTAGGGAGGAGTCCTTCTTTTTCTATTGTTTGGAATAGTTTCAGAGGAATGGTACCAGCTCCTCTTTGTAACTCTGGTAGAATTCAGCTGTGAATCCATCTGGTCCTGGGCTTTTTTGGTTGGTAGGCTATTAATTACAGCCTCAACTTCAGAACTTGTTATTGGTCTATTCAGAGAGAACTACAAACCACTGCTCAAGGAAATAAGAGAGGACACAAACAAATCGAAAAACATTCCATGCTCATGGATAAGAAGAATCAGTATCGTGAAAATGGTCATACTGCCCAAAGGAATTTATAGATTTAATGTTATCCCCATCAAGCTACCGTTAACTTCCTTCACAGAATTAGAAAAAAACTACTTTAAATTTCATATGGAAACAAAATACAGCCCGTATAGCTAAGTCAATCCTACACAAAAAGATCAAAGCTGGAGGCATCATACTATCTAACTTCAAACTATACTACAAGGCAACAGTAACCAAAACAACATGGTACTGATAGCAAAACAGATATATAGACCAATGGAACAGAACAGAGGCCTCAGAAATAACACCACACATCTGCAACCATATGATCTTTGACAAACATGACAAAATAAGCAATGGGGAAAGGATTTCCTATTTAGTAAATAGTGTTGGCTAGCCATATGCAGAAAACTGAATCTGGACCCCTTCCTTACATCTTATACAAAAATTAACTCAAGATGGATTAAAGACTTAAACATAAGACCTAAAACCATAAAAAACCTAGAAGAAAACCTAGGCAATACCATTCTGGATATAGGCATGGGCAAAGACTTCATGACTAAAACACCAAAAGCAATGGCAACAAAAGCCAAAATTGACAAATGGAATCTAATTAAACTAAAGAGCTTCTGCACAGCAAAATAAACTATCATCAGAGTGAACAGGCAACCTACAGAATAGGAGAAAAATTTTGAAATCTATCCATCTGACAAAAGGCTAATATCCAGAATCTACAAAGAACTTAAACAAATTTACAGGAAAAACAACAACAACAACAACAACAAACCCCATCAAAAAGTGGGCGAAGGATATGAACAGACGCTTCTCAAAAAAAGACATTTATGCGGCCAACAAACATATGAAAAAGAAGCTCATCATCACTGATCATTACAGAAATGCAAATCAAAACCACAATTAGATACCATCTCACAGCAGTTAGAATGGCAATCATTAAAAAGTCAGGAAACAACAGATGCTGGAGAGGATGTGGAGAAATAGGAAAGCTTTTACACTGTTGGTGGGAGTATAAATTAGTTCAACCATTGTGGAAGACAGTGTGGCGATTCCTCAAGGATCTAGAACCAGAAATACCATTTGGCCCAGCAATCCCATTACTGGGTATATACCCAAAGGATTATAAATCTACTATAAAGACACATGCACACGTATGTTTACTGCAGCACTGTTCACAATAGCAAAGACTTGGAACCAACCCAAATGCCCATCAATGACAGAATGAATAAAGAAAATGTGGCACATATACACCATGGAATACTATGCAGCCATAAAAAGGATGAGTTCAGTTCCTTTGCAGGGACATGGATGAAGCTGGAAACCATCATTTTCAGCAAACTAACACAAGAACAGAAAACCAAACACCTCCTGTTCTCACTCATAAGTGGGAGTTGAACAATGAGAACACATGGACACAGAGAGGGGAACATCACACACTGGGGCCTATTGTGGGGTGGGGGACTAGGGGAGGGATAGCATTAGGAGAAATACCTAATGTAGATGATGGGTTGATGTGTGCAGCAAACCACCATGGCACGTGTATACCTATGTAAAAAACCTGTACGTTCTGCACATGTACCCCAGAACTTAAAGTGTATATGTGTGTGTGTGTGTGTGTGTGTGCAATTCACTATGCTAAGGATGGAATACAAAGATGAAGGTCATAATAGACCTTAAGATTGAGGAGCTCACAGTTTAGGACATGCATTCTTAGCAGGGTAATATGGCTTCCTCCAGTGGGTGAAAATTGGCTCCTGGGGAACAAAAAATCCATAATTTGTGACCCCCTCAAAGCTGGAAATCTTATTTCTTAGTATTACTTAGCATTTACTTTCTGTCGTTGGGTTTTCTTGAGTGGCCCATCAGCAGCATTGCCACTGAGTTCATGGAAAATACACAAAATATATGCAAGATAGTGCTATGTAAGGTCAGTGCTACAAAACTATGGTGACTAGGGGGCTGTGATTGTAGATCTTTCCCTCAATTGATTTTGTAATCTTCAAGTTCCCTTGTGAGAGGTGCCCTGTGTATGCCTGATGGCTGCTATTGGCTGTCTTGCAAATGTTGTTTGTATTTGACCTTAGTGCTTTGTCTTTGAGAATTAAAAAAGAATACTTTTGTATTATCGAAATGCATAAACTTGAATTATCATCTCAGTAAGCATTTTAACCTTGCATTAAAAATAAAGTAATCCTTATACTTTTAAAATGTGGACCCAACATTATTACATGTTGTATATAGCATATGAATTTTGTACACTGGATAAACATATATATGGCAAATAAATAAGAAGTATATCTGTGGGGTTAAAATAGCACACTCTGGTTGCACACATCCACAGGGTGATCATCACCACTGTCTTAGTCTGTTTTCTGCAGTTATAACAGAATATCACAGATTGGGTAATTTATAAACAATAAAAATGTATTTGGCTCATGGCTCTGGAAGCTGGGAAGTCCAAGGGCATGGTACTGGAATCTACGCAGCCATTTGGTGAGGGTCTTCCTATGGAAGAAAGCAGAAAGGCAGATGAGCACACAAGGCAGAGGGAGGCAATTGGGCCAAACTCTCCTTTCTGTCAAAAACCTACTCCTGTGATAACTAACCCACTTCTGCAGTAATGGCATTAATCCCTTCACGAGGACAGAGCCCTCATGGCCTAACCACCTCTTAAAAGCTCTACCTCTTAATATGGTTGCAATGACAATTAAATTTCCAACCATGAACTTTTGGGGGACAACACTCAGACAACAGCAGCTACCTAGTTGCAAGTCAATCATGTTTTGTGAGACTGAGTCATCATTATATAATCCATGGACAAAGTAGCAATATGATACTGATGATAGAAGAAGTTGTAAGTGGGGCTAGATGTTAGATCCAGGTGACATGGTTCTGTCAGTTCCTGATTGGAGAGATTTGCTTTCATATTTCTTGCTGTTCCTCAACAAGTCAAGCACATTCCCACCTCAAGACCCTTGGTGGGACTCATGGTTCCCTCTGCCTAAATAGCTCTTTCTTCCAGAGTATGGCTCACTCACTCATTTGGTTCAAGACTTTTCAAATTTCATGTTCTCAGAATGCATGTCCTGCTGGCTTCTAGCACTTTCAACCTTTTACTCCGTTGTTTGTTTGTTTTAACTTATGATACCTACCACCACTTGACATTGAATTTTATGTCTTTTTGGTTGGTTACTTTGTTGATTTTCTATCCCCCTCGTTAGACTGTAAACTTCATAGGATGGGGTCTTTTGTTTACAACTGTACCTCCAACACTTCCAAACTAGGGACTCAGTGTTGAGTGAATGTGTAAATTATACATTAATAAATAATGGAGCCCTTGTTCAATTCTTAGCTTTAATGGAACACAGCTTGAACATTTATTTTTCCTTACTTTAGGCAACTTTTCTACCTAGTAGTGGAAGTGAAGTATCTCAAGAAAACAAGCCTCTCTTACTCTCTCTAGCTATTTTTCTCTTATGCATCCCCCCTCCTCTCTTTTTTCCCTCTCTTGCTCCATCTATCACAGTTTTCATATTAAAAGTGATGATATGGTCCAGGCCCTGAGTGGATAAACCTTAGAGGACCTGCTCCGAAGACTCCTCCTTTCTCTCTTACCTACTTAGAGCAAGTCTATAGCGGAATTTCCATGGACATATAGTCTTTGAAGATGCTTTCTTCACCTGGTTGCGAGGGAGAGACACCCACCACTTGGCCACATAGCACTGGGATGACCAAGGGCCTCTGGCCCAGCCTGCTTACCAGGTCCTATTGTCAGGTGTGAGTTACCGTGGGCTTGCATGTCTCATCTGAGTGTGATGACAGTCTCCTCCAGAACGGTCATGCAAAACATTTCTCCTGGAATATATTGCTCTAATCAATTTCAGACCTTTCCTTGGATGTCCTCGAAGCTTCCCAGGAATGTCTGAAAGTGAATTCCCATGAGATCCTGGCCTAGGACATCAGAACACTTTGAAATTAAACTCCCTGATGAGTTTAGACATTGCTATATACATATTTCTGGAGCAATCTAAAAGGACAATGTAATTTCTATTGTAGGTCTGGGGGTTGTGTTTATCTATCATGTGAAATTGCAGAAAAGGAAACACATACTGATTTTTGCAAATGTATACTTTTTATGGTCTCTAAAGAAATGAAATAAATTAGAAACCCCATTTGCTATTGCCATATGGAACATAGTGCAAGAAAAATTTACCAGCCTGCAAACCTGCAGTTTCTGGTCTTAAATCTTACCTATGAATTTTGTTTTTCTTCCTACACATGGAGATCCCTTGAACATTTAAATGGAGCACTCACTTGTCCCAGTGCAGATACCTTTTTCACTGGATTAGGTTGTTTAGGTCCCTCTAGCCATAAAGATTCTTTCCTTGTCATCCATATATGTTTTGGAAAAGTGAACAGATCAGTAGGAGAGAAGTTAACCTGACATACCTTTTGTGTTGATGGCATGGCAGTATAGCATACTAGTTAAAGAGCGAGCTTTGAGTTTGGGCAGACTTGGATAGGAATCTTGTATACTCTACTTCCCCAGTTCTGTCACTGGGGGCAAGTTATTGAAGGAGGTGGTATTGAAGTGTGATTAAGAACATGGGCTTCCATGTCTGACAGCCTGAGTTTAAATCTCAGCTCTGTTACTTGTTCTGTGATCTTGAACAATTGACTTTACCTCTCTGTATCTCAGCTTCTTCTGTAAACTAATGTTTACTTTACTGGATGAGGATTAAGTGAAACAATGCATATAAAGCCCTTAGCACAGTGTCTGGCACATAGTAAGGGTGAAATAAATATAGCTGTTATCATAATAATCATCAGTAACATTGGTAATTGTGGTATTAGTTAAGATGACAAAGCTAGTTAGTGATGAAATCTAAAAAAAAAAAAAAAAACAGCCCAAGAAAACAAAACAAAAAAATACCCTC
Organism: Pongo pygmaeus; assembly: GCF_028885625.2. Lineage (NCBI taxonomy): Eukaryota > Metazoa > Chordata > Mammalia > Primates > Hominidae > Pongo > Pongo pygmaeus. Next base: position 108,572,104 of record NC_072380.2, on the reverse strand, counting down.
TCACTCTATTCTCAGCCAAATTATTATTATTTTACTATGTCAAAATATGTCACGTTGGGAACACATGGGTCAAGGAGTTAGATAAATGAGGGTGGAAATGATGATGATGTTGGTGATGATGGTGATCAGTTGAACCACAGCTTTCCTTAGAGCAGTGGGTCTCATGTTTGTCACATATTGGCATCATCTGGATGGTTTTCAAAAATACCGATTCCTGGGTTCCACCCCCAAAGACTTTGATTTAAATGGTTAAGAGTGCCGTCTGGGAGACGGATCTTTTAACATATGCCCCTGGTAATTCTAATGTATACCCAAGGCTGAGAACTGCTGCCTTAGAGGTGCTTCCTGTGGCTTTCAGATCCTCAGTGACAATGGCCAAGCTAAGGTCAGGCTCCAGTGCCCCCAGGAAGGAAGTCAAGCAGAACAGTTTTATTCACTTGTTCCAGAATTATCTGCTTTCACAGGACTGAGAGAAGCAGCATGAGCTTCGTTCACCTCACAGGGCATTAGGAGAGGAAGCACAAGCAGCTGGCTACCTCCCTACTGGAAGCTGCCAACCCTTGACTTTCTATGGGCACCTCTCTCTACACCTCTGTCAAAAGCTAACTCAGAAGCAGAAAATGCTCCCACATGGAGGCCTGCACATGTTTAAGAACACATTATCTTGGAGATTGCCATGGGAAACCTGAAATACCTCTGTGTGTGTGTGTGTGTGTGCAAGCATGCATGTGTGTGTATGTGAAAATGGAATCATTACAATCGATTTCCAGATCCCATATTCAACCATATTCAATATAAAATTGCTGAATATTATGTAGTGAGGGGACCCTGATTTGAAAGTACCTTAGAGTTGCTCTAAACCACCAGGTGGTACCATATTGCACACCTAGCTAATGGCTTTCTGTTTAAGAGGGGTAGTCAAGTCCACATAAGGATTAGTAGTCATTATTTATTAATATATGGTACCCCTTATGCTCAGCGGTGAACAGTGGGAGGACAGCCAGCCTGGTTTGAGAAAATCTCACAAGAGTGACATTTTAAAGTTACGACGTGTCAAGCTGGAGAAAAGAGGCTCAGAATAGTGTCCTTGAGGAGTGGGGAACTGAAACTGTAGTAACAAATCCAAGAGCCAGGGTTCCGGAGAAGGAACCAAGGTGTAGAGTCCAAATAGCGTGTTGTGATACCAGGAAGGCAGAAGATGAGGGGTACAGGGGATGGAGAAACAGAAGGGGTCTTGGAAATATGCTGGCAAAATGGACCAATGTGTCTCCATTTGTAGGGGAAGTGGAAGCCAGAGTTAAGTGAACAATTATTATTATTATTGTTGTAGAGACAGGGGTTTTGCTGTGTTGCCCAGGCTGATCTTGAACTCCTGGCCTCAAGTGATCCTCTTGCCTTAGCCTCCCAAAGTGCTGGGATTACAGGAAAGAGCCACCATGCCCAACCCTGAAGTGCACAATTGTATTTGTCTATAATTGTCTATGTCTCTGGTAAATTATTTGCCTTGTGAAATTCCAGCTACTTCAGATAGCTGTCTGGAGCTGGTGATTTTATCAATCCACTAATCTCTTTTAAGCCACTGTGGGGTCTTGTCCATGGATAATATGCCCTCTGGAGTCTTCTTTTTTTGAGACAAGGTCTTGCTCTGTCACCCAGGAGGGAGTACAGTGGTGCGATCATAGCTCACTGCAGCCTGGAGCTTCTGGGCTCAATAGATCCTCCTGCCTCAGCCTCCCAAGTAGCTGGGACCACAGGTGCACACCACCATACCTAGCTAGTTTTATGTTTTGTAGAAAAGGGGTCTTGCTATGTTGCCCAGGCTGGTCTTGAATTCCTGGCCTTGAGCTATCTTCCTGACTCAGCCTCTCAAAGTGCTAAGATTACAGGCATAAGCCACTGCTCCTGGCTCCTCTGGAGTCTTCTCCCCACCTTGCTTTAGTTGCTGCTTCCCAAGCCAAACCCTGCCTTTCGTCTTCCAGGTGCACCTTCTTCTGAGGAGACACTTCTGCCCTTGCCCTGCCCCGGGCTCTCGACTTGGGGCTGCTGTGCTGTGTCCTTGCTCTGGACCCTTTGTTTTTTCCTGCAGTCTGTTAAATCCCAGCAGTCAGCGAACCTTCCTGCTGAGAAAGGTGAATAAACTAATTTACACCAAGCTATGACAAATTTAGAAAAGCTTACCATGTTACTTCCCGTTAGAGTACTTGCATTTTTATAGGGAAGAATACTCTAGGGAAAAAACTTTTAATAAAATAGCAGTACAGGTGTCTGTCATTAGGCTGGTGACAGATGAATAAAGAAAGACACCTTTGAAAAGGGCTGTTTGAGAATTTTTAAAGTTATCATGGCCACTTTCTATGCCTCTGAGTCAAGAACTGTTTAAATTCGGCTTTGTTTCTCCAATGTGCAGGGCTGCATAGAGGTCCGGGAAGGGTGAGGCGGAGAGGCACAGAAGGACAAAGCACACGATGGAGACTAAGAAACCTGGGGCTAAGCTCGCACTTGGGCACTCAGCAGCATGTGGCCCAGGCAATATACCTGACCTTGCATTTTCATTTGAAAAATTAACTCAGCAACATTTATTGGACACACACTGAATTCTAGGGCTGTGCTAGCTAAGCTTGGGCATGTATGAAGAACAGTGTTTATTAGGAAAACGAATGCCTCATCACAATGCTCTTATAGAGGGACATTCAAAGGGTGCACAGAAAAGGAGTGGAAGAAATGCATTAACTTTGTAGGGGGCTGTTGGGGAGATCATTTCAGAAGTTAATATTGTGCTAGAAGACAGCTGCTGAATGACTACTGCCTCATAGGCAGGAGCAAGGAGCCCCGGAGTTATAGAGCCAGCGTGGATCCAGGCCCTGCCACTTACTAGCCGTGCAATGTTGGGGGCATTATTTAACTTCTCCGTGCCTCCATTTTCTCATCTGAAAAATGGGGATGAAGATAGTATACATCCCATAGTGGGAAGTAAGATAATAGGAATGATATGGTTGGAATGGTGCCTGGCACATAGGAAATGCCTGCCTTTGTAATTTATTGAGAAAATGATAAGGAGGTTTCCTGGCAAAGACAAGAGATTGAGGTAAGAGTACTCTAGGCATAAATGATGACTTGAGGAAAGGCAGGAATACGAAGAGAATGATGTGTTTGGGGACTGGAAGATATGATAGGAATGGAAGACAGGTTAAGGTGTAGGGGGAAAGTGAGGGACAAGGCTGCAGGGGGCCAGTGAGAGCCAGACCTAGATAGGCCCTGCAGGCACTCGGAGGAGTGTGGTCTCTACCCAGAGTACTGGGGCAGCCATTGACAGTGGGTGATGGGGTTGGAGGATCAGAGAAGGAAGTCTCTGGCAGCTTCATGGAGGAAGGGAGCCTGGCAACAGAGGTGTGGGGAGAGCAAATGAAATAATGAGTGTGAATCAAGCTCATTTTAATCCGCAAAGTGCAAGGTGAATATGAGTGGCCCAGGGAGACCAAGGCGTGGCTGGGAACTCCCCTGTAGCTGGAGGGACCTTGGGCAAGAACTGTTCCTGTCCTGCCTGGGGAGGAGGTGGAGAGGGCTGGGACAAGGCTCCCACTTCTTTCTGCCTGTGCTTGAGTTTACAGCAGGCTGCTGCAGGCCAGCAGACAAGGATCATCAGAAAGGACTCCACCCTGTCCCCGTCCATGCATGCTTTTGGATGGGAAACTCTCCATTACAGTTCTACATAGACTAAGGATGAAGGTGCTGGAAATAGACTGGATTTAAATCCGCTTATCTTAATTACTAACTCTGTGACCCAGGCAAGTTACTTAACCTCTATCTCCTTTGGCCTCAGTTTTCACATGCATAAAATGGGGTTTTACATGCACCACATAACATGGCTGTGAGGATTAAATGAGTCAATACGTGAAAAGTAGTAGAATGGTGCTTGGTACACAGTAAGTGCCAAAAATAAAGTTATTAATTAAAATATATAGAATAATAATTGTACCTACTTCAAAATTAATTGTGTGCTTTAAAGTATTTAGGGTAATGTCTGGCATATTATACACCCTTAATTAAGTTAGTTGCTACTATTGCTATTCTAATGGATGCCCAGACCCAAGCAAAAACCAAGGTGTGAGGTAAAGGTGTGGATGGGAATGATATTTTCTGTTTCAGTGAATCTACTTGAATATGAACTTCATTTTGTTGCATTTCTATTTGAAGTTTACTTCGGGTATGTTCATCATTTTTTTTTTTTTTTTGCATTTACAGATTCTCACCTATACAGCTGCAATTTCCAATGTCCGTCTATGAAGAAATATTTATCCCCACCCCCACCCCCACCCATAGGATGAGGCTGTTGTCTGCCTAAAGCAAGTTGAGTCCACTTCTGCTCTGAGACAGAAGGATGCACTAAATGTCCTCCTCCCACCCTAAAGATTATTTTTCTAAAAGCAATATCACCATGACCTTTCTGACAAGTCAGATTCCCATCTCTGTGCCCCCACACTTTTCTTCCCTGACATTTCTCTCAGTTGCTTTGCAAGATACATGTAGGATCACTTCTCAGTTTCCTGGAGCTGCCCCTGGGTTTGGAGGGAGGGTGGCCATAGGGTGTCTTCTTTGGGACCTGTGGGGCCCAGCCTCAAGAGGGAAGAGAAGGTGAACATTTCCCAAAAGAGGAGAGAAGAAACCAGGCAAATGGGAAGCTGGGAGAATCAAGACCTCCCTGTTGTACAAGGGCTTCATGCCCTGGGCCTTCTTCCATGCACAACAGCATGGCCACCCACAGGAGGAGCTAGCTTTCTCCAAGGGGCATCAAGGAAGCCCGACTCAGATCCCAGCTCTGCCTCTTGAACTACAGGATCTGGCACCACGTACTTAACTTCTCTAGCTGTTATTTCCTCATTTGTAAAATGAGAACACAACAACACATCATGATTGTTTATAAGGATTCATGAGTTAATAGCTTTGTTTCTGCTTCTCAGACACATAAAGTTTGTTCCCACCCCAGGGCCTTTGCACCTACTGTTTTCTCTGCCTAGAGTGATCTCCCTCTGGACTTCTGTGTGGCTATATTTATTTCATCATTCAGGCTTCAGGGCAGATGTTCTCTCCTCAAAAAAGTCTTCTCTGACCACTTCATCAAAAATGGCCATCCCTTGACACCTTGATCACCTAATTCCATTTTATTGTTTACATAACACTTATCACTACTTGAAATTGTTTTTACTTGTTTACTTGGATGTTACTGTGTTCCCTGACTAGAGTATCAGTTCTGTAGGTACATATTCATCGACATACACCATGCTTGGCACATTTGGTGAATCGATAATGTAGTAAAAGAACCTGTACATTCAGCACCTAAACCTCAATGATGTAGTTGCTATTATTATTATTTTACCAGGAAAGGGCATCAGTTTTACCATTCTCTTGTTTTATTTCTAACAATTCGGAATTCTCTAGACTTTTATCATGGACAGCTTCAAACTATGTGCTATTCAATTCTGACAAAAACCCATCTTTGAGAAAAAATATCTATGGAGGCATGAAGTCCCTCTTTTTCTAAATATCTCAAATGCTGCACCATCAGAAAAACTATAAGAACTTGCCCATTTCAAAGAGTAACTTAAGTTTTTTGCTTTGCTTTTAGCTTTCATTAAGGGATGCTGTGAAAAATCACTATAAGAATCATTTGCTGTTTGATCGATATTAGGGAGATGGTTCATTAAAGCCTCAGGAACCACTATAAGAAACCCCAGTGTGAGAAATTCCTTTCCAAGTTCAACCCTTAGTAAAATGTTTGCTTCCTTTAGGGAGCTAGTAAGTATTTTTGTCTTCAAGAACGAGGTAAGAGACCATATTTCCCTTTTCACTTCAGCTGCCAGGAAGCCCAGGGTCAAATATTTAACTCAAATGTACCCACTTTGTAAGCTTTAAGGTAAGGGCCTGCATACTTACATTTTTTTCCTTACTCTTTATTTCATGCTCTAATTCATCTTCAGTATAATTCATCTCTGGGAAGATAAAAAACATTTGGCTCAGGAAATGGGCAGGTGCCGATGGAGGCTGGACAGTGAGAACCAAAGCCTAATCATACCGCAGTGACTATCTGGGAAGGGCACTGCTACCCTGGCCTCTGGACACAGGCCCCTGACACTGTAGGTGCAGAGTCCTCAGAGGTAGTGTCCACCTAGTCAAGACCAGGCATGTGCACAGACCCTCACAGCCAGGGAAGCAGTGCGAAGTGAGTATCTGAGCTTCAAGGCATCTTTACGAGAGGCAGCCCTGCCATTCACCCACTCAAACAGTAGGTAATTCCTCAAACATGGGAAAATGGTTCATATATTAGACAGCTTCCAAAGTATAGCTGCTCATTAGAGTTTATTTGTAATCTATGGATTTTCTTATAGACCTCAAAGTTTTTGTGAAATGAAGTGAGACAGGAATAAATCAATAAATACATAAAACTTGTATGAATTGCTCCACGCTACCAGGAAAAAGACGCTTTCATTTCTTTACTTTTCTAAATGAAAACCTGCTCCAGTTCCCACTCTCCAACGTTGGTGAGAAGTTCAGTATGAATTACTTCCTGTGGCCCCGTCTTCATTCCTTGGGCTATCAGAGCCTGGGAGTCACAATTTTTAGGAAGAAAAAATGGGAGAGAGGATCCATTCTCGGATGAGCGCTCCACTGTGGTTACTAAGGACATGCACGCTATCCAGATGCCTGCATCCATTCTGAGGTGGGCGATCCCCATGGTGACACCCACTCCCTCTGGGCCATCTCATGTTATGTGTTGGTTGCAAACCGAGCCACTCTTAGGTAAAGGAGGAAGTATTTTAGATACTGTACCTTTTTAAACAGATTAAACCGGCGCATGCTGTGGTCTGAACACCAGAGGGCGCCATTAGCTTGGTTTCTGGACTCTGCTGCTGTGATCGGTACAAGAACCTGACAGATGACACCGTCAAATAAAATACAATCTTAATCTTTTTGATTCAGACATAGAGTACCAGGCTCCTTGCTGTGAATTAGGGTCACTAACAGTAAAATAGGGAAGAACTTCTTTGATTCCTTTTTTCCTTTTTAAATTATATATTTATTTATTTATTTATTTATTTGAGCAGGATCCTCATTCTGTGGCCCAAGCTGGAGTGCAGTGGCGTGATCTCGGCTCACTGCAACCTCCGGCTCCCGGGTTCAAGTGATGTGTTGAGGCCTGCCTCAGCCTCCCGAGCAGCTGGGATTACAGGTGTTTGCCACCATGCCCAGCTTTTTTTTTTTTTTTTTTTTTTTTTTTGTATTTTTAGTAGAGACGGGGCTTCATCATATTGGCCAGGCTGATCTCGAGCTCCTGACCTCAAATGATACGCCCGCCACAGCCTCCCAAAGTGTTGGGATTACAGGCGTGAGCCCCCGCGCCCGGACCCCTGTTTTCCCAATCTTAAGATACATAAGTAACCAAGAGGCTAATTTAAATGGTTTCCAAAACACAAATTATTCTAGACATTGAGGTAAATAATAGTGATTCTGGGCACCAGAAGCCCTGAACCTTGTACTAAGAATGAGGCAGGCTTTTAAATAATTTCAATGAGAAGGCTCCCAGGCTCTGCCACTTTAATCATCTCAGAGTCAAGCAGCAGATGCTCATTCTCTGCAGCACCGCAGCAGCTCTGGGACCATCCCCGGTCCGGCATTGTTCCCAGAGCTTCTGTTTGAAAGTGGCCCACCACAGGGACCAACATGCAGCCATCGGGGTCCTTCCACTGGAAATGCATCGTCTTTTTAAGTCTGCCCAGAGCCAGGGCAAGTTATGGAGAAAGCACTAGTTAAGCAAATGAAAACCACAAATAAGATCTCAGGGGATGTGATTAAAGCTTTTGGTCGGTGGCTTTTTTTTTTTTTTTTGACGGAGTCTCGCTCTGTCGCCCAGGCTGGAGTGCAGTGGCACAATCTCGCTCACCACAAGCTCTGCCTCCCGGGTTCACGCCATTCTCCTGCTTCAGTCTCCCCAGTAGCTGGGACTACAGGCGCCCACCACCAAGCCCGGCTGAATTTTTTTGTATTTTTAGTAGAGACAGGGTTTCACCGTGTTAGCCAGGATGGTCTCGATCTGACTTCGTGATCTGCCCGCCTCGGCCTGCCAAAGTGCTGGGACTACAGACATGAGCCACCACGCCCTGCCAGGTCGGTGGCTTCTTTATTGTGTGTAAATAGATTGAGCTGATCATAAATGAGTCTCATGGGGCTGTAAAAACAGGTCTCAGCAGGGCATTCACTTGGAAACACTGATAGCAGTTATGGTTTTGAAAATAACACATTCTTTAAAATCCATGATTCAGACTCTATTCATTTATTCAGCATTCAATTAATTACTTATCAAACACTGGCTATTTGCCATTGTGTCCCAAATGTACCTCACTGGGGGATGAATTTGATGTGGTCTTTTGCCCTGGGGCTGCTCTTGGTCTTGTGGGAGATAAATACATGTGAAACGGAATTGCTTTGCTCTAGGATGAGGGCTGGAATGCCAACCATGCAAGTGGAACATAGGAAGAGAACCAAGTCAATATGAAACGTTAAAGGCACATTTCTCCTCCAATAATTCTGTACCTAGTCATTAATTCAACAGGTACTTATTACTCAGCATCTAGGTGTAATGCGCTGTGAGGCCCTGAGTGCAGCAGTGCATGGAACAGACATTCTTCCTGCCCACATGGGGCTAACACTCACTTCTTTCCTGTTGACCTGAAAGAAAGGCATTTCGGTTTCTCTCCTTTCCCAAATTCACAGAACCAAATAGGCCATATGTCTCTAAAGGAGGATCAGAAATAATTTTTCTTCCTAAGGGCTACTGACCGATGGAGAAATGGAGGAAAGAGGAAATGAATCCACGAAAGTTAAGTAGTAAGTTTCAGAAATCCAGCTTAAACAAATTTAAGCAGAAATTGAGATTTATTGGAATGACATTTGGTACGGTTTACAGAATGGAAAGATATCTGACCATCCCAGCTTCGCGGGGGGAGGGGCGCAGATCTGGGATGTCAAAGGCTGGAAGCAACTTCTTTTTTTTTTTTTTTTTTGAGACGGAGTCTCTCTCTGTCGCCCAGGCTGGAGTGCAGTGGCGCCATCTCCGCTCACTGCAAGCTCCGCCTCCCGGGTTCACGCCATTCTCCTGCCTCAGCCTCCCCAGTAGCTGGGACTACTGGCGCCCACCACCAAGCCCGGCTAATTTTTTTTTTTTTTTTTTCTTTTTTTGTATTTTTAGTAGAGACGGAGTTTCAAAGTGTTAGCCAGGATGGTCTCGATTTCCTGACCTCGTGATCCGCCCACCTCAGCCTCCCAAAGTGCTGGGATTACAGACTTGAGCCACCGCTCCCGGCTCCGGAAGCAACTTCTGTAATAGTCAAGACTCTTTGGGTCACAAGTGATAGAAAGTCAACTAAAACTAGCTTAGGCCAAAAAGGGCAGGGATGAATCTTAGATGAACAGAACTAGGGACTCCATGCCATCAAGACTGTCCTCTCACCTTAGCCTTTCTAAGAGATGGCCCCCATTCTCTCCGACGGAGCACCAGCTTTCTCTGAGGGGCTTCAGCCAAGGTTGCTGGCAGCTCTTTGCTGACTTCTTGTCAACTGTGTCACTAGAGAGAAAAAGGACCATCTTCCCCAACTCCATTTAGAAAAATCTGGGCCAAGCGTTCTGATTGGCTCAGCACCTGTCTTTCTCCAAACCTAGACCAACCACAGGGGCTGGAGGGTAGGTAGAATACTATGACCAGGCCAGCCTGGGTCCTGGTCCTGGTCCTCACTCCCTATACAGGGCTGGGGTGGGAGGTGCTGGGATTGGGGTAAGAGGGACTTTCCACGAAGATGAAGTTCTGGTCACCTAAAGAAGGGGTAAAAAGCACTGAGTCAACAAAATAACAGCAGACTGCAAGTGGAAGATAGATTGGGGAGGAAATTGTCAAAATTTACCAATGATTATTAAGTGCTGAATGCATGCATTATATCTCGCACATCTTAACATTTGCAGTTGAACCCAAAATTTACCTTATTAAGAATTTCTTCTCCAAAGGTCTAAGGTTGGTTTTAGTTGGTCGTATAGAAAGAAGGAGAACAACAATAAAGACTTTAATGGGGAAATCCATTTATAAATATGTGTTTAGTCTAAAAGGCAGTGTGATAAGAGAGAATTTAATTTTAAAATTTTATTATGACTATGTTTGGTTCAGAAAGAGAACTTGCATATGGCTCCTTGAGACCTATCACTGGGGAACATGTCTTCCTTTTCAGGGGAGAGTCCTTGGAGGGTATTCTCAGATATGTAAATGTAAGTAGACATGCTCATTGGCTTGGGTGGCAGGTGCGATAGGATTGTATGAGGCCTAGGAAGGATGCTTTTTCTGGTACTCCTTAATAAGCAAATCTGGCAGTTTGGTAGGGGGATGGGAACTAGGCATAGGAGTAAAGGAGTTTTCTAGGAAGGAAATAACTCAGGACTCACCGCCCTTCCTTTCTGATGAGAACTTTTCTGATGGGCTGAGATGGCCTCAATGAAAGTCCACGTGCAGAAAGGACCCCAAAGGCCCTTGAAGAGCGCTCACATGCAGGAAAGGGGGAGTATCATTTATTCTAGTCCAGTGTATATTTGAGCCTGGAAGGCAGCCTTGACCCTGACATCCTGTAAGAAAGGGCAGAGTTGGGAACCTCTGAGCACAAACATAAAAGCTTCACACCAGAGACCCCAAGGGTGGAGCATCCTTGGGTGAGAGTAAAACACAGGAGGGAGGAGGAAAGACTGGCTCCTTTAGACTCAATAAGTCTCTGAGGCTCTTGAATCATTTAAGTGAGCAGCAAAGACGTAAAAGTAGGGAACCAGTGAAATTGGCTATTCTGTTAAAATGGACAAGTGGGAGCTCAAATGATTACTTGAATATTCAAAAGAGATGAGGTCTTATTTGGATATCAGACTCCAGGTATGATGAAGCAGTTCATACCAGAAACATTGGAATGAGTAAAATTTTGAAAACTCACAATAAAAAAGATCTTCAAGGCCAGTGCAGTGGCTCATCCTGTAATCCCAGCACTTTCAGAGGCCGAGGCTGGAGGATGGCTTGAGCCCTGGGGTTTGAGACCAGCCTGAACAGCACAGGGAGACTCTGTCTCTACAAAAAATACAAAAATGAGCCAGCTGTGGTTGGCACACACCTGTGGTCCCAGCTACTCAGGAGGCTGAGGGGAGAGAATCGACTGGGCCCAGAAAGTCAAGGCTGCAGTGAGCTATGATTATGCCACTACACTCTAGCCTGGGTGGCAAAGTGAGACCCTTTCCCAAAAAAAAAAAAAAAAAAAAAAAAAAAAAGATTTATACTTCACCTAAGATTTGGAGCATGAACTTTGGAAACAATTATTTTTCTTTTTTTTTAAATTAGACTTTAAGTTTTGGGGTACATATGCACAATGTGCAGGTTAGTTAATATGTATACATGTGCCATGTTGGTGTGCTGCACCCATTAACTCGTCATTTAACATTAGGTATATCTCCAAATGCTATCCCTCCCCCCGCCCCCCCACCTCACAACAGTCCCCGGTGTGTGATCTTCCCCTTCCTGTGTCCATGTGTTCTCATTGTTCAATTCCCACCTATGAGTGAGAACATGCGGTGTTTGGTTTTTTGTCCTTGCGATAGTTTGCTGAGAATGATGGTTTCCAATTTCATCCATGTCCCTACAAAGGACATGAACTCATCATTTTTTATGGCTGCATAGTATTCCATGGTGTATATGTGCCACATTTTCTTAATCCAGTCTATCATTGGACATTTGGGTTGGTTCCAAGTCTTTGCTATTGTGAATAGTGCCACAGTAAACATACGTGTGCATGTGTCTTTATAGCAGCATGATTTATAATCCTTTGAGTATATACCCAGTAATGGGATGGCTGGGTCAAATGGTATTTCTAGTTCTAGATCTCTGAGGAATTGCCACACTGTCTTCCACAATGGTTGAAGTAGTTTACAGTCCCACCAACAGTGTAAAAGTATTCCTGTTTCTCCACATCCTCTCCAGCACCTGTTGGGAAACAATTATTTTTCAAGAATAAGATTGCCAATATGGAAACTAGGGTATTGCCTCTAGGGACTTTCAATGCCATATTATCCTAACACAACTATTGTGGAAAAACTGCTGTTACTTGTTGGATTATCTCCTTATGGACCACAAGTAATAAAATAGACAATAAAGTTTGAACAAACTCTTCTAATCCTTGCTCTAAAATATCTACAGGACAAGTCAAGAATAGATGCAGAGAAAACAGAGAAAACGAAGCATCTATCCAGGCACTCTGCTTAAGTAAGTATATATGTATATTGGAGCATGTTGTCTTGTCCAGTTCTCATTTTTTGCCTTGATGGAATCAGGTCAGCCAAATGTTGAAATGTACCCTTAACTAATTTAGCTAAAGGCTTATAGACTCAGCCAAAGCTGTTGGTTTAGGGGGTTTTTCCTTAGCCGTGATGAAGTTACCCATGTGACTTACATTTAACTTCATACAAGAGATGTGGCTGGGCTGGCAGTGTGCTAGCTAGCACATTGGGCTAGATAGCAAATATCATTAACAACAACAATAACAAATTCTACATTGAAGAGTCCTGGAAGTATGAGCACATATTTTCTTACTCAGAAAATTCTTTCAACATGCTTGGTTTTTATAAACTCTAAATGTCACATATTTAATAAATCAGTTTCTCAGTTAAGCAAGTTTATTAAATATCCATAGTAGTGAGAAGAGGAAAAACACTGTTAGAAATAAACCTTTAGAGAATCTGACTAGGTCTGTTTCTGCTTTTAAAGATTGGGCAGCATATTTCATATCAGGGTAAGGGTGCCTTCCCCAAGAATTTAATCTGATTCAGAGAAAAAATGAGCTTTTGATTTCAGTATATTTACAGGCTTCTATATATAATGACTGGAGACTGGCCATCATGGTTGAGTCTATTGTCAGTTGGCTCATTGCAATGGGCTTTGTATCTCTTGGGTACCAATAGAGGAAGAAACGGGAAGCTGCTTTGATTTATGTAATAAAGAAACAAGATTTTGAGATGTCATGGGCAGTCTGTGAAGAAAGAAGGGGGTAGGGAAACTGGGCAGAGATGAGAGGGATGGGAATTGGAGATGGCTTGTAAGAAGGTCACAGAGGTGACCCAAATGAGAATGGCTTAAAAACAAAGACATCTAGACTGGGCATGTTGGCTCATGCCTGTAATTCCAGCACTTTGGGAGGCTGAGGTGGGCAGATCATCTGAGGTCAGGAGTTCGAGGTCAGGAGTTCAAGATCAGCCTGGCCAACATGGTAAAGCCCCGTCTCTACTAAAAATACAAAATGTAGCTGACCGTTGTGGCGGGCACCTGTAATCCCAGCTACTCGGTAGACTGAGGCAGGAGAATTGCTTGAATCCGGGAGGTGGAAGTTGCAGTGAGCTGAGATCCTGCCATTGTACTCTAGCCTGGCGACAGAGCGAGACTCCATCTCATCTCAAAAAAAAAAAAAAAGACATCTAATGTTGGCATCTGCTGGGCTTCCACCTTCAGTAGCAGCCTGACACAGGTGGCATTCTTGTGTACTGTGGGGAGCCAGAGGCGAAAACAATGGCAACTGCATTCAAGGCAAGATTGCAAGGAGAGATGGTCATAGAAGGACAGAAGAAAGTGAAAATTCAGCATAAATTTGGAATAAGAGGAAACTGGGAGAAACATCTTCCGAGAATCCCCAGAAATACCAAGGACAGGAAGAATACTAGTTTTCTCACTTATGTGGGATAGAAGCTCCAGACACTTTAAAGTGAAAGATTAAAGAAATATTGAGGTGGCAAAATTGACCGGCACCCACACATGCTTGGCCCTTGAGTCATGCTACTCTCTCAGGCACTCTGCTAGAGTTTTCCAATAGGCTTTTAAATCAACTTATCAACTACCTGGTTCAAAAGCATGTTAGCGTACCCTGAGGCTAACTGGTCTGGATTGAGTTTTTCTAAACCAATAAGTTTCAAGAACAGTGATTTGATGGGGGCAGGAGAAGAGGACAAGAAATAACCAGGTTAAGTTTGCTGTCTGTGTGTTTTAGTTTTATAAAAGAGAGTCTGAAACGAAAAAAAAATCACATTGAACAGTTGCCATGAAGATCTTTTTCAGTTCTTTGTGGGAGGGAATGGCAGCTTGAATTAATTGGCCTCAGTTATTGGTTTTCTTTCATCTCCAGCCATTTTATAAGAAAGATAACCACAGGACTGTAGTAATTATAGAGTCATCAGAGTGATTTGCCAAAGGTAAACCTAGCTGGTGGAGTACTAGGGATTCTGTAAACATTTTGTCAGTTTGCACATTTTGCAGACAACTTTTAAGGAAACATCAGTTTGTTTAACGGGCTTCTTTGGGTGAGCTCTGTCCTCAGAGACACTGACTGTAGCTTTTAATCTCTCTTTCATTTAAGCTGATGCTGTTAATATTTTTCAGCCATCAATCACGTGGCCAATGCAACCTGTCCTGGTGGAAATTTGGAGGCTATGGTCAGGGCTCTGATCTGGCCAGCCAGCCAGAGTAATCATTTCCTGGAAAATGGTAGCAATGAGCAGCCTCTGCCTGCAGCTACACTTTTCCCTCACTCCTTTCTCCTGGTTCTTTTGCCTGCAACGTAACGTGGCTAAAGCAGATGAGTATCCCGGGGAGGATAAATAGAAAAGGCCATTGTTGGTGAAACCATTTATTCCAAAGGAATTAAGAAGGTTGTTCCTCACAAATTTTCTAGCTATATATCTAACCATGCTAAAAAGTGTTAGAGAACAATTCTAAAGAAATGTTTTTCAAAAAAAAAATTACCCACATCTCTAGTAAGAATTTTATGGACAACCCACAACGCACACACACACACATGCGCACACACACACACACACACACACCACTCAAACAAATTTTCCAAGAGAATGTTTGTACTATGTTCAAGGTATTCTGATCCATTCCATTCCATTCCATTCAATTCCATTCTATTCTTTCTGTTCTGTTTTATTCTATTCCATTCTTTCACTTCAAAAAAATTTGTGGTCATTATTCATTACTCTGATATCATAACCCACTACTATGTCACAACCCCACAGTTTGTGAAACACTGCAATCGAGAGCATTTGGCATTGCGTCACCACATTGAAATTGTCCATTTGTTTTCAATCCAGCATGCCTGGATAGTGATTAGAAGGCATTGGTTGTAAGCTCTACTCTCTGATCAGTACCCCCAATCTTTTTTAAAATCTGTTTAGTCATCCTGCAAAAACTCATTGTGAACTTCATGAAGTTCATGAACACCCGCCCTTTTATTACCTGGTTGAATGGTAGTCAGGAGACATGGCTTTTCATCCCAGCTCTGTCACTAACTGTGAGACTCTGCACAGAACCTAACCCTGAGCATCATTCCTCTCATCTGTAAAATAATAATATTACAAACAGTAAGGTGTTTCTATATGCCAGTCAGTATTCAGAGTGTTTTACATGCATTAGTTCATTTTATCCTCACTGCAAACTTGTGAGTTAGATGGCATGTTGACCCCACATTATAGAAGGGGTTAAGAACAGAAAACATTCTGTAAGATGCCTATACAGAGGCTGTATAGCTGCAATGGTAGTGGCAGGATTTGTGCTTGGGCAGCTTGAACCATTATTCTACACTGCCTATTTTGAGCCAATTATACTGGGTGATCTCTTAGGCCTTTCTAAGATCTGACTTTCTGTGATTCTTCTTGTCACAGTGGTTAGGAGTTTCTCAAAATGTAGTCTCACTAAATTTTCCTGCCTATGGTTCTTTTGGGAGAGCTCTGTGCTACATGGCTCTAGAGAACTGTTACTTTACTAGGATAAACCCCAACCAATGCTTCTTACTCTAGGAAGAGATGTATGTATGTGCAGAGGTGGTTGGAGAACATGGAAGGCAGAAGAGCTGATAAAATCACTCAAGGGGTTTATTTTTCTTCTTTATCTTTCAGATCCACATACGCCCATCCTGCAGGACACATCAGGAGCTAGGGAGGAGGGAGGGTGCCATAAAACGTGTCTGTTACAGTTAGGTGCAGATGGTGGAGAGGAGGCAGGCAGGCCAGCCTTCCAGATGAGGCACATGTGTTTGCAGAACATAGGTGGCAAGAAAACACATGCAGATTTAGAAGGATTCACAACGTCGTGTGGCTCAATTGCCAGATCTCTGCTTAGAAGTAAGGGGAGATGAAGTTATGGCTACAATGTATTGGCCACAGTAGATGCATTGGCTCATGCCTCTAATCTCAGCTACTCCAGAGGTTGATGCAGGAAGATCATAAGGCAAGGAGTTTGAGACCAGCCTGCGCAACATAGCAAGACCCTGTCTCTAACAAACAAACAAACAAAACCTAAAGAAGACCTTGAGTGCCAACAGAAGCCAAAATGCTTATGAAAGAGGCTTATAGTGTTAAAATTATAATTTCAGATATTATTAATTTATATTACACTCCTAAAGTGATAGTCTTGGCAAGTTACATACTGCCTAATACTGCTAAGATATGAGCTAACTTCTAAGAGAGGGTCAAACTGAATCCATGGCAGCCATATGAACCTTCAAAAAATGCAGCAAGGGAATTGTAGTGTTGGCTACACTACACCCAACCATAAAAACACACCAATACAAGGAAGGAATCCTTATTTATTTGATGCCATATTTAAACAAATACCAAATAATAAAATCCTTATGGGACAGATAGGGTTTAAAAAAGTTTTTTCCCCTTTCAGGGCCACTGTGGGAAAATAAATCTATCAAGGGCCACATTTAAATAAAAGGAAAAGTAGATTAGTTTCAACTGGTAGGATTTTTTTTTAGAGGGAAATATAAAGTTCAATTCATTTGGTCCTTAAATTAGGGTCAATGTGAATGGAAAGTTTTAAAATGTGCTTCAGTCCCAGATGTTAGCTAGTTAGAGGAGAAAGGATAGGAAGAGAGCTGGAATGAGAAAGAGAAAAAGAACAGGCTGGGAGAAGGAAGAGGAGGCAGGAATGAAAAGAAGGAGGAAGACGGAGAAGAACCAGTAGTGGGGAGGAAGAGAGCCAGTCTCTGAGCAGAGAAGAAAGAGAGCAAATGATGAGAGAGGCCCTGCTGAATTGGAAAGTCTCAGGGAGCCAGGGAAGTGAAAATAACAGGAGGCAAACTCCTAACTCATCCCTTGTTATTTTCTTTAAATTGCTAATGGGTGAATTCACCACTGTTTCTGCAACTCTGATTGTTCTTTAATATTAAAATGTTAGCATTCTCAATAATTAGAAATGCGCTAACCTCCACCTCAGTGACTTTTTTCTACAGTGAGAATGTGTAGAGGCCAAAACTAGAACATTCCCGAAAGTGGATTAAAAGAACCCATGGCTTTATCTGAAATCTGTCTAGATTAGGTTGTGTAAGTTCCTTTATGGGAGGGCATTACGTTGAACAAATAAAGTCTTGTTGAAACACCTAAAGCAGCCAGAATTATTCAGACAGAAAAGGAAAAATTGGCCATGAGTTCATAATAGTCTTCAAGTAAGCAAATTGCTCTATATGGATTATAATTCCTGTTGTCCTTGCTGTGCAGGAGATAGAGGACAAGAGAAAGCGAAGGTCAATTCATTTCAACACAGATACTTAAATAGATGATACAGATTGATAACTATGTCATGTGTGCCTCACCCAGTGGGATATACCTAACAGCATTTAAAGTATGTAAATACCTGTATTTGACACCTGTAAATATCAAGTACCTGAATATCTCTACATCATGCTTACCCAGCCCAGAGGGGAATAGCTAAAAGTATGTAAAGCATGAAAATTATCTTCACAGTCCTCAAATTTTTTGGAAAGGAAGGACATTCAAATGGATACTCTTTGGAGAACAGTACAGGAAAAAGTGCTGGTATTCTAAAAAGAGTCCTGGATTCGTGATTGGGGGCTGGGGCTGTCAACTTGATGAACTACACAAGCCTCAGTAAGTCTCTTACCAGTTTCTACAGCCATAGTTCTTCATCTCTAAAAGAAAGGGCTGGACCATGTGATTTTTATAGTCCTGTCCTGCCTTCACGAGCTATGATTGTAACATGTACACTGTAAATGTGGCAAGATTCCAAGAAAGGAATACAGCCACATAAACATATGGGACTGTCATTGTGCCTGGATCACCACCACCACCATTCAGGCATCATGATTTTTGACCTGAATACTCTTTTGGTATTCAAAAATATTTTATTGAAATACATGTATTTCTTGAAAGCTTAAGCCTGGAATCAATTTACTCTTGGAGAGGTAGATATTAGGCATTAATTGACAGTTAGCCAAGAGAAAGACACACTGGGAACATGATGATTCTGGAAAGAGAAGGCAAAGAGGAAAAATATAAATTTTAACTATTTCAGAATTTTTCCTTCCTTGGAGGCCTGTTAAACATCGGAATAGGCACACCAGGAACTTATAGAATCAACTTTTCATATGGTGCTTTAAAATCTCCTTCACAGAGAGGGATAGCATTAGGAGAAATACCTAATGTAGATGACGGGTTGATGGGTGAAGCAAACCACCATGGCATGTGTATGTAAGAAACCTGCACGTTCTGCATGTGTATCCCAGAACTTAAAGTATAATAATAAAAAAAAAATTTAAAAAAATCTCCCTCACATATTAGTCTTTTAGTAAAACAGCTTAGCAAATTCTAATCTTTACTGAAACAGTCTTATCTAAGGAAAAAAATAAAGTGAGAAATTCAGGATGGCTCACATGATACAGCTGGAGAGGTAGAGTCAAAAGGACTAATAAAACATTCCCCTTGACATTTCTGTAAATAAACAAAAAACCACACTCAGTTATGCTTATTAACAAAATCTATGCGGTGAAATGAAAAAGCCAAAATTGTCAACAAAGCTGTCTAAAAAAGTTTTGTCTTTAAGCATATATTTTGCAAGTGGATTTTTTCGGAAAATTTTTATTAAATCCGTGTACTTTTTATTGTGGTCAAATAGATACAATGTAAAGTTGACCGTCTTAACCATTTTTAAAGTGTACAGTTCCGTGCCTTAGGTACATTCACCCTGTTGTGTAACCATCAGTTCTGTCCGTCTTCAGAACTTTTTCATCTTCCCAAATTGAAACTTTGTACTCATTAAATACGAATTTCCCATTTCCTCCTCCCGCAGCCCCTGGCAACCACTATCCTACTTTCCATCTCTGTACTTTGTATTTAAGATCAACTTATTATAACTTGCAGCTGTGATATTTCATAATCTTAGCACTTGAGAAGAAAAGTCATGGAAAGGTTTTTTGAGAAAGGTAGGGTTTATCCTGACTTTTCAAACTCTTAAATCCCATACTTACTCATTTCAAAATAAAGTTTCAACCATTTCTAAGACTTAAAGTATTTATTTAATTAATTCTAAATAAATAGACAACAAATTTGTGGGGTTTTTTTTATTCCTAGAAACAGACACATCGAAGTACTGTTTTAAAAAAAGCACATACAATTGTTACATCAATCATTTTTATTTGAGTAGAATATATTGAAACTACTCCACACAGGCATATGCCCTAAATATTAACACAAAATATAGGAAATTTTAAAATTATCAAGAAAGCATTTGACACGTTTGATTGAAAGTTAATTGCTCTTTTCCATTTCCCTCATGAGTAAAACCTGTTAACTAATGGACACGAGAGCAATAAACAACGGATACTGTTATCATTTTCTAATACTATTTTGAGCTCTGAAGTAAAAATAGATTATGATAAATTGATAGTAAATGTGACATTCTCTGTGTATGTAAATAAACCCTGAATTTGAGAACCTCTGTTTTCCCAGAGCCCTAGTAAATACACTTTTAACAGAGATCTCATGTAAAGTAGCCATATGCTTATAATTATCCAAACATTGTAGATCCCCTGTGTGAAATTTCACATCTTTATTGCTTCTATTTTAATGTTTACAAAGTTGGTAGTAATTTTTCAAACCAAATCTGATCCTAAACAGGAAAGACAATTTCCTATATGATTGTTATTCTCTATGCTAGATTTGGCAACGATCAAATCATTCCTAGAATTTAATCATCTTTACTCTCATAAGCATCCTAGACGCTCATTTGAGAAGGCACTTCGTCTGTTCAATTTAAGTATCCCAATACCTATTAGCAAACTGCAATGTGTTTTTAATCTAGAATATTTGGACAAACATAAAACATGTCAAATCATTACAGAAGAAAAGTGTTGCCCCAAATTCACAGCGAAATAGAGGAAAAACTTGCTGTGTCAAACAAACAGCCATTTTAGAGAAGTTACTTAACGAAAAAAAAATTTAAGAGAATATAAAAGCTAGTTAAACTAAATATTTTAAAGTGTAACTCCAAAATGAAAGTATCAAGATTGAGAACTACTAAAATTAAAGAATTCTTCAATATTTAAAAAATCCAAATAATTAACTAATTAATAATCACCATATTTACTTACATCTGTGGTAAGAATTTACATATGTTATTGTATAGTCTGCACAAAAAACCTAGAGGGACATATTTTCACCTCTGAGGTGACAAAACTCACAGTAGAAGATTTTGAATTCACGTAGCTAGGAAGTGACGGAGCTGAAGTCCGAACCCATGGGTCTAAGCCCCTCATTTAACATCCACAGTGTATAAGAAGATTTCTGCAGTCGACTTCATTCTGATGACGTTTCTGTCTTCCTTTCAGATTATAAACAGGCCCAATTTCACTTACTTTTAGAGATCAAGCCAGATTAGCTACATTTGGCCTGGTATGGCTGTAGGCAATTAAATACACCTGGTTCACATGGAGACTGAAAATTATTTGCTCATTAGGAATGAGAATCATTAATTTGAAAATAAAATTGCATACTATGCATTTCCTTTACAGCTTTCCCTTTAAAATCGAAGCATTTCTTGAAGTTCTTGGCAGGTAACTTGCCCCTGTTTCATGGTGTAGGCCAGAGGGGCTCAAATCTTGGTGTTCATGAGAATTCCTTCAGGGCTTGTCAAAACACAAATTGCTGGGCCTTAGCAACAGAGTTTCTGATTCTGAATCTGGGTGAGGCCTAAGAATTAGCATTTCTAACAAGTTTTCAGGTGATGCTGATACAGCTGCTCGAGGGGCCACACTTTGAGAACTACTGGTGTTGGCAAACTACAAGATGGTTGGACATCTATGTGCCCTGCAGTGGAACCAAAGAAGGGCAGTGACTGGGTTGCTTTGATTCCCCCCGTGAGTGTTGGTGCTTCTTTCAACATCCAGAACTAAAATGCCAATTCCTACCAATCTCAGTGCTGTCATTCTGGTGGCACACATGGGACCAACTGAATCTCTGATTTGCCTTTCACTGAGACCCCGTTCAGCTGATGGTGGGGGGAAGCTGAGACCCAGAGTATTCTGTCATCTGGCACAACTCGTTTCATTTAACTTCTCTGTAAATTATTCTGCCAAGGAAACAAACAAATAAACAAAAGAAATGGAATAATCAGTTTCAATATAAATTAGGGAAAACAGAGGGTATTAATAGGGCTGGTAGCTCCCAGTCTAAGAGATAAAGGAGAAGCTGTATTTTATGTGTATCTGTCACAGGTTTTTTTTTTTTTTGCCTCTTCTTCCACTTTCCTGAAGCAGAGTCTTTACCTTTCCCCCTGCTGCTCAAGACTTCACGCATTTTTCACCCTGACCACCCTTTGAGGAACACTACCCAGTACTCTAAGCCAATAGCTTTCATTTTCTTTTCTTTTTTTGAGGGACCTTTTTGCAGATGAAATTTTATGAGACTGTCAAAAACAGATAAAAGCAGGACTGCTCAGGCTGAAGCAAGTGTGGGTAACCTGAGGTGCACCTGATTGGTTTCTTCCTTATTCTTGCCAGAGGCTCTAGGAGTGCAAAGGAACAGAATTTAAAACCTAGCCCTTTCTGTCTTCTTATAATCAAATCCACCAATCTTAAGTCTCATTACTTTTAGACCAAATAGGTGCCAGCTAGCCAGTCTTATAGGATTATTAGTTTATTTGGAATAGTCTAATAGTGGTAGTAAAATACGAATAGGGATCCTACTAGATAATGTTTGTGTTTCAACAGCGGTCTTATAAAGAAAGTACCTTAAAGAAGTGACTTTATTTTTGCAAAATTTCAGGTGCTAAGACATCTTTCTAGAGTACATTTCCAGAGCCCCTTAAAGTATGATTATGTCACAGCTAGGTAGAGTCCATACCAAAGTCCAACAACCTCAGTCATTGTTATAAAAGTTGTCTTTGGAGTGACACCTGAGTGAAAAATAAAATAACAAAAGATATAAACTCTTCTACTTATTTAAGAGAATCTTCTCTCCCTAGATTATTGTAAAATCATAATTTTAAAACAATACCAGCTCCGATTTAAGATAATAACAGGACAATTCTATTTGCTTTTGGTCCTGTATCTCTGGGTGGACAGATCTCTCATTTATGGATGTTTTGTTGCCAAATGATACACATACCTTAGACATGACTCTCTGATTTCTTAAAATTATGTTAATAGATGCCACTATCCCTTGCTCAACTTTGAAAGCGCCTGTAAGCATGCTCCTGTCCAGTATTGTTTTGGTTCTCCACAGGTAACTCCGTCGGCGTCCACAGGGGGGCAGGAGATACCATACTGCACAGTTGTATGTCTTTCCATCTGTTTGGTGTAGAAAAATCTAACCACTACAAGAATGCCACGGTGCCCACATCAGACCTTCTCAATTCATCTCAAGAAACTTTCACTTTTCTAACATTTTTCACAGATAAAGTTGTTTAAGAAATTACTAGAACATCTAAGATTAGATCGAAAATTTAAATTGTATAGCACTAGTTCAAAGACTCAAAATGTTCCCTGAAGATCTTAAAAGCAGATTTGGACTTGTGGTTTGCTCTTTGTATCTTTATTTTTCACACACACACACACACACACACACACTGAGAGAGAGAGAGAAAGAAAGAGCATGAGTGCAAAGGCTTTGGTATGGTCTCCACATTGGGGTGGATTCCTATCTGAAACTATCTGAAATTTACCCACTGGAGAGGAAGAGATCAGACACTATATACTACTGTGGGTCATTGTCATGATATTTGAAATATATTTTTTTAATACAGGAGAAGTATTCGCTTAGGAGTCAGAATGTCTTGGCTCCTAATCCTAGTTGTATTTCGGACTAGTTTAAAACCTCGGGCTCTCTCCACTGAGTTTGTCTGCACCTCTGTTTCCTTACCTGTAAAATGATCGCTGCAGCCCTTTCAGGCAAAGACCAGCTAGAACTTTCCTTGCAAAGACCCGAGGCTGATAGCAATGAAGGAGGGTAATGTCAGCCCCGGGGGAATCCTGAAAGACAACAGACCATGGCCTTTGCGGTCCCTGTTTCAGTGTCATTTACTGTTCCGTGTGGCTCCATCTAGCAGGCTGAGAGGTCCTAAACCATAGCAATAGGCTCATTACTTTGTTTCCTGTTTACTGATAACTTGCAGCAGATAATAATTGCTGTGGGCAAAATGAAGAGAGAACACACAGAGTTGCCTCTGCAGGCAGGAAACATACAGTACTTATTGGATGGAGGGTCTGAAACTATAAAACTATGAGAATCATTGTTAACCAGACACCATACTGATAGAAATTAAAATATTGATAACACAAACCACAAGTGTTGTTTCCTGGGGAAGGGATGGAAATAGATCACAAGGAGGGCACTTTCCTGGATGACACTTGAGAGGCAGACATACAGAGCAAGACACAGGGCAGGCCAAAAAAGACCGCTTACATCCCACGGGTGACAGGTAGGCAGGGGGGAAATGTTCCTTCTGCAAATGAGAAATGGGGAGTTTTGAGTCTGTGGTTTTGCAGAGATGGCATTTGTAGGCCAGCAGAGGGGCAGTGAAGGGGGGACATAGGGGAGAGACATTGAGGGCAGTTGATTTGGTTGTAAAATATTAAGTGACAAGGGAGGAATCTGACATAATATCTATCCCTGGATTGCAATAATATGAAAAGGATATGTGCATAACAAATAAAGAAGGAGTGGAAGGGAACCCAAAAGGTAAAAACATTTGGATTTGTTGTAGTGGCAAAAATCTGAGAAATAATTTTTCTTTCAGTTTATCTCCTTTTATTTTATTTTATTGTAAATATTAATAAGCCATTTTAAAGCACAGAGAGGAAGGAAGAAAATGTTATAGTAAAAGCACCTTCAAGTATAAGGTCTCAGAACTTGACAACCATGAAACCAAAACTAGGGGACATAAGTAGAATTGGGATAGGGCCAGAAGGGGCATCCATGGAGACCAAGGGGAGAGCAGCGAAGCTCAATAGCCCAGTGGTTAAGAGCCCAGACTCTGGAGTAGTGTGACCCTGGGCCTCAGTTTCCCTATCTGTAAAATAGGAATAATACAGCACTTATTTCAGGATTGCTGTGAAGATTAAGTAAAATAATATTGGTGAAGGGCTTCAAACCATGACTGACACACAAGTTCTCTGTGGGTGCTTGCCATTACCTGGAGGAGGCCAGTGTCCAGGGTGGAGGGCATATCCCAGACCTCAAGGAAGTTAAAGGATGAGGGGAGCAGTGCAGCAAAACTCCCTCCCCCTTAAGGCTGTCATGTGAGTGGTCCCTGCAGGACAGAAGAGGTGATGAAAAAGCAAAAGGAAGAAGGGGTTAGAAAGAGAGAGGGAGGAGATTAGAGAGACTGGGAACACACACAGAAAGTAGCATGGCGGAGAAAGAAGCCACCTGAGATCAAGTGAAACCATAAAGAGAAGAAAAAAGCCAGAACTCAAATAGAGAAGTTGGGCCAGGAATGCTGTCTACGCTATAGTGGGAAGAATCTTGGGCTTGGGGTGGGAGCCTGGGTACTGTCCCTTGCTGCATAACCTCTTGGCAGAGTGGCCTTGGAAAAGTCACTTATCTCCCTTGAGTCTTTTTTTTTCCATCCGTGAAAGTGAAAATAGTCAACGCCAACCTCACAAAGCTGTTGGCACGATTAAAGGAGGGTACTTTATGGTTGGTGCCTGAGCACCCAATCAGTACTGAGGGAAACTCTTCTGCCCATAGCAGTCCAGGGCAGAGCACTGTGGCAGACAGAAGCAGCGCTAGGCCGCCTCGCCTTTCAGCGTGCAGGCCCAGGAATGAGCGAGGCAGTGGGCGGGGAAGACAGGCACGGGGAATCTGGGGACAGATAAAGGAAACTCGTGATGGGGCGAGGCTGGGCTGAAGAGAAACAGATTGGGGTAGAGCTGCAAAGGGAGGGGTCCACTGGAAGGCGAGGGGGGAGGCCGGGAAAAGAGAGGGTGGGAAGGCAGTGTGAGATGGGAGGGCAGTGTGAGAAGAAAAGCAGGCTGGGGAAAGAGGGATTGGAATGCAGAAGGAACTTGGGGAAGGAGGAAGTCCTGCAGGCGGGAGGGAAAGAAGAGAGGGAAAATGGGGATGCAGTGGAGGCGGGGGACAGGCCGCGAGACGGAGAGGATCCCGGGAGCAGACGAAGAAGTGGAGCAGCTAAAGTCTGCGTCAGAAGAGGTTGGGGACTGCGAGAGGAGAGACTGGGGCCTGCAGGGGAGCGCAGCAGCTTTTAGCATCGATCCAAACTCTAAAGACTCGTGGCCTTTGCCTGACCTCGAGGGTCGGGAATAGACGCCTGTCTTTGTGGAGAGCGATACCCCACCGAGAAAATGGGGCTGTTCCGAGCTGGGCCCTGCGCCTGGCCCACGGCGAGGCTTCTCTGGCTCCGGGCTGGCCCCTGAGGGGCGCAAACGGCAGGCCTGGCGGTTGGGGCCGAGGAGGGAAGGTACCACCGCCCCGAGGCAGCGCGCAGCCTGCAGCAGAGGCGCCTGCTCCAAGCCGTCTCTCTGGGGCGCCGCCGCCGCTTCCCTCCTCCGGGGCCGCTCGCTCCCAGGAAAGTGGAGGCGGCTGGCGAGGACCGAGAGCCGGAGCCGCGCTGCGGAGGGACCACACCTCCGGGAGTTCGAGGGGGACCCTGGCGCGGCGGGCCAGCCTTTGCTCCCAGGCCACGGACCGGCCGCGCCCGCCTTCCCCAGTTCAGCGCTTGCGGCCCGCGCCGCGCGCACCGCCTGGCAACCCCGCGCGCGTCCCGCGGGGGCGCTGCGTCTTCCTGCCACACCGGTGCACCGCGGCCCCTCTCCCCCACACCTCCGGCCCGCACCACCCGGCTCTCCTCCCACCCTCCCCACCCCTCCTCTGCCCTCCCTCCCCATTCCTCCCCTCCCGGCGAGGGGCGGGAGGGGGCGTGGCGGGGCCGGGGTTTGTGTGGCTGGGACCCGGCTCCTCGCACTCCGAGTCCGCCCGAGGAGCCGGGCCCCGGCCGCTGTCCAGCCGCTCCGTGCCCCGCGCGCCCTGCGCCGCCGCCACCGCCTCTTGGGGAGGCGCAGCCACTTGCCTGCCATGGATACTCCCAGGGTCCTGCTCTCGGCCGTCTTCCTCATCAGTTTTCTGTGGGATTTGCCTGGTTTCCAGCAGGCTTCCATCTCATCTTCCTCGTCGTCCGCCGAGCTGGGCTCCACCAAGGGCATGCGGAGCCGCAAGGAAGGCAAGATGCAGCGGGCGCCGCGCGAGAGTGACGCGGGCCGGGAGGGCCAGGAACCACAGCCGCGGCCTCAGGACGAACCCCGGGCTCAGCAGCCCCGGGCGCAGGAGCCGCCAGGCAGGGGTCCGCGCGTGGTGCCCCACGAGTACATGCTGTCAATCTACAGGACTTACTCCATCGCTGAGAAGCTGGGCATCAATGCCAGCTTTTTCCAGTCTTCCAAGTCGGCTAATACGATCACCAGCTTTGTAGACAGGGGACTAGGTAAGTGGCAAAGAAGACGCTCGACTCCCCTCCCGCTGGAGCTCCGCAGCCAGGGCGCTGTTCCCGCCGGCGGCTGCATTTGTGAATTCCCTTCCCGCTCTGGACACTTCCCGTTTACTTTTCTTAAATTGTTTTTCTCAAGCCCGAGTAAGTTTCTGAATGCGGCTGCAGATTCTATTCCAGTCTCTAAACCTCCCTTCCTTTTCCCCCTTTCTCTCTCCCTTCTTTCCTTCTTCCTCTTTTGCAGAAGGCAGCGTGGTTGCCGCTTGTCTGGTGGCTGGTGGGGGAAACGTGGAGGACGGGAGGCAGCAGGCGGATGAACCCGGCTGGAGAGGGGCCGGGATGGGGACTGATGGAATCGGTGTCTCGGGATACTGGGTTCGCAGTCCAAGGCCTGAGCTGCTGGGGCAGATCTAGGGCATGAGAGAGCCTTGGAAAGCCCTGGGCAAAGCCGGCACTAGGGAGTCCCACAGTCTGAGGAACTAGTCCGCGAGCGGCGTCGGGCAGCCCCCTGGTCCTGACGCCGCGCGGGTTTTCCGTTGGTCCCTGCGCTGGGTGCGGGGATGGTCAGCCGGACTGGAGCCCTGCGCCCTGCGGCTTTTTTGCTCCTGCGTGGTGCTCCCGGCTGCTCCGAGGCCTCAACACGAGTGGTTTCTGCAGATGCGGCGGCAGCAGTTGGGCGGGCCGGGACAGGGACGGTTAAGTTCGGAGGCTGTGGGTACTTAATACACAAAGGTACATGGGTATGCCCATCCACCTTTCTCAGCCAGGCGATGTTCCTCTCTCTGCGCTATTCCTGGGAGCTGGTGGGGGTCGGGGAAATCCCTGGTACCCTCTGTGGGAACGCCTGCATGTGTGGGTGTCTGCGGAAACCCTTGCGGCCCCTTCTTGCCACCGGCGTTGATCTGCAGCGTAGCCAGTGCCCTCAAGAAAACCTCGCACCACCTCTGGTCCCAGAAATCAGGGAAGGATCCACAGGCATCGGAAACTCAGCTCCTAAAGGAGAGAGACAATAATGTGGAAGGAGACAGGAAAGGAAGGGAGAAAAAGGAAAGGAAGAGGAAAGAGAAGGAAGGAAGAAAATGAGGGGATAAAAGCGATTTAGGCAGATATCCACTCCTCCATCCTCCCTAGACTTAGCTCCATAACTTTGACCTGCTCCCAGTTAAGTGGGGTTTCCCGGAAACCTTGCAGCGCTGGGGTTTGGGGTTCGGAAGCTGCTTCAGCCACTGCTACCCTGGGTGCTCGCACATCTCTTAAGCTTTTTAGAGCAGGCTAACGGCCCCCTCCCCCCGCCCCCAGCCCCGAGCTCTTCCCCGGTTCCAGTCCCCGCCTCTCACTCATAGTCGCGTTCCTTGCTCGAGGGTCCTGCCCACGCCGGGTTCGCCGCTGCAGCCCGAGGTCAGCGAGGTTCATGAGCTGCTGAAAGGTCCAGAGGGCAAATTAACGCCGGGTATTTTATGATGATTTTAGGGCTACTAAAGTCACCTTTGCAAAGACACGTGGCTTCTTCGTAGTAGTGCAACTGAGTCCCTGTCCTCCGTGCTGCCCGTGCAGCTCGCCAACCCTCCGCAGGACGCAAGCCTTGTTACAGTTGTTTCTGTCCCTCCAAGTCCTCTGTTAATCGTGCACTTTCTCTACTACAATTGCGGAAAGAGGCTAAGGAAGCTCAGAGAAGACTGCTCAAGAGGCCCTTCCTCAAGAGAAGAAGTCCCAGAGGCCTAGGCTGGCCGGCGGTTGGGCGCGGATTTTCTTTGCCCGGGAATGAAGTGGCAAGAATCTCTGCCCCTCCCCCAAGTGGGCACCCTAACTGGTTCGCTGCGCCCTGTGAGTTTGGCACAGGACCAAAAGACCCTGCGGGCTGTTCGGAGGTGTCTCCGGAAGCCTGCGGCATTCAGACAAGGGTTGGGGAAAAGTCTTGGGGGCCCCAAATCCGGCGTAGACGCGAAATCACTTTACCCTGGTTTGCCCTGTAGCCTCCCCACCCCCATCCCCGCCACTGCGCTGTGAGCTCCCGATCCTGGAGATAGAGGAGGGACTGCATGTGCACCCAGTCTGGGGAGGCCTCTGTTCCCGAGCCAAGGCCTCCAGACTAGCAGGACCGAGATCCACAAGTACCGCTACAACCCCGGAATGCGGTGGAGGGCTAGGGATGCGAGCGGTCCACAGCGGGAGGAGACGCTGTATGACCACCCGGACAGCAGCTTCAAAGGCGCGGTCTCCTCCGCGTCTCCGGGTTCTCAGAAAATGCGAAGAAAGGCAGTTCGTTGACTGGGAAGGCGGTGCGGCTTGTCGCACGCCGCGCGGGGGTGAAGGAGTGCGGAGCCGCGGGCGGGAGGGGTGCGCAGAGGAGGGGGTGCGTTGCTGGCTGCAGCCCCAGCTTGATAAAGGGAAAGCCTCACTTTCCCTCTCACTGATTTTGATTTGATGTGTCACCGGCGGTGACCTCAGGCTGGACCTTCCGGGGCTTGCTTAGCATCGGGCCCCTGATTGGAGTGTTTCAACTCAGCGATCTAATTGAGGGTTCATGTCATAACACATCAAACGGTGTCTCGTCTCCCGTGATGGAAGGGACCCGCCAGCCGCGCATCCCCGGCTCCTGGCAAGGACTTCCGCCCCTCTCACGTGGGGCTCTTAACCGCGCCAAACCCCCTAAGGTCCCCTCCCCCAACGCGTGGACGGCCTGGCGAGGAGGAAAGAGCAGCGGCCCGCCTAGAGCTGGGCCAGCAGCGCTAACTTGGCGCCTTGCCTAAGGGATGTTTAAATCGCCGTCGAGTGGGGCTGGCCTGGCTCGGTGGAGCCGGGGGTCCCCCAAGGGGAGGAGCGAAGAAAAGGAAAGGAGCCCCGAAGCCAGTCCAGGAGGCATGGGCGACTTGCTCATGTACAGTATCTGTAAAAAGCCTTCCTTACCCCGGAAACCCCAAAGTTACACCTGAAGCCTATGTTTGAGAGTGGGAGAGCAGGCATAAACTCTGCCCAAAGTGAATGAAGGACGCTTTAGGTTTACAAAGAAAGCAAGTTCTGTACTACCCCATCCCAGGCCACTTCTCCCTATCCTCCAGGAGGAGAACTTATTGGGAAAAAAACACAAACAAACCTAAAACAGGTCCCTTCTTTCAGTATGCTCTCCAGACACCTAGGAGTAATAATAGTAACCACGATTTATTGAAAATTTACTGTGTACCAAGTATTGCACTAAAATTTGTTACATGAATTATCTTGCTTAGTTATCACAACCACTTCCTAGGAAAACGCTATCATCACCACATTTTACAGGTGAAATAAAGAAGACAGAGGAGTTAAGCAAGTTGCTCAAGGTCACACAGCTAGTGAGAGGTGGGGCTCATATAAGATTCGAGACGCTGCATGTTTAACTAGAGCACTGTATAGATAGTTTAAGTGGTGAAGTGGTTTCTAATGGATGGTAACAAGAAGCAGAAGTCAAAAAATGGAAAGAGTTTCCCCCAGTCTAATATTTGTCTGCAGTCACTTAAGACCCAGTTAGGAGTGTGAGTGAAACTAGATGTGAGGGTCTGAATTTTGGTGTGCTTTGCTTCCTCTTGTTCTTATTTTAGCAGAGGCACAAACCATATTATCCCTGATTTTTAAAAATGCTCTTATATTGTGCTTTAAAAATGATGTTGGATCCATAAAGGTGAGCAGGTGTGTGGCTATGTGTTTCGGTGCCATCATGGGATGACAATGGACAAGGTTGGACATGGTGAAATTAAAATTTGCTCATGAAATAACTCATTAAAAGGCTACTAGTACTGGGGCCCTGGACCCCCAGCCCTGGGGCCTGGGACAGCCAGACAAGTAGTTCTATGAATTCAGGAGGGCTGAGAGATAGAGGGGAGGGAGGAGAAGAGACAGAGAGAGAGAGAGAGAGAGAGAGAGAGAGAGAGAGAGAGAGAGAGAGAGACTGACTGATTCAGACTTTCAGTTTATGTAGGGAAAAGTGCCACATAATTCCAACAAGGAGAAAAAACAACTCTCAAGAATGAGAGAATCGAAATGAGTCTAAGACTATTGCTGTGAGTTAGGTTTCCAGATGGCTTTGAAATAAGAATACCCTTTACTTTTTTCTTGTTGTAATAATATTCTCAAAAAGGAGGCAGTAAGGAACAGATAAAAACCAAAACGAGATGGGAACATCCTTGAAGAACTTGATGCCCTAGAAATAACTCTCAGGACAGTTTGCCACTGATTGTTTGTTGGCTTCTCCGTTCACCTTCTGGGTCGTGATTATCAAAGGGCAGAGCAGGACCATTCTGGGAATAGCCCGGCTGCGGGGAGGGCACTCAGAGAGTTGCATAGTTCCCTCGCGATTGAAGTTCATCTGGTACCTCATGTTATGCAAAACAGCGGGTTTCTGGGTGGACCTGGGCCGCAGAGTGGTGTAATCAACTCAGCAGTGCTTTTGCCGGTACCCTGTTGTCGTTGGCAAACCGAAAATGAAATATAAGCAGGGAAGTATTTTAATGGGGACGGAGGGAATTCACAACTGTTAATTATTTGGTGACCTTGTATTCGATTTGTTTGAGTCCCTTATAAAAACAGTAATGCAGACCAGACGGCCAAATGAGGAAGCTGGGCAGAAGGTTCCAATCTAGGCTTTATTTCCCCGGAAAGAGGGAACAGCCTTGGAAAAGGCTTGCTAAGCGTTCAAGTGTGTGCGTATGAGGGTGCGCCTGCATGAGCGCGGGCACGGGGTTTGCGCCACTGTCCAGGTTCAGGGTCCTCCTCCAGCCAGGTGAACTGGAAGGTCCTGCAAAAAGCCCAGGGGTAAGGGAAAGAAGCCTTAAATTAGAAGTTTGTTTTGCTCTTCTGGTTCGAATAACTAAGGCATGTTTAAGGCCGCAGACCAAACTCTTAGCCACTGACTTGCTGTTAAACATCAGTTATTGTAGTTCCAATCCTTAAGGCCTTAAGGTCTGTCTTACAGGGAAAAGCAAGAAGATTCTAAAAAGAAAGAAAGAAAGACCACCTAGTATGCTCTACAGCGAGAGCGCAGGTTGCTCAGGGATTCTTGGCGAGTTTCCTTGGCAAAGGAGGCTAATCTGAGACGGACATAGCGTTTTCCTCAATGCGGGAGGCTCTCGGGCCTCTGGGAGTTTGCGCGGTGGAGTTGCCGATGGGGGAGGGGATCTAAAAACGTGCTCAAACATCCTTGTGGTTTCTGCGCATTAAAAGAAAAAAGTCACTCAGACCACAGATCACGACAGGCCTGGCGAATCCCTCTTCTCCACCCTCCCCACCCCCCAATTGAATCAGGACTTGAAAGCTCCTCTTTCCAACCGGAGAGGATGCGTGTCACCTGGACCCGCGGGGAACACAGGGCACTGCATCGGAGGCCCTAACACCACATGTTTTTCTTAGCTGGAGTTCTTGAGGTTCTTACACACCTCCTCGAAAGTGGTGACGTCTTTCTGGGGCGGTGGCGGAGAAGGAAGAAGGGAATGAGATGGAGAGGTGGGGAAGAAGATGGTATGATAGAAATAGGGCAGAACGAGAACTTCTGTTTCCTGCTAGGACTACTGCGTGCACCAAAGGCCCCAGAGCAAATCAACAGTAATCCCTGGGGGCTTTTAAGTAAAAGGAAAGGCATTAGTTCGATAACTCCTCGGGTATTGAATAACCCGGGTCAAACGACGCTCTTTGGACCAGGGGACTGAATCGAGCCGAGCCCTCGAGGTGTGGAATGCCGGAATGTGGATTCACCGTGCCATTCCGTTGCTTGACATCCCTCCATCCCCCACCCCAAGGCCTGGCTGTTTATTTTTAAGCTCAAAGTCGGTTAAATAGTATCTCCTGTTTACAGGAATTAAATAGGTCCTCCTTGGACTAATGGGTTCCAGGGTTGCAGTTCTCTGCCTTCTAAGACAGTCCATTAGCATTGCTGGGGACTGAGGGTTGGGTCCACTTGGGGTGAGGGGCTGCAAGAGCTTGGAAGGGGCGGGCGGCGGGCGGCGCTGGACAACGTTCCTAGGGAAGCGCGCGCGGCGGCGCTAGTGGCCCCGGCGCCTGGGGGCGGGGCACGGTTTAGGGACCCGAGAGTGGGCGTGAAAGAGGCCAGGGGCGGGCCTCTAGCCCAGGCTGGTTTAGCTTGGGGAGAAGGGCAGAGGACGGGAACAGGGGCAGCGCGGGGGATTGGCTTTAGTGGGGTGCCGAGGGCATCCCTTAATAACGTAGGAGCCCAGGGGAATCGGTGCGCCTGCTTTGCAAACCTGGCTTCCAGGCAAATTGGTCCAGCCTCCCACTCCACTTCCTAGCCCACTGCCGCTCGGAAGCTCAGTGTGGAGGGAAATTGACTGGGAATAGACTAGGGTCCACGAATCTCACTTTGCTAAATTGTTTCGAAAGTCAGACCTAAATGAACTCCGCAGACAGAGATTGCGGCTCTCCCTTCCTCCCAGACTGCACCCGGCCCAGCACCTTAAAGAGCACAGCACAGTGGTTTCTCCTGCGCAGGACCCCTGGGTGCTGAGTCCAATATCCTCCCCGCGACCACAAGCCAGTTTGAACCCTCGCCCCCACCTGCAAGCTCAGAACCGGTCAGGGAGCGGAAGTCACATAAAATGAACACCCTTCCTTCTATTTTTGATCTCAAAACTGAAGCCATGCAGCCCGATCATATTCCAGCCCCGATGGCAGCTTGAGGATTCCTCCCTTTCTGCTCCCTTAGCCTTCCTGGAGGACCTGGTTGCTCCCCTGGGCTCCCGAGTGACTTACCGGTCGACAGTGCAGGGAAGGCCGCCCCTAGCCAACCCCCCAGGTCCGGGCCCCAGGGGAAGGGCAGGCCGCGTGCGCGCCGCAGTGAAATGGGGAGGGAGAACTCAGCGCGGGAACAGTACGAGAGCTTCAGTTTGGGTTTCATCTGCAGTGATGTCAAATTAAGATTTGAGCCGCTGTGGTCGGGAGCCCAGAATGGGACCCCGTTGAAAACAGAAGCACAGTGAAGTGTCCTTGATCTCACTTTGCCTCTCTGGCCCCTCAAGAGAGCATGCGGCCATCAGGGTCATTAACTAAGTTCAGGAAAACTGCTTTGTAAATGAATCTGTTTCATCCTCTAGAGACAAAAGGAGTTTCCCTAAAGCGCCTTGGAGCTCCTGATGCGGTGGGCAGCACTCACGGGAGAGGGCTCCTCCCCAGCCAGCACTGCTTGTCAGAAACAGGCACCCTGGGGTTAGAGCTAAGGCCACTAAAGGCGGTGCTGAGGCCCCGAGGTGAGGGGTGCGAAGCTGTTTTCAGTTGGGTGGGATTCGAGGATCCCCTTTCTTTTCTTTCTCTCCACTCTCATGCATTTGCCTCACCTTGAGCCACAGCTTGCTGTGCCCATACAGGGATTTCTCGGAGGGATCCAGGCAGGCCACTAGATCCACTTAACTTGTGGAGTCTACAAGGCCCAGGCTCCTCAGGAAGAGAAGGGCCTGGGTCTGGAGGCCTGAGGGAAAGAGTGGAAAAGCCTCTCCAAGACTTCGTGGAAGACTTGCCTTGGACCCCTCTGGTCTTTGGAAGGAGAAATACAGGGCAAGCTACTGGGGAGGGCACCGGGGAAGCCAAGAGACATGAGAAAAGCTGGACTGGTGAATGTGTGATGAGAAGGAACACACACTGAAGACAGACCCGCCGACGAAACCTTCGAAAGTGACAAGCACCACAGGCCTGGCCTCATGCTGCAGCCCAAGGGGCCCTTCATTGCAGCCCTCCCCATCAATATGTGTCTGGCCCTTTGCACAGTGAAGATCAGTAACATCTGCCTCCTTATCCCCACCCCAGACTGGCCCTGTGGTCAGATCATGCCCCCACAAAAGGACACCAAAGTGGGGAAAGAAACGAATCCTCAGGCCTCTCAGGGCTGCACTGCCAGCCAGGGAGTCATTTGGGTTAGCACAAGCGCTGTCACTGGCCTTGACTCCTGCAGAAGAGGAAACCTGCAAGGAGGGCTGGATCCTTGATGTGGCTGGGGTGGAGGCCGTCTGTTCACCTGGCACTGTGGGAGGGACAGCAGTGGTGACAGGGCCTCACAGGACTGAGAAGAATCGGGATGATGAGGTGAGGCTGCAGCTTCCATGAGCCTTGACTTTCACTTGACTTCAGATAAGCAGGAACTGGAAGTGTCTTCATCTTTCCCATGCTTCCTAGCACCTTTCCTCCACTCACTTCTGGAATCTTGTGGAGAGAACTGGACCACAAGGACTGAAGTCCAGAGAACTGGATTTCAAAGGAAGTCAAGAGGAGGACAGGTGCACCTTCCCCTAGAAGATGTAAGTAGTCACAGAAATATTGGCTGCATTCATTCGACGTTTCTACGTACCATGCACATCCCTGAGTACTTTGACTCTGACCTTTACAATGATCCTGCAAGGTACAGGTGGTTCTCTCATTTTACAGCTGAGGCATATGAGGCTGGGAGAGATTATGTGACCCAGTCTAACCAAGGTCACCCAGCCACTAAGTCACAGATCAGGACTCAAATTTATGTCTCTTAGACTTTAAATTCCTATGCTCATTCCACATTGTCAGTAGTGACTGACATTTGCGTTCAGAAGTCTTTCTCTCACACCTTATCTCATTTGTACCCCTCTGTGGCCCTGTTAAGTTTCCTCCTAAATTCTCTTTCACAAGTCCAATCATCGACATTTCTTCTACTGAAGGAATGACTGCTGTAGTTCTGCTGAAGTGAGTGACTCTTGCCGGCCAGGGATTGATGCCCTCCCTCCAGGCATGGGCAGCATGGAAGAGTTTCTCAGGGTTTCTACAAGGCACAGAGATCAGGGCTGGGATGTCTAGGGTGGTGGCACAGATACTGGAGCCAGACTGCCCACTCTACTACTTAGTATCTTGAGCCAGTTACTCAAGCTGTCTCTTTTAGTTTAGAATGATGGCTGTCTCAGAAGTGGTTTTGAGGATTAAATGAGTTACTACAAGTTAAGAATTTAGATCATGCCCAGCACAGATTTAGTGCCACATCAGTGTTTGCTTTTATGATTATTATGCTGGGGGGTCAGGCATGAGTATTGGGGTCAAGAAAAAGCACCCTGGAAAGGGTGAATTTTATGGACTGCTTCCCGAACTTACATCTCAGTAAGAATGCTAGCAATGCGTCAGCAGCTTGCAAAGCTCAGATCTCAACAGAGGCCCAGCTCAGGATGAGTATCTCCTCAGGAGGAGGCCCAGGAGATCCTGTATTTCAGGAAGAGGGTACATAGTTGGCACATAGATTCCCCTTAAAGCCCTTCACACTCCAGGAGGAGGGTATGGTGGCTCATTTTTAATCACCCAGTACACCTGGCTCTATTTTCCGACCTGATGGACTTTGCCCCCTCAGTGCAGTGCTGAAGGTGAGAGACCTAGTTGAGAAAAATGACTCCAAGCCCAGTCATCAATTTTGAGCTTGGAGGTCTTCTTTGTAGTAAAGAAAAGAAAAGAAAAAAAATCCTGGGGGAACCCAGCCCACCTTGATTACATTAATAATGAAGGTATGTCCTATTTCCTGGCTCCCTGCCCAAACAGGACCCTGGTAGAGCGGCATGGCTGCAGGACTGGGGTCAGAGCACTTGGAATTAGGACCTTCAACACCTGTCCCTTGCGCTGCAGGACTGGGGTCAGGGCACTTGGAATTAGGACGTTCAACACCTGTCCCTTGCTAGTTTCAAGACAATGGGCAAGATACCTCTTAGAGCTTCAGTTTCTTCATCTATAAGTGAGTATCACAGTAGGCCTGACCTTAGACATTCGCTGTGAAGATTCAGTGAGAGAGGCCATCAAAGCTCTGAGCACGTGCCTAGCACAAAGGTGGTGCCCTACAAGCGCTCAATGCTGCTGCTGGCTCTAAAATGAGGGGGTAAGGGAAAGGCGCCTAAAGTTTCTCTCTCAAAGATGGGTGATTCTCCCTGCCTGGGGGTTGGGGATGGGAAAGTCCACTATCTTCTCGACTTTCTGGACAGTGGCCTAGTCGCGGGGCCTGTGCCACCGGAGAACGTGGCTGGGAGGCGTGGCGGGACGCCTGGCCAGTAGCTATCCAGGGTCACTGCGTACTCAGAGATGTGAGCCAGGTGCGCGCGGAGGAATCTCGTGGAGCCCAAAGTCAGCCGTACCAAGAATCCTGCAAGTCCGGGGAGTTGGAGCCGTGGGTGCACAGCCAGGCGAGTGACAAAATTCAACTAGGACTTTCAAAAGGGACCTCAAGCTGAGTATATATCTCAGAGATGTCTTGGGAAAATGCAATGCCGGGCCCTTCCCACCTCCAACCAAAGGAAGTTTCTGGTTTTTGGAAACCCTCTACAGGCTAGCCCAAGGAAGTAGCCCCCAGCAGAAGGCTCTGGGCCTGGAGTGGGCAGGCTGGAGTGGGCAAGCGCACAGAGTCCTGCAGCTACGTGTCCCTCACTCATGCCGCCCTCCTGGGGCTCAGGTTCCCCGGGGTCTGGCCTTTGGCGTTGCGGGCATCTTTTCCTTTCCACTCTGGAGTTTGCCACTCCAACTTTCTCCAGCCACGTACTGTGACCGTGGACAGATGCCCTTTTCCTTTCTAGGCCAGTTTTCTCATTTAAAATGGGTGCAATGGTAATTACCTTGCAAATAGGTACCATTCCTTCTCTTGGTTTCTTTTTTTTAATTAAAATTTTATTTTTTACCTTATATTCACCCTAACTGAAAATTTGTACCCTTTGACCAACTTCTCCCCTCTTTTAAATTTTTCCTAAATTCTAAACCAGAAAACTATGTTTGAGGCGCTTTCAGTCTTTTACCAACTCGTTGACCATTATGAAGGAGTATCTTCAAACATGACACGGTTTGTTCCTTCCTTCTTATTTTTCTCTCTTCCCCCTCCTGTCTCTACGCAGCTGCCAGGGAACGAAGATAAGGCCAAATCCAGCAATTGTAACTGGAAATGTTTATATGTCTAATATTCAGCAAACACTGTTAACAGAAGTGTGAATAAGCTGTAACAAACCAAGTTGATGCAAAGTAAAAGGGAAATAAAAAACTCCCACCATGTATTTCTGGTCAATTTCAATTTAAGGGCCCAAAGCATAGGATTCACTTCCAGGATGTGGGAAAGTTCCACAGATTTTGAAGTGACAAGTGCATGTTTTTTTTAGTCAAAGGGGTGGGAGAGAGGATCATTTGATGACATCAGTCTTCATTTATACAAGATTTAATGGGAGAGGAGGCTTGTGGAAGGGAGTATGAAGGGCTGGCTTTTTGCCCACAGATGGCTCAAGGCAGCTGAGCCAGGCTCTGTGATGCCAGGTCAGCAGGCAGCAGGCAAAGTGTC
This sequence comes from Pongo pygmaeus, assembly GCF_028885625.2. Lineage (NCBI taxonomy): Eukaryota > Metazoa > Chordata > Mammalia > Primates > Hominidae > Pongo > Pongo pygmaeus. The sequence goes on along the minus strand of NC_072380.2, from coordinate 108,533,981 downwards.
TTCAGGGTAACAGTGCATGGTGTTGTATTCACTCCCCAGGTTGGATGCCTCCTCTGAGCTATTTCTGTGATGCAGGTTTAGACAGGTAGGGAATGTGGTCTGCAGGGGAGCTCGCTGCACAGAGGAGCCACCTTCTTGGACCTTCTGTTTAGGGGTCAGAGGTTCTGGAGACCCAGAACCAAGAGAACTTGTGGCTGAAAGGATAAAAAAATGGGGGTGGCTTTGGGGGCCACGAATGGGCTGGGAGAGGTAGAATTGACTTGGTCCTGGTGAGTACCGCCTTAGATGCTGCCCTGAGCCCTGTGCTTTGCAGCACCTTGTTTGGTGCTCCTCCCTACGCAGTGGTGAATTCAAAGAACCTAGAGGACAACCCCCAGTTAGATCAGTGGTTCTTAGAGTATTTCCTTGGACCAGCAGAATCAGCATCATCTGGGAGCTTACTAGAAATACAAATTCTAGACCCTACCACAAGCCTCTAGAGCCAGAGAGAATCTGCATTTCTAGCAAGTGCCTATGTGATGCTGATGATGCAGATTTAAAGACCACTGCAGATTTAGTGGCTTTGAGAGTCACTATTCCAGACCAAGCTCTAGATACCTGGGCCATAGAATTCTTGCCCAAATATCCCTGAGCTCACTTGCGGGGTCTGGACAGCCTCTTTATCCATTCAGTTCCCCCAAAGGTAGATCACACCACTGATGTGTGCACCTGTGAAACTGTGCACAGCTTTAAGCTGTGAGCTGGGATGCCGACATGCTCACAGGTGAGGCCCCTTGAAGTAGGTGATGGAGCTAGGGTGGAAAGAGAAAAGAAGCTGACGTCCCATTTGCATTCTTGCACTGAAACCTGGAAAGGGTAGGGGTGGGCTGGTCTTGCTGGAAAGATCATCAGAAATCCTAAGGCTGCAGAATCAGTAAGAGATCTTTCTCTACAGATGCTTGCCTCAGTTTTAACTCAGCTGTGCAAATTAATCATTTATTAGCCCACACACTTCTTTTAAAAGAGTAAAAACAAAAGCAGGCTGATTTCCCCCATATTGCATGAGAGAGAAATAAATCATAATTCTTTACACCTGCCTAATGCACTCCAGCTAGTGGCAAACCATCTCAAGAGTTGTGTAAGCAAAGATGGAAATGATTTCCTAAGGGAGCTTAGATTTTATTCCTAGCAAGCCCTGCAAATAATTTGGACTCTTTTCCCCTTTTCTTATACACTGGCCACTTCTGGTTACTTTTAGACTCTAGTACCTGGACTACAGTGGAGAGGCAGTGGGGCTTAGGGGCTAAATGCTCGAACTCTGAATTAAATAGACATAAGTATGGCTCTTAGCTTCACCACTTTCTAGCTGTCTGACTTGGCAATACCTTAATTTCTCCAATCCTTGGTTTTCTCATCTGTAAAATGGGAATATACAAGTAATTACCTTTCAGAACTGTTCTGTGCAGGTGGATATAGATTAGAAATATGTTATTCCTAACAACATTTAGCTAGTGCAGCAAGTGCCTTAGATTTGTTGCTCTCATCTCATCCCTAGTTTGGGGAGAGAGGCAGTAGGTCCAGAGATCTGGGTGGAGGCTGAGCATTGTCAGACACAGATTTCTTTGAAGGAGAAGAAAGTGTGCTGAATTCCCCCTGATTTTAATGTGACCCTGGTCTGTTTGAAGGTCTTGGCTTCCATAAATCAACTGCCTGCAGCAGCTTTTCCCTTTTCACCTCTCTAACCCTTCCCACACCCCATCTCAGGTTGGGGCATGTGTGTAAGAGTGAACCAGCCAGTGCTACGGTCAGCCCCGAGTACAAACTGGGTGTGGCTGAGGCTCCAGAGCCAGTGCCCCCCGGGCTACATCTGGACTGGTAGAGAGGGTTGGATGCTGGGCCCAGCGACACTTTTACTATTGAAATCGACCCAAACTTTACTAGCTTCTGGGGAAGGCTGGGGGCTTTGGGGATTTTTGTATTTGCTGGGTTGTAAATATTTTATGGGAAGGCAGCCCAGGAAAATCTGGTTAGCTTTCCGCCTTGCACATTGAAGTGGAGTTGGCTTCGTGCACAAATGTGTCAAAAAAGAAGTCCAGTTTTGCCTTGGTTCTGAAGAATTTGCCTTGGATTTTAAAAGCCTGTTACACTCCCCTACCTCACCTGTCCTAAATTTCTTTTTCTCACTTATGACCAAATCTTTTATCTTCAGGAATAGTTGCAAAGCAAGAGAATTTTAGATTGGGAGTGGGAGGAGAGATGGGAAAGTCTCTCTCTCTCTCTCTGTGTGTGTGTGTGTGTGTGTGTGTGTGTGTGTGTGTGTATCTAATTGTCCCTGGCTGAGGTTTTCTGCCTTCCAGGTATATATTTTTCTCATTGACTGCAGGATGTTCTCAATGGACAGATGCAAGGTGTGTGTGTTTGTTCATTTGTCACCCCCTGCCCCCAATACTTCTGAAATTTCATTGCTCTTTTGTTTGTTGTTTAATGATTGGTGAATAAATAAATAAATCTCTCACCAGCTTTTCATTCTCCCTGCACTGTATTGGACCCACCAAAACCGCCTGATGGGCAGCAATGTTACCCCAGACTAGTGAGTCTAAACTAGAACTGCACCTTTAAATCATCTTGGAGTTAAAAAAAAAAAAAAAAGCAAACAATAAACAAAAGCCCCATGCCCAGTCCTGTCCTTAGACAGTGATTCAATAGGCTGAATCAAGCAAGCCCTGGCCCTGGCAGTTTTTCAGTTCTCCAGGACATTTTAGTGGGCCAGATTAAGATTCGCTGTCGTAGAAGTTTCCCACTTACCTGACCGGCGTGTGCTCCAGGTCAAGAACCGCCCTAGGCACTGAGGGGAGCAAGGTGGACAATGACATCGGCCTAGCTCCTGTGGGTTGGTGGAGGTGGACAGAGTGTTGCTGGGAAAGGCAGACTACTAAGGAGATAAAAATAAACAAGGTAATTGTAGATAATCCTAAGTACTGGGAAGATAATCAAGCCAGTCCTGTGATAGGGACCTGGAGAGGCTACTTTAGGTCAGGGTGGTCAGGGATGGCTACTTGGAGGAGGTGACATTTGAGACGTGAACGAGAACGAGCCAGCCCAGCCTGGAGGAGGTCTGGGGGAAGCGCGGCCCAGGCTCGAGACCACAAAGGGCACATTAGTGGTTACGAAGCCTTTTGGGGAGAAAACCCGGTAGGCCGCCGCCGCCTCGCCAGCAGCCACCGACTTCCGCCCTGACAGTCCGGAGCTGACGCGGAGGAGGGGGCCTGCCCTGGCGCGCCCCCTTCCCCGCGCCCTGCACCAGCCAGATGGGGAGCCGGGGTGGTCAGGCCCCGGGCCGGGCAAGCTGGACTGCCCGGCCGACCTGCCCCCACTCCCCGCCCTTTTCCTCCCGGGGCGGCCGAAGAGCACCGGGCTGATCTCCCCCTTAAGTGAAACTGACTGTAATTATTTTTTATCTCGCAGACGATCTCTCGCACACTCCTCTCCGGAGACAGAAGTATTTGTTTGATGTGTCCATGCTCTCAGACAAAGAAGAGCTGGTGGGCGCGGAGCTGCGGCTCTTTCGCCAGGCGCCCTCAGCGCCCTGGGGGCCACCAGCCGGGCCGCTCCACGTGCAGCTCTTCCCTTGCCTTTCGTCCCTGCTGCTGGACGCGCGGACCCTGGACCCGCAGGGGGCGCCGCCGGCCGGCTGGGAAGTCTTCGACGTGTGGCAGGGCCTGCGCCGCCAGCCCTGGAAGCAGCTGTGCTTGGAGCTGCGGGCCGCATGGGGCGAGCCGGACGCCGGGGAGGCCGAGACGCGCGCGCGGGGACCCCAGCAACCGCCGCCCCCGGACCTGCGGAGTCTGGGCTTCGGCCGGAGGGTGCGGCCTCCCCAGGAGCGGGCCCTGCTCGTGGTATTCACCAGATCCCAGCGCAAGAACCTGTTCGCAGAGATGCGCGAGCAGCTGGGCTCGGCCGAGGCTGCAGACCTGGGCACGGGCGCGGAGGGGTCGTGGCCGCCGCTGTCGGGCGCCCCGGACGCCGGGCCTTGGGTGCCCTCGCCAGGCCGCCGGCGGCGGCGCACGGCCTTCGCCAGTCGCCATGGCAAGCGGCACGGCAAGAAGTCCAGGCTACGCTGCAGCAAGAAGCCCCTGCACGTGAACTTCAAGGAGCTGGGCTGGGACGACTGGATTATCGCGCCCCTGGAGTACGAGGCCTATCACTGCGAGGGTGTATGCGACTTCCCGCTGCGCTCGCACCTGGAGCCCACCAACCACGCCATCATCCAGACGCTGATGAACTCCATGGACCCCGGCTCCACCCCGCCCAGCTGCTGCGTGCCCACCAAATTGACTCCCATCAGCATTCTATACATCGACGCGGGCAATAATGTGGTCTACAAGCAGTACGAGGACATGGTGGTGGAGTCGTGCGGCTGCAGGTAGCGGTGCCTTTCCCGCCGCCTTGGCCCGGAACCAAGGCGGGCCGAGGTCCGCCTTGCAGGGGAGGCCTGGCTGCAGAGAGGCGGAGGAGGAAGCTGGCGCTGGGGGAGGCTGAGGGTGAGGGAACAGCCTGGACGTGAGAGCCGATGGGAAAGGAGGGAGCGCAGCCTTCCCAGTAACTTCTACCTGCCAGCCCAGAGGGAGATATGGATTTTCACACCTTGCCTGGCCACCCTGGAAAAACAAGCCAAGGAGGATTTCTTTTGTTCTGTTTTTTTTTTTCTCTCTCTCTCTATTACTGTGGCTTTGGATTTCCTTATGTGTCTTACAGGCTTTGATAGAAGGGGGAGGGGAGGGGAGATGCATACCCGTTTCTCAACTGCTCCATGGATGGAAAAAATAACAGTTTTAAAAGGGAAACAATGTGGGAGGAAGAATCACCGTTGACCGCATCTTGATTTGGTTGGTTTTTACATGTGTGAAGAAGGTGGGGTCTCTGGCCATGTCATAGCCCATGTCTTGTGCTCTCCCACACAGGAAGTGTTAGATAGGGAAATTGGCAAAAGGAATAGTTAAGTCAGGAATGGTCCTGCCTATAGAAGAGCTTTGAGAGAGGTGGGCCCACGGGTGCCCGTTTCACCCATTTGTGTACCCTGTGAGTTTACCAGCTCTGCCCTGGCCTCTTTCGGTACCGAGAACTGGCAACCTTCATCTCACTCCTGAGGGCCCAGGTCTCTGCCTTCATTGTTGCTTTTTCTGGTGGGGGCAAGGGGAGCTGGTATGGATGGAATGACAAGAATTAGTCCAAATGGAACCCCTTGAAGGATAATGAGAAACCACAAGGCCTGCCTCTGGTTTTCTCTGAGACGGGGCTGACACGGAGGTGCATTAGTCCAGGCTGGAGGTAGCCCACCCAAACGCCCTTTCTGATTCTAATTGATTTCTTTCAACAGAATTTGCCAAAATTCAGACATGCCCTTCTAAGGGGAAGGTGACTTTCCAGTTCGAAAAAATGGGCAGGAGTGGGGAACAAAACAATTAACATAAGAGCTACAAAGGAGGGAATAGGAACCAAGAAGTAGAAGGAGTCCCATCAGGAGGGAAGATGGTGGACCTCAGGGAGGATGGGGATCAAGGGACAGGCCAGGAGCCAGGAGTGGGGAAGGGAGGGATGAAAGGGGACACAAGTCCCTGTCTCTGAAGTTTCTTTAAAATCTAAGTTCTCTCCCCTCTCTTTGACATTCCTGAAAGATTACCAGCCAGCAATAGCCCAGGGCTCCCCCAAAAGAATTGTTTCAGATTGTAATTATCAGTTAGGCAATGTTTTTAAAACTTAGTAATGAGAAACTGTGAAAAGAGCCAAGTGTTACATTGAGCTTGGGGTGGGAGATGGGGAACAGGCAGTGAGGAAAGAGACGGGTGGAATTCGTCTTCTGGGAGGAAGCTGGAGAGAGCACAGTGAAATTGAAATACCCACTCCCAGATAGTCAAAAACATGAACTTGCCCCCAGCCTGCACCCGTATTGTTTTCAAACATTGCCCATGAGCAGGCCCTTTGAAGAGTTAGCTTCCTCCTCATCTTTGACTATAAAATTGTTTAATCAATGGAATTTGTACCAGCCCTTAAAAAAAGTTTTAGTTTTTCCTAAGTGATTTTGCTCTCTTCCAATCTAAACCTGTTGCTTGTTTGGTTCAGAGAACGACAAACTGTCAAAGAAAGGGTGGGGATGATAAGAAATGCTAATATAAAAATGCTAAGTGAAAAAAAGACTTGGCCAGGAGAAATAATTTAAAATGCACATTTGCTTTGGATGCACTGTTGTTCTGTTAAGGCTGTATATATTTGTTTATTTAAGGTGACTGAAAGTGCAAAGAGGAAATGGACAGCATGCAATTCATCCTAATGTACAAAACGTTATATGCACTCAAATGTTATAATTTCTAATATTTTTAAAGTTTATATTCGAGTTGTACAAAGTTAAGCATTAATCAGATATTTCATTTTTTCATAATGTTATCATTTTCTTAAATATTATTACAAAATTTTAAGTCTGTCTAATGGAGAGTTTTTTTTAAACTGTCTACCTCATATAATACAAGTATTTACAACACTAAAGTTACCAGAGGTCAATGAATAATCAAAACATTTTTTACAGTACACCTTTCCTGGATGATATGCAATCGAATGCTATATTATTAAATGCATTTTTCTCCTTAATAACTCAGCCTGGTTTATATGGATCGATTTAGAAAAATCCTTTTCTCACGGAATTATTGTCAGAGGTAGTTTGTTCCAGTATGGGACTGAATGTCTGAAAACAAACTGATGATTTTAAAAATCTGTCATTTAGTGCATTACACTTTTTCTTCATAACTCTTCAATAACTCCTTTTTCATGACATTTTTATTCACTAGAATAAAGCCAAATCCTTGTCACCTATTAGACCAGTGTTTATAAGCCTGTCCCTCATCCCAGCACTTCAAGAATCCAAATAGAAGTTGGATTATTTCTTAGTTTCTTTAATGTTGAAAAAAACAAAGCAGTAATGTTGAGGTAAGAAAGTGGTTACCTAAGTCAACCAAGATGTCAGTGTAATTACTCATTACCTTTGTGGCATACTGGAGGCAGAAGATACAAATGTTTTTCTGTGCTTGCTGTGAATTGGGGAACTCGTGTGAGTGTGAGCACTCACTCTGTCAGGCATGATGTTATTCTACACATGTAGAATCTCATTTAAAACCCTCAGAGGTAGATATTATTATAATCCCCATTTTACAGATGAGGAAACCAAGGTGCAGAGAATTTAAGTAACCTGCCTGTGGGCATCCAGCCAGGGAACTGTAGTTAGGATTTAAAATTTGTTCATTTAGAGCCTGAGGAGTTAACCACTGTACAATTCTGTCCCCAGATCATCTACCTGCTCTCTGATTGGTCCCTAAATATTGATGTGGGGAATGTGCAGTTAGCTACAATCCTTAGGGTTGGTCAGCTGGTGGAGGAGGAAATGGTACAGGGGCCAGCAGCATTGCCTGAAGTTTTGGAGTGTGTGAATTGTAACTGCTGGCATAAGGGCAGCTGAAAAATGGGTATGGGTTGCAAAACTCCTTGAATTCTTAGCTTTGGGCTTGGCCCAGTAAACTTACAGTTTAAGCCATTACTGGGCTTTGGCTCTCTACTCTTTGCTGGGACTGCCCTGGGTGTGATTTTTATGAGTCTTGCTTATCAACACAATAGTCAATTTACAACTAGGTCATGTTGCAAAAAACTGGTTGCAAGTGGACCCTTAGAACTAAGAAACACTTTCCCGTGGGCACAGTGATTGTTTGAGTTTCCAGGTCATTTTGCAGAAACTTTATTTACCCAAATGGAAATTTTTAACAATGCAATTTTGACTTCTGAGTTTTGAGAGAATGTAATCACCTGGGAAAGTGGCAAAGAGATTGTCTTTTCTGGGTGGAAGCTGCTTTTGAAATAGTTGAGAATTCTTTGCATTTTTGCACCACTCTTTTTATACCTGGCACCCAATTTGCCCAAGCTCACAAATGCCCTGAGGACTTGTACTTTAATATGTTCCCAATCCAGAGATTTCCCTTTTCCGAACAAATATTTTCATGTCGAAAGTTGTTTTTCTTTCTTTCCTCCATTAGTTTATTCCTTAACTCAGGTATTAACACAATCTGATTGAATTACATGAAGCTGTAAATATCTCCTAGCCTTTAACCTTAGAGAGATTTGTATTTTAAGAAGAAAATCTTGGTTAACTCAGATTTTTTGGGAATGATGTGAAAAACTCCAGAACACAGAGGAGAAGATTCAACACTCAAGCTACACACAATTTTGAGAGTTAAACATGAATGAAGCACTAGTGATAAAAGAATGAATAGAGACACTTGTCAATGTGAGTTTTTGGTGTCCCTTAGGAGAAATAAAGGGATAAAGAGGCTATTTATGGCCAGTTTGTTTTATTGTTAATATCTAACATATTAAAGCAAAGAATTTAATAACTTAGTTTTTTAATTTTCTCTAAAGCTCTTAAGTTTAATGTATCCAGGCCCCATTATGATATGTTTTTGCCCTTGTTTTGTTCATTGCTATGTTCCTAGCACCCAGAATAGCTCCTAACACATAGCAGACACCCAGCAAATATTCTGAATGAATACATTACAAATCCTAGTCTACTTGTAAATCTAGAAATTTTAACAGTCACTTTCAAGGGAGCCTTTGATTGATGTCTTCAACTCACATTGAATGGACCAACCTCCCTTAATTAACCAATTCTAGTTTCAACCTAGTTAATAAACTTCCTTTAACTATTGTACATTGCTTTTATGAGCTTAATATATCCCATTTTCTTTTTAAGGCCCTTCAAATTTCTTTAACGGGAAAAACCTTCCAATATACTTAAACCATTCCAAGTAAAGCTAATACACTAAACTTCTAAAGATTGTGATTCATAAGTTCTGTTAAGCATCCCAGTGTAGTTTATACCTTTTGACTCAACATCAGGAACCTACAATTAATTACTCAACTACCCATTTAAATTGGTGTTAGAGGCTAACCTGTTAGGTATCTTAATAAAGTACATTTTTAAAGCTTGCCAACATTTTATTTATTTATTTATTATTTTTGGAGATGGAGTCTCACTCTGTTGCCCAGGCTGGAGTGCAGTGGTGCGATCTCAGCTCACTGAAACCTCTGCCTCCCGGGTTCAAGCGGTTCTCCCTCCTCAGCCCCTCAGTAGCTGGGATTACAGGTGCTTGCCACCATGCCCGTCTAATTTTTGTACTTTTAGTAGGGCTAATTTTTGTATTTTTAGTAGAGAAGAGATTTTGCCATGTTGGCCAGGCTGGTCTTGAACTACTGACCTTAGGTGATCTGCCCACCTCAGCCTCCCGAAGTGCTGGACTTACAGGCATGCCCAGCTACAAATATTTTAAATACCAAATATATACAGGTTGTCCCAATTATTACAAAAACTATTTTTGAACTTAATACAAAATTGTTAATAATTTAAATTTGATTTACCTAATCTCTGTACTTCATTCTAAAATATCTTTGGGTTAAAAACACTAACCCATTACAGAAAAATCATACTGTCACAAGCAAGACAGGGTGACTATTTCAGCAGACTGGCGCAAATCTTCCAGAGGTGTTAGTCTAGAAATGAGATGGATCTTCCCTGGACACTAACCAACATGTTAAGTCCCCTTTAAGAGTCACAGAAAAAAAGGAACCCCAAATTCCTATCTTTTATGAGTTGGCCTCTCTTGGGTTCAAGATAGGCCATTTAATTAATTTTTCCTCTCGATTTGGGTAAATTGAACTCCACACTCCCCATTAAGATTGTAGGTTAACTTGCTTCACTAATTATATTTCATTATTATTTATCTCTCTTAGGACATTTCTTTGCTTTCATCTTTGGCTTTAAAAGTACTTTATTGACACTGTATTGAATTATTCTGCCCTTACATATTTGTTCATAACCTCTTTTGACTTTATCATCAAACTCTGATCATCTGAATTTTGTGTGTTTCTTTTTCTATATTCTTCTGTCTGGAAGAGCTACAACTCTTACAGATGTTAAAATGACATCTAACGGAAACCATACATCCCTTATTCTTTGTCTAGTTCTCTGGTCACAACACTAACGTTGTGTTAATGAAAAACCGGTCCCTATGCTTGAAGAGTTCACAGGAATATTATTACTACTATTATTTTATTAGGTAATTTTTGCAACAACTCTATTATTACTCTGCTTTACAGATGAAAAAATTGGGAGTTAGAGAGGTTCAATAACTTGCTTGGGAGGAGCTAGAACTTATCTGGTAGAATCTAGAGCGCATTCTCATCTGCCCTCATTCAGCTGTTATTTAGTGAGTTACCATGGTCTGGCAGGCACTGTTTGAGGCTTTGGGAAACTTTACATATAGAACTAGAGAGAAAGGAAATTCAAAATTGAAGATGAACTTCTAAGACTTTCCAGACTCATACAGGCAAGCTGTTCCTTCAACCTAAGTTCTGCTTTTATGACTTACTCCTCTGCTGTCTAACTTACAAATTCTGTCAAAGTTTAATCTGCTCTTGTCCCCTATAACTACTGAGGAAGGAGGGAGAATAGGATTAGGCATTGAGGGATGAGGAGAAGGGTAATATTTATAGCCATGGGTTCTCTATACCATTCTGATGTTCAAAACAGGTATAATGCTGACCCTTCTAAGAAGTTCAGACTCATTAGGAATATAACATGTTTGTTAAGGCAGAATTTAATAAATACTTATTATACTTATTATATATTGGTATCATCTGCAAATAGGTATACCAGATGTGTCTGAGAATGATCACATGAGTGAAAATTAGAACTTCTTGATTCAATTTTCTTTTTGAAAATTCACATTTCCGAGTCATTATTTTTTAACTTCTGAAAAATAGTGGGTGATCTTAATCACGATAATTATTTAGTAACAGGAATGTGAAACTAGTTCATATATCGTTTCCCCTGAAAACAGATAAAAACCAACAAGACATGTCAAGGGAATTTTAAAACAAGCATAACAGGAGTATTTACTCTTAAACTAGGTCAATGACTAAAGGGACTATATCCATGATGCTGAGATTCAGCCATCCACAGCTTCATGTTTGGTCACCCCCTTGTTGGAAAAGGGCACATCTCATGTGTCTCTGTATCTCTTTTCTATTCAGAAGACTTCATGATTTACTTGGGAAAACCAAGTGACTTATGCCATCCAGTTGTACCCTAAACTTCAAAAAAAAAAAAAAGTGATTTGATTCCTACTTTGTTAACGTTCTTTTGAAAGTTCCAGGAAAATGATGGGCTCTAATTTGTTGGAAGAAAGGGATACTTGGACTCCAAAATATGATCACCCCTTTCCTTTAAAACCAATCTAGTAATCTACATGGGGAATATTTACCTGTCTATGTCAAGATAGTCTTAAAAGTCTCAGAGGTTCGGTCTCAATTTTGGAACTTCCCATATCTCCAGTTTTATCCTTAAAATATCTGACAAGCTGAGAAAACTACAGAAATAATTAGCCTCTGAGTTATATGATTATTTTTGCCCTTACTAGTGGCTAATGTTTATCGGACACCAACAGCATTCAAATCATGGTAGAAGATTTGGAGTTGTTCACAGCCCTTGGTTAGAGGGCTCAGTTCATGCTTTATTCACATAAGGAAGCACTTTTCATTTTTCTGACTTTAAAATTGCTGTCTAGGACAAACAACAACATTATTCTTATAAGTATGTTTGGTTTAGGCTTAAACAAAACTGTATGTATTCATTCCATGCTTTATCTTTTACTAAAGCCTGACTACTGAAGTTTGTTGGGAATGAGTTGTTAGTGACCACTAACCCCTCCCATTGCGCTGAACAAATGATTTTTCCTAAAAAGATTTCCTAGATAATAGTTTTATTAAAAAAGAATTTTCTGTTTTCTAAAAGTTTACTTGTGTTAATTGGAAAGTGGCTTCTTAGCCAGCACATAGATAGCTGCTGTTCTCTAGTCGGCAGTGAGAGCACCTTGGGCTAAACAATGGGCCAGGGTGGTGATTAGAGATCCCTTTGAGGCATTCTTTGAACAGCCACTGTATCTTGGAATTCCTCCAGATTATCCCACATGTCTGAATTTGGGCTGTCTATTGGTGGGTCTGCAGCTGTAGACAGGTCTGTCTTCTGCATATCTTTTCCCCTACACCTAAAATAGTCGCATTATTTGTTATTTAACACACTGATCTTTTTCTACAGATGGAGAAGATGGTAAATTTGTATGAATGTTATCAGTTGAGTTTCTTTCATGGACCACACTTTGAGTGCCCTATAACCTCATATGTTATTTTGCTTCAGAAAGGTAGACCATAGGTCAAAGTATTTCTTCCAAAAAGCACACTCAACAAGGCATTCAGAAGTCACTTCAGGTTCTGGATATGGCAGGGGTGAGTGGAGGGGAGAGGAGGGGCTTTCAGTGTCACAGCACCAAATTAAATGGCTTCTTTTTTGATTCTGTGTGACTTGGGCATGGAATGTAGCTATAGATATAATGTAGAACTAAATACACACAATACAGAAACCTCTCTCAGTGTTTTTTCAAGCTTAATAAATGACCTAGTACAGTTTGTCCTGGCCCTTTGTATCTGGGTGTTCCACACCTGTGGATTCAACTAACCCTGGATGAAAAATATTTGAGGAAAAAAAAGTGTCTGTACTCAGCATGTACAGACTTTTTTCTTGTCATTTTTCCCTAAACAATACAGTGTAACAACTATTTACATAGCATTTACATTGTAATCTAGAGATGATTTAAAGTATATGGGAGGATGTGCGTAGGTTATATGCAAATACAATGCCATTTAATATCAAGGGCTTGAGCATGGAGGATTTCAGCATCTGAGGGAGGTCCTGGAACCAATCCCCCATGGATACTGAGGAAAAAATCCATATAGAAAGTGCTCTGGTGAGAGGATTGCTTGAGTCTGGGAGGCAGAGTTTGCAGTGAGCCAAGATTGCACCGCTCCGCTCCAGGGTGACAGAGTAAGACCCTTCCTCAAACAAAACAAAACAAAAAAACAAAAACAAAAAAAGAAAAGAAAAAAAGTGCTCTGTAATTATTATTACCATCATCATTATTATTATTTTTTAATAGATGTTTTGAAAGCTACATTCATTTTCGACTGGTGATAGGAAGAGTAGTTGAAATGAGCCTGTAGTAAAGGACATAATTTATTAAATAGTTGTGATTTTTTTTTGTGCATCTACCATTTGGCAGGTATTGTGCTTAGCACTAAGGATATAGACTTAAATAGAAACATCTCTGTAGAAGACTTGCTAAAATTGTTGCCCAATGTGGTAAATAGATTAGATATTCAAATAATATGCTAAAGAAGAGGAAGCAGATCTGCTCTGTACAAAAGTGAAATTTCCCTGAGTCCTTAGTGAGCCATTCACCCTCACTGTTAATTTCTCACGTTGGTGAGATAGGCTGCCAAGCTTAGTGTGCAACATGTGATCACAAAATTAGTTTTTTCTCTACCTGAAATGAACTATGTATGCCTTTGGAGAATCAGAATATTGGCACATATCTTATTAACCCTGATGAGCAAACTCACCTGGACTCTATATTTCAGTAAACTATATTAAAAATTATGGAGGGGGTATTATGTCAACCCTGCTTGGTAGAACAGATAATCACATGAACTAATGCAGAGAATTTGTTTTGGGGCCAAAAAAAAAAGAAGGAAAAAGTAGACTTGTCAATTAATATTAGGTTCATCTGCCTAAAACCCCAAACAACAGTGGCTTAAACAAGAATATAGACAGTCCCTGACTTACGATGTTTTCAAGTTAGGATTTTTTCGACCTTACGGGCTACTAAATACATTTTGGGGTACTAGTATCGGGGTACTAAATACACTTTCAATTTATGCTATTTTTTAACTTAGGATGGATTATTTATCAGGACATAACCCCCATCAGAAGTTGAGGAGCAGCTGTAGTTTGTTTCTCTCTGGTAAGAAACAGAAACAAAAACAAAACCTGGAGTTTGGCATTTCAGTTTTGCTATGGTGATTTCTCATCAGATAATTTAAAAAGTCATTTAAAAGTATGGTTTTTATTCTCAAGTTTGCCACATAGTTCAAAATAGCTGCTGGAGCTCTGGTCATCACATCTATGTTCCAGTGAGCAAGACACAGAAGAGGGAAAGGCAAAAAGAGGTCACCCCCATCTCAGCAGAGTCAGCCACCTTTAAGAAGTCTTTCTGGAAATCTCACCTGACACTTTCACTTACATCTCATTGGCTAAAACTTAGTCATGTGCCTCCCCCAACCTGACTACAAAGGATAATGGGAAATGTAGTCTTTTACCTGAGCGCATTGTTGCCACCAATAAAACTGAAGTTCTGTAACCATGGGAGAAGGGATAATAGATATTGGGAAGATACTAATAGTCTGTAAGACAGTAGGCATTAGTATGGATTACCAGACTCCGCAGTTGTTAAGAAGAGTGGTATGGGACATGTCAGTGGGAACAGAGAAAGAAAGACGAGCCAGGAATGTAGGGTGAAGCTTTTTTTTTTTTTTTAACAAACAAAAAAATTCCTACTTTTCTCAATTACGAAGATTATTTAGTCTTAATTTTATTAAATGTCATTGTACAATGTGCTTTTAAGATACTGCTTTCTTGAGTTATCCGGAAAATTATGACCCATGGTGGGGGGAAACTAATGTCATGGGAGATGAGGGTAGACTGTTCATTTCCACCCCCTGAAGAGCAGTAGCAGCGCTCTTCAGTTCCTAACCACTGAATAGGGGTGGAAGGGGTTAATGAGTTAGTGCTTACACAGGACTAGAAGATGAAAACCAGTAGGGTGGGATATTATTTTTATTGTGTTGACACAGATGCATTTTCTTAAAGATTTATAAGAAACTTTTAATTTTTCAAAATACTCTGCTTCTTGCTTTACAAATTCCATTTTACTTATGTATGTGTCATCTACACTGCAGCCTAACTGGGGGAGAACAACAACAAAATATATTTCTCTTTACTTTGAGGTTTTACATTCATGGGGAACATTTTTACTGAGTCAATAAATTGCTGCTTACCAGTAAGCATTTCTCTAAAGGAATTGATCTTCAGAAAATTTTCTGAAATTTGGGCAAGGTACTAGCCATCCAGGAAGAAGATTCAAACAAGCAGATTTAACTTATCAACTTCCAAGACAAGCAGTGGTTTTGCATAAAAATATCACCACCATC
Source organism: Pongo pygmaeus (assembly GCF_028885625.2). Lineage (NCBI taxonomy): Eukaryota > Metazoa > Chordata > Mammalia > Primates > Hominidae > Pongo > Pongo pygmaeus. Next base: position 108,518,810 of record NC_072380.2, on the reverse strand, counting down.
CATAATAATCAAAAATGCCAACCATGTATTCACTTCTTACAATACTAGGTGCATTTCCTGCATCCAGCACATCCTCCCCCATTTCTTCCTTTCTACTTGTATTATCCCTAATTTACAGATAAGAAAACTGAGGCTCAGAGAGGTTAAATAAAATACCCGTGGCCATAGCCAGAACAAGACAAAGGTGGGACCCGCAGCAGGCAATTTGATCCCAAAGCCCACAGTGGTCTCAACCAGTGTGTAATGCTGTCTCACAAACATCCTCAGAATCTGCTCCATCTCTTATCACCAACAAAGTGTTGGATTTGCTGGTAGAGAAAAAAAATGCTTGAACTCTAGCTGGGCTCCTCTAGTATCTGTTTTGACAGCCGAAATTAATTGTTCATTTTCTGAGCACTTTTTGGCAACTCCTTCTAATGACCCGAACTGCCGTCTCCTTCCTTTTCAGCTTGGCAAGGCTCCCCGGTGTGGAGCTGACGGGGCGCGGGGCGGGTGCGAGAACTGCACTGATACAGTGGTCTGGCAGGGCTGCAGGCCTTTAGGAGAAAGGAAATGATTGTTTTCACTCTCTGGAGTTGCTGAGAATGACGGTGGGCATTTTCTGACTCTGGTTAAAATGAAAGTCTCACAAAGCTGATTAAACCAAATGTGATAATTGAGTTGAAGATGAGCCTATCTCATCTTTGTGATTGTCTTCCAAACAAGACAATCTGTCTTTCTCACACTGCACCTCTCCACGCTCAGAGCAAAGGGGGAATCTCTCTTCCCTCTGCACTCTCCCTCAGTGTTGACCAGAAGAGGGAGCAGCTTCTGTTGGAATGTGAGTGATGCATAGGCACATGTTCCGAATGGGCACCTAGCTCCAAAGATGCTTGGATTCTTAGGATTAAGAACACTTGTTAAATTTAAAAATCCTGTTGGAGTAGAAAATACCAATATTTTCTGGCAGCTCTGAGCCCTTAGGTACCATTTTGGGCAACTTTATTTTGAAACCTGCAGAAGCTATCCTCAAACGTGCATTAATTACTTGAAAGCCCATCAACATCCTTGATATTGTTATTCTCAAAATACACATGTGCTAATCCAGAGGCTGGTGCTTGAAACATGCAGAAGGCATGAGTTGTATCTGCAAGGTTAAAATATTTAAAAAAGGTGTAGATGAACACCAACATTTCCCCCCTTCTTCATTTACTCTGTCTCTTTCTTATAGATAATGCAGAATGGAAATAAATGGGGCAGGTTGATATTTGGCTTTGGATAGGAATATTTCCTCTCCAGATTCTTTACCATCATGGTGGAATTCCTGGTGAAGGTAAGCTTCAAGGTGGGTTTTAATTGGAAAGAGAAGGGAAAATCTGAACTACAAAGAGGAGGTAATTCCTACAGGTCAGGACTGGATGGAAATCTTTCAGAGAGAGAGGGAAAGAAAAGGACAGAAGTTGCCAGTATTTGCTTGACAGCAGATCAGACAAAGACTTTGGGTCTGACAGGCTTGTGGCAAACTCCAGGAGGAAGAGTATGAATTTCATGCTAAAAGCAGCGGAAATTACTAAAGGGTACTGAGGCTGGAATGAAGGGTAAGAAGATGATGCTGGCCATGTCACACCATGGGGGTAGCATTTAAGTGTTGGATCCTGGTAGGTAAAAATTCAAGTAATAAGGCTGCAGTTAGGAAAGCCAGATGTAGTGATTGGTCAAAGAAGGTCCCAGTTTATACTTACTGCCCAGGCAAAACTATTAATAGCTCCTTTGTTCACTGTCCAAGTATCCTGTTTGGTTGTTAAATTACGCAGTCACCCTGGCCTTAGTTTACATATGGCTGATGGTCAAGGAATAAATCACATACTTAGCAATGCACACGCGGGGAGAGAGAGAGATCTTGAAGAGATGGTTGTAAACAAACAAACAAAAAAGCAGGATGATAGGAATAGTGAAAAGTGACCTACCTGGTTATGTCCAGTCAACAAGGACAGTGAGCAGTCAGTGAGGGGGACCATGAGGGAAAGATGTAATGTTCCGTATGATGGCAAGATCCCCAGGGACAATACATATTTATTACATAAACAATGTGGAAGAACAAATCAGTGCTTGTTAGATGAATGAAATTGTGCACAGGTAGAGGAAGCAGGACTGATGTGAAGAAAGGACATGGAGCAAAGCCTGGAAGTGGGTGCTTAGGAGCAGATTTGATTTTCCAGGATAATGATATCTAGAAAGAAGTGTGAAGGCTCTGTGGATGTTAGTGGGTCATATCAAAGGAACAGAAGCGACACTGGAGAGGCGATAATTTGGAGAATGGAAGAGATGTAGAGCAGATAAAGCTTCGGGTGTGGAGAGAGGGGTGGTGAAGATCTCACTTGCTGTGTGTGCCAGGCACTGTGTGAGGCTTGGAGACAGAGATGCAGGGAGGCAGCTCTCAGGGTCTGGACTTTAAGACAATCACAAGCAGTTATTCTCAGTGTTGTTTGAGGAGCACAGTCACGAAGGGGTGAATTCTGCTTCAAGGTGAGGAGAGCGAGCCTGCTTGAGAGGGGCCAAATTAGTGTCAGAGTTGGAGATGGCTGGTGAGAACCTTGAGGAAAGCATAGGGATTTTCTTGTTGTACAAGTAGGGGGAGGTGGAAGGATTGTGTGAGCACATGCAGGGAGGTACAGCTGCAGGACAGAACATCTCTAGGATTGTGAGGGCAGGTGAGGATGCAGGCGAGGATGCAGGATGGGCAGCCTTGCATTTCAAGCTGGAGCATAAGAATTTTATCTCATGGTTTGCCAGGTACAGTTCTTAAAGTAGGAGAGTGTTTCACAAACTCGCTGTGAGCATTGGCTTGAAGGACGTGGAAGGATGGAGAGTCTGGATGGAGCAAGGGAAACGGGAGGAGAGAAGCTGCAAGAGAATTCCCAATCTGTCAGAAGCAGAGGAATAGAGAGGAAGAGATGGAGTGAGGGGACATTTTCAGGGTCTATTTGGAACATCTTGAGGACAATTTGGATGTGGAAGGTGAGAGAGAGAGAGAGGACTCAAATATTTTGACTATGAGGAAATCTTTGGGAAGGTGGTGAAAGGAGACAGTCCCAGAAACAGAACTGCAGGGATGTAAGAAATGAGTTTGGTGAAAGAAAGCAGAGACAAGTTCAGAGAGCTTAAGCCTGGAGGGGAGGGTTGAGATGGAGTGATAGTTTGATGGTGGGGAGGGGACAGGGAACAGGAAGGAGAAAGGTGGAGGCGGGCATGCTGCCAAGGCTAAATGAAAGTGGTTTTGTCTTGTTTCCTAAGATGGATGGGGAAGCCTGGGTATATTTGGTTTTGATGGGGTTATAGAAACAGAAGGAAAATGCTGATGAAAAATGGGGAGAGTCTGTGGTCACTGAAGAAAGCAAACAGTTCCAGCAGATGTTACAGTTCTGGTCCGAGGATTCTTACCAGCAGGTACTCCAAGTCTTGAAGATAATGATGGGAAGTTAAAATCCAGGTAGAAATTGGATGGCCGAAAGAGGGAAATTACTGAAGAGGCAGAGAACAGCCAGGGACAAAAATGGGACTAATGTGTGTCTGAGGTAGATACCAAGATATCAATAGAGATATCAGTAGAGAAGGGAAGAGAAGAAAAAGAATATCTGGCTCATGTGGGTGCCGAATGACACAGAGAAGATGAGAAAAGCAGAAAGCAAGTTTAGGATTGTAGTGGTTGGTTGTTGTTTTTGCCACTCAACATTCATACACACTTCTTGAATCAAGAATGCCCTGATTTTGTTTTGGGGAAACCACCTTTATTCAGTGTTTAGCCTGCGTGCTTGGAGTTTAGCTGATGATGCTGAGTCCCAGCATTGGGGTAACTTCGTCCAATTCTAATAGTGTATTTCGCCCCCTGGGCACAATGATTTGTACATGAGTATGCACCAAGCTCAAGTCAGAGCTGGGAAGGCTCAACTCTGGGATTTTTTAAATGAAGCTATTGATAGAGAAGACTCTTTCATCAAGGACTTGAGTGTAGAAGACCATAAACTGGAGATGCTCCAGACATTTTACAACCTCGAGGGGAGAGTCTATCAGGGAATGCAGACAACATAGTGGAATGCACAATTAATAGATGAACAGAGAAACTGGGTCTTCATAAAATCATCTGAGCCCTATGCCTGAAGCCAGTCCTAGCCCTGCGATTTTCAATTGTATGAGCACTAGATTAGTTTTCTTTTGATTAAGCCATTTGGATTGGGTTTTCTTAGTTATAGGAACTCTTCCTTAGCCATAGGAAGAGTTACAACTGATGAAAGGATGTAGGGGGAATGTTATGGGAGCACAAAAAAGTGAGTGAAGAAGCGAGGTATTTGAGGATAAGAGCAGAAAGAGGCAGAAGCAAAGAGTCCACTGAGATAAGGTTGATAGGAAATAAAAGGAAAGAATTAACTGACCAGGGCTAGCCAGACTTTTAACATCCATGAAGAGGTACCCTTGGACTATAGTAGATTTCATTGATGAACACTGACCTAGGAATTAAAGCCACCCTGAGGGTTCAGTACTTTTTCTCCTGTACACAAAGAGAACAACATGCAGTGATGATAGTCACACTCTGTAACACCAGTGGATGCCTATTCATTCATTCATTCATTCATTGTTTCATTTATTTGCTCAGTAAAAGTTTATTAGCATCTGCTAAACAACATGTTAAGAATTAGAGGTAGAAAAGACACTATATTCTCCCTAGAGGTGCTTCATTGAGAGAGAGCAGCAGTCAGATGTAATTAGAGTGCTGGGTGGTCGGTAGACTGGGGATAATTCTGTGAGTTTGAGCTCAGAGGGAGCCTCAGGGAGGTGACTGCATAGCTAGCATAAGTTAGTAAGAGTTGTGCAGCTAATGGATACCTGAAACAACCCCTGGTTTGGGTATTGGCAGTCTAGATGAGCTTTGTTCTCTCTCAGTGTCTTGGTCCCACATTGGAAAAGAGGAACCAGATGAACGTGTTTCTGTTTTCCTGTTTCGTTTCTCTTAATATGAATGGACACTTGCTTATTAACTGTGGTACCCTCTGGTTATTGTAGGATGCTGTTCATTTAGGCAGTCAGACATGGATTTTGAAAGTCCTCTTGCCTTTTACAAACTAGTTGCATTAAGTACAATAAGTACACTTTTCTTTATTAATATGCTGACTGTCTTGTATACCTAGGCTGAACAGGTCTACCTTGTTTGCCTCTCAGAGCAATGTGTATAAGCAGCTGCAAAACATATTTGATGCAATGAAAAAGCAATTTTTGTCTTTAAAATAAACACCAACTTTTCTCTTCTGTAAGCCTGTCCAGATGATCAAAAGCCAGATAAGGCCTTAAAACAAATTCCCTTTTCCCATTTGCAATGTAAAAAACTCCTTTATTCCCAACACACCCTCCCCTTTCATTAATGGAAGCGCAGCTCTTATCTTGATGTATGTGTAGCTGGTGCTTCTTCAGTTCTGACAACAAGAAAAGTGAGCAACAGAAAATAATGGAGCCCTGAAAAATTGCTGTCTTATAGCCCTGAAATTTCTCCTTCTTTCAGGCCAAATCCACCCACATACCATGTTTGAGAAATGATGAGCACAAGAGGTATCTGTTAAGTCGACAGCCTGCAAAGCTTTTTCTTTTAAATAGCCAATGATTATTGAATCGTTGGCCGGTCTTAACACTCTTAGGCACAGTGACAGTTAATAGAATGGAGAAGGCATCATCTTTTGACCTTCAAAAGCTTCTGAACTAAGATGGGTACAAGGAATTAGAAGGAAAATAATTGAAGAGCCAGAGTGCAGCAATCTCAGAATCTCTGGACTCAAATATAGTGGCTGCAGCTTCCTGGGCCATGTCCCTTTCTTCAAGTGTGCCATAAGCAAAAAAACATGTACTATTCTCTTGTTCTTCACATACTGTGAGGGATAAACATAAAAGTAAATTTTCCATCTGAGGGAAATCCTGCATATCCAAGCTGTGTAGGGTGGCAATCAAGTGTATACTAAGTTCTGGTTGTTGCTCAATGATGAGCACAGCATCGAGCCTGCCAGCACTTACAATAGAACAGTGATCTGTAGCCAGATCAGATCTTCAGGTGTTTCAATAAGGCTACAGGTAGTTGATTGATTTCTTTTGCCATCTAGGATGATTCTATATCAAGGACTATGAAATATGTTTGCTCACATCATTTTGACCAGATCTTCAGGCCAGACGACTTTGTCTTTAGTCAGTCCGGAGCAGGCTGTGGCCACAGAAGGAAGGAAGCAGACCATCGTGATATCGTATCTAAGGTATCAAGAGCCATTACAGGCTTCAAGGCTTCCTATGGACTCAATGGCTAGATGGGAACATGGGCTCTGGCATGGGCACCCTTCTCATTTGCAAGGTCTGTATCCAGGACCCTGATCACCTCATAACATCTAGCACGAGCCCTTCACCCAAAGTTTAGGCACCATGGCCAAATACCATACCGTATTCTCTGTCCACTGGTTGGTGGACGCCATAAATAATGAGGTGCTACTTTGCTTCTGAAACTTCAAGCTGACCCTCTGACATTGACAGTGACCTGAGCCACCCCATCTTGATCTGCCTGTCTCCACTTTCCAGGCCAGTTCAATACAAACTTCCACAAACTGGTGGTCTGCCTGGCCCCCATTCCTTATGTTACTTCTTTATGTCAGGTTTTGCCTCACTCACTAGCTTGGGAAACTACTAGTACTCAGCTCTGACTGCAGCAAAGCTCACCCAGCAAACTCTCAATGCCAAAACAAGATGGCAGCATGTGATCCATGTCATGCTGCTGTTATCATCATCATCATTTTTTGAGGACAGAAGTCTATGAAGGAAGTGTATAAGGACATGCTCAACTAAGAAGCAAGAGCAGCAGCTGCTACAAGGAATGGATCCCCAACAATATCAAGACAGTTATCTACAACGTTCCAACCAATGGGCTCAAGGTGGACATTAGCAAGAAACCACCATCCAAGAGCTCTTCAAGAGAATCTCCTAGTCTAAGCAGTTCAATGCTATGTCCTGTCTGAATGCTTTCTACATTAGAACACAGGGAAAAGAATGAGTGAAATGCGGTTCCTGGAGAATGAGAGCAACAAGAACACCTCTGTTACAAAAAAAAAAAAAAAAAAAAAAAAATCAATGGCATCAGAATTCCACAAGGAAGAAGAGAAGGAATTTCAGCAAAGAGTCCAAGAAGGAGGTCTGAGGACCTAATCCTCTGCCCCCATATGTTACTCTTCTCAGTTTACCCAGCCTTCAACATGACCCCATTTCCACCCCCCCCCACTAAAATTACCATTTTTTAAAGTCTCTTTGTTTATTTGTTTTTCTGGGGAAGGGAAAGGGGGACTTGTCTCTTTCTTCTGGGGAACTGGATTTCTGGGTCTTTTTTCTATCCAAGAGCATACTACCACGTCCTCACAACTCAAATGCCTACTGACTTGAGCCCAGATCGTGGCCAAGAGAAAAAGAGGACCAGAGTGATTGACTCCTAGTAGAAGCAACTGGATCAATCCTAATTTGTCTTTCATTGACCATCTCAAGGTGTTTCTCTGGTTTTTGTATGACTACTTCACTTTCTCCTCCACCTTAGGTTCAGGCAAGACGTTGATGGTATTGCTCAGTTCCCCTCTCAGTTCTGCTCTGAGCCTTCATTTTCCTTTGGAGGAGACTGTCCCACTCTGTTAAGGTGGCCCGCATACTTTGCCTTCTTTTTGGGGGCAGACAGGAAGTGGGGAGAGAGAATTGCCTTGATCTCCAAGCCTCTAAGTAGGACCCCCCTCCTCTTCTTTCCTTGCTCATTGCATACCTAAAATATGGAAAGAAATGTATTACCAGGTAACAACAGAATACAGTTTTTTTTTCCCCCCAGAAGATGGAGGAATCAGAAGATGCCCCACCATCACTCCTTTGCAATTTCTCTTCTTTGTTTTTTTCCTAAGCTGGGACATTTTTTCTGCCTTTTTTTCCTGTTCTGCCACTCAGATTTCAGTTTTGTGTGAGATTTACTGCTCTTTGGAAAAATGAGGTTCTATGAGCCAAAAACAAACAGAAAATGAAAAAAAAAAAAACTATGCTAAAGCATGACTCAATTCTTGCTTTCATTCAATCAACTTTCATAAAGCATCTAGTACATGCCAAGCATTGATTTGGGGAGGGCACACACCCTGTCCTGCCTGCAGCATCTGGTCTTACTGCCCTTTAGGTGGGAGTTGAGCCAGGTAGCAGCTAATGAATGGTGGGCCACCCTCTGGAGGGCAGGGATTAAGTCTGGATGGAGGTGCTGAAGTGGCCAACCACGATTGCAAGGATAGAAAGTGTGTTGGAATAGCTTTCTGTGATCTTGGAACTCTTAAAATTCCTCTAGGAATATTGAAATTCCCAGTTTAAGGAAAACTGCCTTAACACAGTGGGATATAGCCACAAAAATGCATTTATATAGAATTTTTGCTGTTTATTCTAAAGTAGATCAAAACCAGGCAAAAACTTCCTTCCCTCTTCTTCTCTTTTCAGGGACACTTGGCAGGAGGCATTTTTGATTGTCTTAGTTGGGGGGACGGTGAAGGTGGTATCTAGTAGGTAGAGGTCAGGGATGCTGCTAAACATCTTTCAATCCACAGACAGCCTCCCATAACCAAGAATTATCAGGCCCAAAGTGTCAACTGTGCTGAGGTTGGAAACCGCGTTCTAAAGGAAGAGACCTCTGACCCTTCCCTAATTGTGCAATGATAGTAATAATGCACATTTGACAAGCACTTACTGTGTGTCAGATGCTGTTCTTAGGGTTTTACTTGCAGTACTTCACTGATTTCTCATTATCAATGACAAAGGAAGTCTTATCATCATCCCCATTTTCCAGATGTGGAAAATGAGTCCTGGAGAGATTAAGTGTTTTGCTGCAAGTCTCCAAGCTAGAAAGCAACTGGGTCAGGATCTGAATCTCAGCAGCCTGTGGACAAGTTCATATACACTTAACCTTATTTATAGGTTGCTTCTCTCCTGGACAACAAAGCTTGCTAAAGTTCATTGTTCTCAGTTGGAAGTATAGTTTTTTGTTTTTGTTTTTGTTTGTTTTTTTGTTTTTTTTGCTTGGGTGAACATAGCAACCTAGAAGAGGGAGTAAAGGAGAAGGGACAATCTCAACAATTTGTCTTTGTAATGAGAATAATCAAAGTCCTCTTGTCTCTATTGCTGCACTGGAGTGGGTGGATCCTGGTGAACATGAAGGAAGAGATGCACCTGACCAGACAGGACCCGCGTTAATGACAGGGCACACTGTGTCAGGCAAGCTGCTCCTCTGAAGCCACACACACCCTGCTCGCTGATCTCCCTGCAGTGGAAGGTTAAGTCTGCAGCATCAGCCAGCCCCGGAACCCTTTGAAATACTATGTCAGAAACTTCTTGGCAAAGCCTAACAATAGAAACCATAAGCAGATTCTAAATTACCATTATCATTAATCGGGGTTGACATGTAACTGGCCCCTCCTAAGTACTGCTCAATCATTGCCCCCCTTTATTCCTTTCTCCAAGATTCCCACAGGCCTCCTTAGAGTAAAGGGTACCTGAGCCGTGCCCCGGTGTGTGGTCCTCGGCGGAACAATGGAAGCAAAGTAATCCCTGACAGAGCCAGGCTGGGACCTTAGACATAAAGCAGATATGGGGGCAATGTGAGAAAGGGCCATGGGGAGAAGCTCAGACAGAGAAGAAGACCGGGAGAGTAGCCAGGTATTAAGGGGCCGGGTAGGGGCAAGGAGAGCCAATAATACAGGGTGGGTGAAATGGAATGAGCACGGTTTGTGTTCAGAGTTGGCATTTGTCACTTTAATGGATTCCAAAGAAGGAGGCAGGCATGCTTTCCAACTAGCCTGGGAAACCAACTACATATGGGAGAAGAGTTTTTAAAAAGCCCTTCATTCAAGAAACCTATCTGTAAGCTATTGTTTTAGAGCATTTTTAAAATAACTGTTAATTATGCTTCAGATTTTTTTCACTTTTGCACCGCACATGGGTTTTAGGAACTGCAAAAAGCACAGACCATATCTTTAATCTGTCCATTCACACATTCAGCTATTTGGCAAATATTTATTGAGATCCCACTAAGTGCCAAGCACTGTTCATAGCACTGGGGATGCCGCCATGGACAAAACACGTATGGCCTGGCCCTCACAGAGACTGCATTTTAGAGGGGAGACAGAAAACAAAACAGTAAGTATAATAAAAAAGTAAATGACTTCTTCTCATCAAAGGGCACAATCAACACAATGGAAAGGGAACCTATGGAATCAGAGAAAATATTTGCAAATTATATATCTGATAGGGGTTAATATCCAGAATACATAGAGAACTCCTACAACTCAACAATATCAACAATAAAAACTTGATTTGAAAATAGGCAAAGGAAGTGAATAGACATGTCCCCAAAGAAGATATACAATTGGCCAATAAATACATGAAAAGATGCTCAACAGCACTAATTGTTAGGGAAATGCAAATAAAAGCCACAATGAGATATCACCTCACATCCATTAAGATGTCCACTATATTAAAAAACCAAAACTCCAGAAAATAACAAGTGTTGGTGAGGATGTGGAGAGATTGGAACCCTTCTGCAATATTGACAGGAATGTAAAATGGTGCAGCCACAGTGGAAAACAGCATGGCAGTTTCTCAAAAAACAAAAATAAAATTACCATATGACCCAGCAATTCTACTTCTGAGTATATACCCGAGAGAACTGAAAGCAGGATCTTGAAGAGAGATTTGTACACCCATGTTCATGGCAGCATTATTCACAACACCCAAAAGTTGGAAGCAACTCAAGTGTCCATTGAAGAATGAGTAGATAAGCAAAATGTGATATATACATACAATGAAATTTTCTTCAGCCTTAAAGATAAAGGGAATTCTGATACATGCTACAACATGATGACCCTTGAGGACATTTATGCTGAGTGAAGGAAGACAGCCACAAAAAGACAATTTGACTTTTGTGAGTTATCTACAGTAGTCAAATTCTTAGACACAGAATGTACAATGGTGGTTGTCCCTGCCTATAGTACCAGCTACTCCAGAGGCTAAGGCAGGAGAAGCACTTCAACCCAGGAGACAGAGGTTGCAGTGAGCAGAGATCGCGCCATTGCCCTCCAGCCTGGGGACAGAGCTGCCCTCCAGCCTGGGGACACAGCGAGACTCTGTCTCAAAAAAAAAAAAAAGGTGTGTGTCAGCAGATGGGGCAGAGGGAAAGGGGAGTGGTTGTTTCATGGGTAAAATGTCAGGTTTGAAAGATAAAAAGAGTTCTGGAGATTGGTTGTACAACAATGTGAATAAACTTAACAGTAGTGAACTATACACTTAGAAATTGTTATGATGATAAATCTTATCATGTTTTATGTAATTTATTCCAATTGAAACTTAAAAAATAAGTAAATAAGAATAGTTTGTTAGAAGGTGATGAGTGCCCTGGAGACAAAGTGTAGCTGAGGGGCAGGGAGTGGCTGTGCAGGGTAAGCCACATTGAGAGAGTGACATTTGAACCAAGACTTGACATTGATGAAGGATTGAGCCATGTAGATGTGGAGTAAGAGCTTTCTAGGAAGAGGGCAAAACTGGGGCAAAGGTCTTAAAGTGACCTGGTGTGTTTGAGAGACAGGAGGCCAGGGAGGATCCAGCCAGGTGAGCCAGGGTTAGAGAAGCAGCAGATCGTATTAGGCCTTGGATGCCACTATAAGGATCTGGCTTTTATACTGAGTGAGGGCCAAACCACTGGAGGACCTTGAGTAGAAAAGAGCAATATTTTAACTGACTTATGTTTCCTTGGGATCACTTCACTTGCTGTGCTGAGAAAGGACTCTAGGGGGCAAGAAAGGAAGTTGGAAGACCAGCGGAGGCTGCTGCTTCAATCCAAATGAAAGAAATGATGATCACTTGGACCCAGGTGAGAAGAGTAGAAGTCTTGAGAATTGGACAGATTCTGGATAAAATTACAAGAGAAAGTCATTGAATTTCTTGTGAATTGGAAGTAAAGTGTGAAAGAAAAAAGCAAGAATGACCCTAAGACTTTTGTCATGAGCAATGGAAAGAATGGAGTTACTGTTAACTGAAATGTGCAGAGCAGCAAGTCCAGAGGTTTTGGGGAGAAGAGCAGGTGTTTGATTTAGGCATATTAAGTCAGAGATGATAATCATGTATTCAAGAGGGACTTCAGTGGATATATGGGTCTATAATTCATGGGGGAGATTGGGGAATTATTAGTATACATAAGTCACTTGGGGAATTATTAGTACACAAATGATATAGATTAAAAGCCATGGATCTGAAGACGATCACCTTCAAAGTGAGTAGAGAGAGAAGGGGGCCCTAAAATGCACCTAGGATGACCTAATATTAATAGGCCCAGAGAAAAGGAGGCATCAGAACAGGAGACTGAGACACACAGCGGCAGGTACCATTCAGAGTCCACAGTGGCTACAGAGAAACTCCAAGGTGGAGCAGGAGAGGCTACCTTCTCAAGATAAGGAAAAACTGAGTCCTAGAAGGAAGAAGGGATTTACTCAAGTCACATAGCTAGTCAGTGGCAAAGTGAAAGTAAGTACTTCTCATAGGAACGTGCCTATTCAGCAAGCAGAAACAGAATACCTAATTTTAATGGAGGTGGGGACCAAACCTTCAGTAAAGTACAAAAATTCTTTCTTTGAAGTTCATCTAGACTAGCATGTACTTAGACAGTATGTTACAAATGCTGTAAAACTGACAATACAATAAGCAAAGCCAAGGAAAAGAAAAGTTAACTGTACATCCTGGTGACTTCATGGGCTTGAACAGTTAATAGGCTAGCAGTGCTAGCACAACTATAAACTTAACTTTCAAATCTGCTTCTTCATAGAAATTCTCTGTTCAGCCCTATTCAAAGCTTGTTATTTTCTCAAAATTCTTTTTTAATGACCAGACCTATCATAATGCTTAGAAGTGTTTTGAATACTCATGTTGAAGAAATTATCAAAGCCCACCAAACATAATAAACGGTGTTGTACAACTCAGTGTTATTTGTAAAATGAAGCCCTAAGAGATGCAAATTGTGTATTTTGAGCCACAAATTTTTCTTACATTGTCATTTCAGTGGCATTCTTAATGCATGGCATGTTTTACCTTGACCTAGTCTATCTTCAAAAATATTTACACATTGATATTTTGAATATTTCAATAACGTCCCAATTGTATTTTTTCCTTGTACCTTTATTTTGTTTCCCTTTTTTTTCTGAAGCTGCTCCATATCTCACCTCTCATAGTTTTAGGCTTTCAGAAAAACTTGGAAGAGGGAAGAAATAAAAAAGTAAAATCACCCATAAAATCGTTATCCAGAAACAATAGCCATTACTAACATTTTAGCAAGTTTATTTGTAGTGGATTTTTCCCTCTATGCTTAACTCCTTTTTAATTATCAGTAATTTTACAGGCCTAGTATCTTAGGTTACTAGTACTTCCCTAACAGCTGGACTATTCTGGGCTCTCTGCTTCTGGAGAAATAAGTGACTGAGCAGAGAGCAGAGAAAACAAAACCCATTCCTTGGCTTTGGGGTTTGAAAGCCAATGTGTTTAAGCATATGAAGATTATAGATCAGCATTGTGAGGACAGGATTTCAGAAGTATAGGACCTTGCTCTTACTCCCCCACTCCTCAATAAACACACACACACACACACACACACACACACACACACACACAGTAACCCTGGGCTGGGAAGAAGAAAAAGGTGACCCAGGGGAAATTTGGAAGGTTCCAGAGGAAGACATTAGACTCTATTCTTCAGGTTAATCCCAGGAAAATGGCAACAACTGAAGACAGAATATCAGATTTGAGAGCAAAGGAGTCTGTTCTCATCTTTCAGGTGGGACCTGGGGAAGTGGTAAAATCATACAGAAAAAATGGCCCTGGGTGTGTTCAGACAAGGAAGCCTAAACCAGTCTCACAGAGGGTCCTATACTGTAGTTTAGAAGCAACAAGATGATCCAAGATGGAAAGTTGATCTTGGCTGGAAATGAGGGCTATGGAAGATTGGAGGGTAGACTTTTCCACAGGAGCCCAAGTGCCCTGATGATACTGAGGGGCAGCCAGGAGAAAGGAAAATCTCTGGATTCTGTAGTAAAGTTTCTAGCACTCCAAGGAACATAGCTCAAAAGGGAAATTAACTTGTTATAGAATATTTTTTTTTTTACCCTTGGGTTTGTGAACTGAACTCTTACAGATATGTTTTATATCCTGATTTTTTTGCTACCTTCAAGGTTTCTTAATGAAAATCATTTTTAATATTGGCTTAACATGTCATTGACTGGATGCCATAATTTTCCTAACCAATCCCTTATTTTTAAACATTTTTATTATTTCTATTTTTTGCCATTATAATTACTGCTATGTATTTTAAAACATGAGCATCTAGGACGAGTGTTTAAAAAAATTCCTGAAGTGGAGCTACTGGTTAAAAGGCCAGAACAATTTTCTTTCCAATGATACATTATTACCAAATTGCTTTCCAAAAGTTTTGTAGAAATGTAATCATGAGTCATCTATAGGAATTCATTGTTAGACTTAAACATTATATCAGCATCAAATAAATTTACCATTTTATAGTTGAAGAAGGGATTTCACTGGTCTATAAATCACATATATTTCTTTTTTCTATGGTTAAAAGGGCAACATATATTCATTTTAGAAAATGTAAAATGTACAGGAAAGTGTGAAAATCACCAATAATCCCATTACTTGAAGATAGCTACTGTTTACATGCTAATGTACTTTTCCCAGTCTTTCTTTCTCTGAGCATGCATATCTACTCACACACACAATCAGATGCACCTATATTTTACTTCTTACAAAACTGGAATCATATCATACATATCATTATGCACATTTTTGATTTAACAATGATATGAAAGTTTTCCAATATCATAAAATATTATCCTAAAACATTAATTTGCACAATTATTAATGTTTGAAACCTGCCTTATGTAATGGGGATATTAAAACCATTAAGTGGAGGCTGAGGCGGAAGAATTGCTTGAGGCCAGGAGTTTGAGACAAGCCTGGGCAACATAGCAAGACCCCATGTCTACAAAAAGAAACCAACAGTGGGAGGATGGGCTGGAGCATTAAAACATGACTTTAAATGACTCTATATAATGCATTATAATGTTTTGTTGTATACTGCAATTTTTAAAATTATCTCCCCAGTTATTGGAGATTTAGATTATTTCCTATTTTTCACCGTTGTAATAATTCCAAGAGGATCATCCCTGTATACATCTTTGTGCACATATCTAGCTCCAATTATTTTCTTCAGATAAATCATTGAATGTCAAGATGTTTGAATAAAAAATTATGCATGTGTTAAGGCTTCTTGTTGTTACCAAATTGCCTTCTAGGAAGTTTATACCATTTTCAACACTCATTAGTAGTACTTGTATGAGAATATCTATTTACTTGCACCTATGCCAGAACTGGACATTATAATATTTAAATATCTCTGCCATTTCGTTTGCAAAAAACAACATCTTGTGGTTTAAAAAATTTTGGTTAATAGTGATATTGACCAGTTCCCCAAGTATGCTAATTATTATATCTCACCGTTTGTATATATTTTTAATGTCTTCTTCAGGTGAATTCCATGACATTGAGAGCAAGTATACTGAGTAGTATTTAATAAACACTTGTTGATTACTTTGAGATGCATACGAATGCCAATTCTTTCAGTTTGACTACTTCTATTCTGAGGTTCTCTGGGGGGATCCATTAAAACAATAATAGCATTCTTCAGTTTTCTATTTTAGTGTTTCAAAAAGCTTAGTAAAAATTTATACACATATACAATAATATTGGACAGCTTACTAAAATATCTTTTTTTTAGCATTGGCTCGGAATTTTACATCATTGTTACATTGTACTGATTGAAATCTCAGATTAGTGGTTTGAAATGATAGATTGGTGAAAAAAAGTGTTGCAAAATACTGCTTTGCTTGGTGGTTGCCAGGGAATAATACAAATCCCTGTTATTGAAAAGGGTGAGAACCATCAGATTATGATGTATCTGAGTGCTGAGTTTAGGTATTTCCTTTTTTTCCCTTTTCATCATAATTATTCCCATTTATAGATTTTTTGATTGGCTAATTTAAGCATTATATTTTGTTGTGGTGGTTTATATACTTTTATTCTTCCATAAAAATAATTTGTGTTCATTAAAAAACAATCAAGCAGCACAGACAGCCCAGAGAAGAAATGTTGGGGGTGCAGATGGGGTTATTAACAGATACCAGGCAAATCAAGGCCAAGCAGATTTCCCAAACAATTTCGATTAAATATGAACACCACTTATGTTTCATGAGTAGTTGCTTACCTCTACTTCTCTTGGACTGGTTTTGGTAATACACACATAAAGATGCACATACACAAAGAGCTATTTCACATAGATATTGGCACATGATTCTGGCCTTCAAAATGTATGATGAGGCTGGGTGCAGTGGCTCATACCTGTAATCCCAGTATTTTGGGAGGCAAAGGCAGGAGGATCGCTTGAACCCAGGAGTTTGAGACCAGCCTGGGCAACATAGGAAGACCCTACCTATAGAAAAAATAAACAAATTAGCTGGATGTAGTGGCACGCACCTGTGGTCCCAGCTCCTTGAGAGGCTGAGGTTAGTGGATCATTGAGCCTGGGAGGTTGAGGCTGCAGCGAGCCGTGATTGCACCACTGCCCTCCAGCCTGGGTGACAGGGAAAGACTCTGTCTCAAAAAAAAAAAAAGTATGACAATTTGCAGTGTACAGTAAGCCCTCACTTAATGTCACCAATAGGTTCTTGGAAACCTTGATTTTAAGCGAAATGACTTACTGCATGATGTAGGAGCTTAAAGATGTAAGTTCCAAGAACCTATTGACAACCTCGAGGACTTACTGTAGTTTAGTGTAAAGGGTATTGACTTTGAAGTTGGAAAATAAGGGGTTTGAGTTTGATTCCATTATTTGGCAGTCATGAGGTTTTGGGTAAACTAATGAGTATCACTCTCCTTCACATATCTTTATTTTAGGGGTTTATTGTGAGCATGAATGGGAAAGAATTGGAAAATGTTGTGTCTGACATCTTTGGTCCATGTATTGTATCTCCACTGGACTTTAGTATTCAATCACACCAAATCCAATGAATTAGTTGAGACCTGGAGCCCAAAGCATCATTTCTGGTTTGGCATCTCAGAACCTCTTTCTCCCTATCTAGCAACCGGAACAAAGTGCTTGTAAGTTGTAAGACTACTAGTATAGAGTGACTCTAGTTATCAATCTTTTATTTTTTTAAGAACTGGACCAGAATCACATTTTTGTCTTATCAGGTTATCTATGCTTAGTGATGAGTTGGCTGTCCACTGGCTTTCTTCAATTGACCCTACCTATAGGCAATTGCTAAATACCCAATTCTTGGGAGTAATTGTTCTTCCCCTCACTTTTATATAGGGGTGGCCTGTTTAAAAAGCCCTCCCATTAAGTGGAACAGCTAACTAGGCTGCCTTATATTCAGCAAAGCAATTATGACCAAACCTGCCTGGGATTTGCCTTGCAGTGTGTGGGCACTTTCAGCTGTGAGGCTGCACCATGTAACGTGTTCTGTCGGACCCAACTTGACACAACTTGCATGGTGCATTTACTTTCTTCATTCAAAGAGATTCTCTCTTTTAAGGCACTGCCTACTGAAAAATATGCAAGTGACCTGAGGGAAGAGACCCAGGGCCTCATCTTTATTCAGACATATCTCAGGTTAACCCCGAGACGGTTAACCCATCATGTTTATTGGTGGTATTTTAGCAGCAAGATGTTGATTTTACAAGTATGTTATTATTGGGTTTTATTATTAAGCTACCTATAAAATACCTGATCCATGTGGATATTTAACAGCAAGATTGAATTGTTTTTTAGTGTTTCTTTTTAATTATTTAGAAATATTTAGAAAATGTTATGATTTTACCTCCCAATCTTTCTATAGATGAATCAGAAAGACTCTCTGCAGCCAATTTCCTCAGTACCCTTGAGAAAATCAGTTTAGCTATGCTTAACTCTAGTTTCCTGGATGTAAAAACAAATGTTTGGGACTTGAGAATTTCCTGAAACCTTTAGAGAGAAGGGGCCTTTGAGAATATTCAGAGGAGGAGGGGTGAAGGGCAGGGAAGGAGGAAGTGATAAAAGTCATTTTGCTCCCTGAGGCTTGGGATATGTTCCCTAAATAAATTTCTTCTCTCCTTGGTTGTTGAAATATTTTGTCTCAATGAGAAAATTGTGGTTTCCTTTCTTGCTCAGGAGAATATTATTGTGGACATATCCCTGACTGCATGTGTGTGTAAACACACACACTCACATGTGCACACACAGACACACACAAAAACAATTATTCAGGGGTTTTGGAGTAGAATAGATATGGCCAGGTGCAGTGGCTTACACCTGTAATCCCAACACTTTGAGGGGCCAAGGCAGGAGGACTGCTTGCGCCCAGGAGTTCCAGACCAGCCTGGGTAGCACAGGGAGACCCTGTCCCTCCAAAAATAATTTAAAAAATACAAAATTAGCTGGGCATGGTGGTGTGAGCTCGCAGTCCTAGCTACTTGAGAGGCTGAGGCAAGAGGATTGCTTGAGCCTAAGAGGTTGAGGCTGCAGTGAACTGTGATCACACCACTGCACTCCAGCCTGGGTGACAGAGTAAGACCCTTTAAAAAGAAAAAAAGAGCAGATATGATTAGAAAGACTCTTCAGCCAACAGTTAGAAGTAGCATTTATTGGATGCTTACTATGAGCTGGGCACAGTGCAAGCACCCCGTTTGTGTTATCTTATTTTATAGTCACTAAAAAAACTCTCACATGAGGGAAGTGCTCTTATCACCCCCTTTTACATGAGAACACTAAGACTCAAAGAGTTTAAATTGCTTGTTCAAGCCCACATAGCTGTTCTGAGAGGGAGCCAGAACCACATCCAGGCCTGGTCGACTCCAAAGTCAGATGCACGTGAGAATGGCGGAGGCGGTGAAGCTGCAGGCTCGAGGCTTCATGGAGCCCTGACTTGGAAGGGTTGCAGAATTGCCTTGGGACCCTCAGTCTCTAACCTAGTGTGGGTTCTGTGAGGACAAGAAGCGGGCGCTCTAGGCCCTGGAAATGCTGAGTGGGTCCATGCCCCTGACATGGACCATCTGTTCTCATTTCCTCGTGTGAACTTGTTATGGTTAATTTTATGTGTCTGCTTGGCTGGGCCACAAGGCCCAGCTAGTTGGTCAAATGTTATGCTGGGTGTTTCTGTGAGGGTGTTTTTTTAGATGAGATTAGGATGTAAATTGGTAGCCATCAAGTTAAGCAAATGGTAAAGTAGTGGGCCTCATCCAATCAGCTGAAGGCCTTAATAGCACAAAGGTTGACCTCCTCTTACCCTGCCCCCGACCAGCAAGAAAGAACTCTGCCAGCAGGAAGCCTTCAAACTCTGAACTGCAACACCAGCTCTTCCCTGGGTCTCCAGTCTGCCCGCCTGCCCCATTAAATATGGGACCCACACAGCACTATAATCTCATGAGCCAATCCCTTAAATCTCTCTCTCTCTCTCTGTCTCTGCATACAACTTCTTGATTCTGTCTCTCTGGAGATCGCTGATTCCTACAGAACCTGTTCAAACTGTTAGTGATCGTCTCACTTTTCCTCTAGGATCCGCCATAGCTTGCTATGTCCTGCCTCACAACCACCACTGAGCATCTTAAAGGTGTTTGTTTTTTATTTTTTCCCATTTAAAAAATTATAGTTATTCCCATTCTTCATTTTTTCTCACCAAATTTTTTTACAAGAGTGAACTTGACAGTGCTGGAAGTTCCTGGCTCCCTGGGGTGAGTCTCACCCCACTCTCTCCCTCACTCCAGGCAGCCAGACCTTCTTCTTCCTTCAAGTCTCCTCCCACGCTTAGCATTTGAGGTTCGCGGTGCTTGTAACAATTTCTCCCCAAAAAGGTTCCCATCTGTTTCCTTCTTCACACTCAGGCCTTGGCTTACACATCTGCTTCTGATAGGCCTTCTAACACCCACTTCAGAGTAGCTCTCCAGTCTCATTCTAGCACATCTCTTTGTTTTATTTTCTTCAATGCATGTATCACTTCTGATGCATCTTCTTTCTTTACTTCCATAGTGTTTGCTTTCCCCGCCAGAATGTCAACTCTGTGGAGTTCTGTCTGTCCTTCTCTTGCCTGTCCTTTTCACAGTTATACTCCCATACCTTGAACATTGCCTAACACAGAGCTGGAGCTCAGGAAACAGTAGTTGAGTGAATGAATGAATGAATGAATGAATGAATGGACAAATATATTTTATCAGCTGGGTAGGCAAGGGTGTGCAGGTGCATGATACCCTACTGGTGAGAAGAGAGTAAATTGCTCATTTTTGAAGGTGCATTAACTCTTTCAGGCCCCTAGGGTATCATTTAGTTCACTGGAATAATAATTTACTAAACTGTACCTTAGGGGCCTGAAAATGTTAATGCACCTCCAAAAGTTTCTAATTTACACCAGGGAGCAGTTTATTTACCCAGCAGGGTTTGATCTAATAGGTCTTAACTCCATTTAAGAGAGTCATAAGGACTTTATCACTTTTCCACCTTCACATTTCCTACTTCTAGCATTTATCTGCTTGTGGAATACTGTTGCCAGTAGCTACTGTGTTTATGCACACCCATCGTATTCATACCAATACCAAGACCTGAAATGTTGCTTTCTTATGGCACTGGCACACACCTTTCATGTATATTTTAATTTGTATAATTAAAAAAACCTGTATATTGCAATCCATTCACATAATGTTATTTTAGTGGCGTCTTCGTATATATTTTAAATAATTCCTTAAATAGCTCACATTTTGTTTTTATCCAATAATTAAATCACAGTGTTAGAAAATGTAAAAAATTCTATGCATTTGGGTTACCAACCCTTATCTACAATATGCAGGCCATTCTTTTATTTCTTTTTGTTGTTTCAAATAGCAAAGCTGCTTCCACTCCTAATCTTGGACACTTTTGTCCTGAGGTTTTCCAGATTTAGTCTAATCTTTCCTCTTTTGCTAATTACTGTTAATTCTGTACTGTTTTAGTATGTCAAAAAAATCTCCTCCCCTCCTGAGTTTATTTTTTTGAAGAATAATTCTTACAGATTCAAATGTGGAGATATTTTTTCTTTAATTCTTGTCACACTGATGTTACAGGACTTGGTAAAATGTTTCTCTTGACTCTGGGGTAAAATCAGGTATGACTGTTACCAGCAATAAGTAGCAGGGTTTTTCATAAAACTGATCGTGGATGGGGTTTTCCAAATATGGCATAAACCCATTAATGAAGCATTCCCTCATTTAGTCTTTGTGATAATTCATCTTGGACTGGGTTTAAATATGCCCTTGCTGTAGAATGAGGGTTTCCTAAGTAAATAATAGTGTAAATCAGATTAGAGAGAACAATTGCTTTTGCGAACGTTAGCACTGTATGGTAAAATCTTGATAGGGTTACTTAATTTTTTGGTACCATGAAGTTTTTTGTTGTTTTTGTTTTTGGTTAAACACCTTAGAAACATGTTCTCTTTTTCTGTTTCAGCTAATAAGGTAATTAAATTTGATTTCTGAATATTTTAATTCCTCAGGGATACCATTCTGGACAACAATGACCACTCAACATAGGTCAGGAGATGTGAATTAATTAGAGTATCAAGTCTCTGGAAGTTTTAAATGATATTTGTTGATGCAGAGTTATGGTCTTGTGAGTTGATTCATCCTTCTAAAGGTAGATTGCAGCAAAAACATCAGCAGGATCCAGGGTAATGGAGGTTTTGATTATGGTTCTTTACGTTTACAGAGATCCTCCAATTTCAAATAGATTATTTAAGTCAGCAGTTTGTGTATTTGAAATAAGATATCTTTTATTTCAAAAATTTTATCATTCAGACTTTTTGTTAATTCAGAATTTCTTCTGCCTTCTAACCTTCTAGGCCTTCAGGATTAAAGGGCAATCCTGAATTATTACTCTACTAGAAAAACATTTTTAGTAAGTAGATTTCAAAAGTGGGCTTTTTCTGCATCATTTCTTTTGTGGGTTGTAAAAAAATTACAAAAACTAGACTTTATACTGGAAATACAGTAGTGTTAAGAGAGGGTTTGGGTGAGCGCTGTTGCTATGGAGACCTTTGTTGGTATCCTCCTGCACAGACTGTCCCACCTCTGTGTTATCTACAGGTGGTAGCAATATTGGAAAGATCAAGGGTCTTACTTTACTGACTTGACCCTGGCATTCTGAAGAGCTACCCCTTAAATTCCTAGCTCCTTAATGGCCTTGTAGCAATAGCTGTTGCCCAGATTGCTTTCTAATTCTTGTTCATATTCTCAAGTTTGAAGCCTCTACCTAACTTCACATTTTTTTTTCTTGAGTCATACAATATATGACTGAACTTTCATCTGACAGCTGGGGATGAAAAACTATATCCTGAAAATGGTCTTGTCTTGCAAATGGAGAAGTCTGAGCCGGTTCATCACTGACTCTCAATCTGTGTTGCTTTTAACAGGATAATTGAGGTCTTGCCATTTTTAAAAAAAACATTTATTTTGGTTCCCCATGGATGAAAGACATCCAGAAGGTACAGAAGTTACACAAGAGTCATGTCAGAAGATGGGAAGTGATTGTTGGGGGAAATACCAAGCTGTGGATTCTTTAGTTAAATGTGATTGTTTTAGTCAAAATGACTTGTTTGGGGCTATCCTCATGTGTCTTAAAATATTTGAATGGCACTTAATTTTGTATAACTCCCGTAGATCTCCTTAACGGATTCTTCAGTTAGACAAAGTTTTACATACTAGTGAAAGTTATTGCTGATTTAAGCATAATCAGATTGAAAATTCTTCCTTATGGTCTACATGAAGGCAGATAAACTTCACATGAAGAATCCTAAATGTTATGGGACACACACAAAATCCTGAGTTTTAGAAGTAGTGAGGCACTGTGCTGCTGCTTTATTATTGGATACTATATACTTTCAAGGAATTTGTTATATATTTATTGGTAATTTTCACAAGATTTTATTACACTGAAGAAATACGTAAATACATGTGAGAAAGCTGTAGTTAGCCTCAAGAAACAAGTAGTAATTGTTATTTCAATCTCATATTTCAATTAACCTTAATCTTTTGTTTGTATAGCCTTGAAAAGCTGTAAAAATCAGTCATTATAGTTTAATTACTAACCACTATCCCAGGTGGTTAACTCCACTTCCTTCTAAACAAGTTCCTTCTTTCATTTAGTTTTTAAATGCCACGACTGGCATTCTCTAACAATGGTATTATGCCTTATAGCCAGGTGTTGTAACTTACGCTGTAGAATATTTTAAATCTTGTTGGTTCCTCCTGGTACCAGAGATCTGCTGCTTCTTCTTTTCTTTCTTTTTGAACTGGCCTGTTTGCTGTTCCACTTCAGCATAGAATCACACTTGAGTTTTACATAATGACAGAAGTTGAATGTTTCCTGCTCTAGTGTTTATTTAGTAAAACATTTTACATTCCTGGATAGATACCAGTCTGTCATTAATGGATTCTTGGCTTTGGGCCAATAGCTAATAGTTTTATTGGTCCTCATAACATAGCTATGTGATTTTTGTAACCACAAGGGGCTCTTTTCTGTGTTTGTATTTCTTTCTTTCTTTTCTTTCCTTCTTTCTTTCTTTCTTTCTTTCTTTCTTTCTTTCTTTCTTTCTTTCTTTCTTTCTTTCTTTCTTTCTCTTTCCTTCTTTCTCTTTCTCTTTCTTTCTTTCTTTCTTCTTTCTTTTCTTTCTTTCTCTCCTTCCTTCCTTTTCTTCCTTCCTTCTTTTTTTTTTCTTCTTCATATTCTTTTTTTTCTTTTTAGAAAAATAACCTAACAACCCACAGGTGCACCAAATTTAAGGACAGAGTATTTTCTTTAAACTGTTATTTTTTCCACCTCATTCATTCTCTTTGCTCTTAGGAAATTCTCACATATCCTGGAGTATTTTGAACAAGGCTTGGGACTCAGTTGCACCATTCCCAGCTCTCTTGTTCCCCTAAGGAGGCTGAGCAAAGCTCATATTCTCTGCCAGGTGCTATTTGCCTATCTCAATAGGGAAAGGCCAAGAAGGGTTATTTACTGTTGGTGAACTTGTTAAGCTTTATTTGATTTCTTTAAGCATTGAGTAAGGTGGGCCAGCTTTGGAAATCTTGGAGTCAGGTACCCTAAAAAAGGAAGAAAAGGTCTTTACAATTGGGTAAGTGTGAGCCAAGTCTGTGCAATTTATGTAGTTTTTTCTTAGACATGTAGGTATTAATCTTGAATTCAAAACCTGCCATTTCGATCATTAAAAAGTCAGGAAATGACAGGTGCCGGAGAGGATGTGGAGAAATAGGAACACTTTTACACTGTTGGTGGGACTGTAAACTAGTTCAGCCATTGTGGAAGACAGTGTGGCGATTCCTCAAGGATCTAGAACTAGAAATACCATTTGACCCAGCCATCCCATTACTGGGTATATACCCAAAGGATTATAAATCATGCTGCTATAAAGACACATGCACATGTACACTTATTGTGGCACTATTCACAATAGCAAAGACTTGGAACCAAGCCAAATGTCCATCAATGATAGACTGGATTAAGAAAATGTGGCACATATACACCATGGAATACTATCCAGCCATAAAAGAGGATGAGTTCATGTCCTTTGTAGGGGCATGGATGAAACTGGAAACCATCATTCTCAGCAAACTATCGCAAGGACAAAAAACCAAACACCGCATGTTCTCACTCATAGGTGGGAATTGAACAATGAGAACACTTGGACACAGGAAGGGGAACATCACACACCGGGGCCTGTCATGGGGTCAGGGGAGGGGGCAGGGACAGCATTAGGAGAGATACCTAATGTAAATGATGAGTTAATGGGTGCAGCACACCAACATGGCACATGTATACATATGTAACAAACTTGCACATTGTGCACATGTACCCTAGAAGTTAAAGTATAATTTTAAAAAAAAGTGGAAAAAAAAACCCAGATCATGGGATCCCTAAAACAACAACAACAACAACAACAAACAAACCTGCCATTTTTGTCCTGACCTCACACAAGGCTATGCTGTGGTGTCATTAAACTTCTCTGCCTGTTTCCTCACTGTGACATTGCCTGTTTAGATCTTTCTTTCCCCATCCCCCCATGTATTTTAAAACAGAAGCTTAAAAGAAGTTAAAGTGCTTTGTGTCTCTAAATTCCCTACAAATTCAATCTTTTCCCTAGTGCATAAGTTAACTATGCAATCTCACGATCACAAAACCATCTAAAAATAAACTATGAAATTGGGCTGAGTTCCAGGATGGCAGATTCTGCTTTTTGCTTCACCTTAAAATCTACTAAACAACAACAAAAACATCAACAACAAAATATCAAGATCGTGCCTGCCAACTGTGGAAAATTCAGAAAATACGAAGAGGATAAAGAACAGGATAATTATTCCGAATTCCCAGTCTCCATTTCCACCTCTGTCCCATCACAATGATACATATTTTAGCCTGTTACCTTAATGCAGTTTTTTTCTCTATTTTTCACATAGTGGAGAGCATTCTTTACATAAGATTTTTGCATTCTTAGTTTTTGTTTGTTATATAATGCTTATTTCCACATGCCATTTAAATTCTGTATTAACATAATTAAAAAAATACATAACATGCCATGATAGGAGTTGTACTATAATTTACTCAACCATCTCCCAATATTGAGTATCTTGTTTTTCTTTTCTTTTCCTTTGCAGTTATGAAAAATATGGTCATTAACATATTTGTGCATAAATCTGTGTCTCATTGTCAAAATTCTTGGAGATTTTGCCTGACTTTAAACACAACCCCACAGGACATTAGGGAAGTCTAGTTCTATTGATGGACACTCACTTCCAGTGGCTAATTCCAGAGAAAATACGTTGCCCCGGGAGTAGTAAATAAAAATGCTCCATTTTTGTGTAAGAGATTTGCCTTCAAAAAGAGGTAAGATTCTGAAGGTTTGGCGGGTGAGGGGAGGGTCCTGATTATTTTTCAGAAGGAAGTTTACTCTTGGAGCTTAGCTGAAGAAGTTATGGTATGACATATGTACAGATGCATTCTGGTGGCATGGCTTGCTGGAGAAGATTGAGCACTTTGGTAACGTAGGTCAAGTTTCCTTAACGCTGTGATGTTTTAAAACAGGATGATGCCAGTTCAACTAAATGTCCCAAAACAACAGTGTGCAAGGCCATTCTTTGACAAACAAAACAAAATAAATGTTTCCTACTTTTGAAAACAGTGCCTACAAATAAATCAGATTCTACATAAAACAAACCAGCCACAAACTAAAACGTATTAGAAAAACCAAGAGAGAGGGCTCTACCTGAGGGCACCAATGATCACCCATCAATCCATCAGTCAGCTGTAACTGCCTACTATAAAACTAATGTATTTTACTGTTATGGCAAAAATTACGTCTGGATTTACTGAACTCATGAAAACAATAATAGCTAAAATAAAAGTCAATGTTCTTTTATGTAATAAGCCAGTATTTTTATTTGCTTGGCTGATGCCTTTAAAGAGTAGCATGTTTCTACTACTGAATCCAACCTCACGCCTCCTGTTACTATCACAGCCAGGTGTATTTGGAAGCTGAGAGGAGAAAAAGAAATAAATTATTGCTCCTGCTGTTTCTGATTATGAAATTAAGCCTGCCAGTGATCAGAGTTTAAGAGGAATGCTTTCTTCACACCAGTTGTCAGAGAGCTCCTTTTGTGTAAATTCTGTTCAGGTCACCAAGTCTGGTTATGAATTTTATTAACCAACTTGGTTGGTGGTTGAATAAAACCCCACTTAGTAGCTAGCAAGGGAAGAACTCCTTCTCTTTTGTGTTAGTTTTGTGTGAAAATCTGGAGTGACCAAACGAATTTAGCAGCCCAGTGAGCCAGTTTGATCTTCAGAGCAGTCTCTTGGTCTCTTGAAGGTCCCACATTGGCACCCTAAGTCTAATTGGAAGAAGAGAGAGTGATAAGTTTAACCAGCGCCAAAACTTCAGTTTGGCTTTTGACCAGGAAATAGCTAGTTGAGAGGCATAGTCCCAAAATCAGAGGATGTAGTTTAATTCCCTGCAGCACCAGCGAAAACTCTGATTTACCTGAACAGCTATCTGAAGCAACTCCTAGGCCCAACCACAAAGTCAGTAGAAGAGAAAAGCCTGGCCTCTTAGAAGATAAGATCTACATCTTCATCTTCATGTCTCCCTTGGCACTTAGCACTATGTTATTTATTTTATTATATTTCATTTTATTTTTGAGACAGGGTTTATCTCCTGTCTATCACCCAGGTTGGAGTGCAGTGGTGAGATCACAACTCACTGCAGCCTCGACCTCTCAGGGTCAAGCGATCCTCCCACCTCAGCCTCCTGAGTAGCTGAGACCAAAGGTGTGCACCACCATGCCTGGCTTTTTTTTTTTTTTTTTTTGTAGAGACAGAATTTGGCCATGTTGCCCAGGCTGGTCTCAAATTTCTGGGCTCAAGTGATCTTCCCGCATTGGCCTCCCAAAGTGCTGGGATTACAGGTGTGAGCTCCTGTGCCTGGCCAGCACTATGTTTTGAACATGGTAGTTCCTTATTGAACATTTGTGGAAAAAATGATCAAACAAATAAGTTAGGAGTAGATAATAGAAGCTAAAACGTATTAATAGAGCCAAGTCTCATGCCAAGTCTAGGGTTATATATTTTTGCCCTGTGTTATGTGAGGCCCCAGGATGCTGAGATAAATGAATCAATCCTTAGGGCTCCCTGTGTACTGTGATTTGGGATCTGCCAAACAGCAGTCACAGTGGATGACTTGTTTTGAAATAGGTTCTGAAGAGGGGACTGAGCAGGAGGTGGCCACCTGGTCTGCAATGAATTCTCACCAAGCCAGGCCTACTATAAACAGGAGTGTTTTAAAATAGCAGGATGATAACGTGAGGGATTCCACAAATGATCATTTCTCTCTGGTTAAATGGGTTATGAAGTAATGCTCTTGTCTATGCACTTTCCTTTCATTTTGAACTCTCCATCTCGGCCTGAGCAAGAATTTTGCAAGCTTTGAAATATGTCAACATAAAATAAGCTTTGAGACAGCTTGAAAAATGTAAGATTCATAATGGACTCCACTAAAAATATGGTTTGTTAAGAAAACAAACCAGGCTCGATCTTCCTCACTTGGAAAAACAATCAGATGGAACTTGAGCTATCACCACCCTTTTATAGATTCCTGCACCATGAGAAGTCAAGCATTTCCCAATTAAAGCAGGCATATTTGTGATGTTCTTTTCAACCACTTCCCTAATGACCTCCATGACCTCTTCAGGTTCTACTTGACATTCTTCAAGGCTCTTACAGAGGCTGCCTATTCCATGAAGCCTTCCAGACTACTCCACCATGACAATCTGTCCATCTAATTTCATACTCGGCTGTGCATTGGCATGTATTATCCACTGATTGATTCATCAGTGTTTTCTTCCAGCTTCCCAATAGACAAGGCCCTTGGTGGTAGGAATGAAGTCTTTTATTTAATGTCTTAGCACAACAAAAGTTTATTTCTTATTCATGCAGGCCCTGATGCTGTTCGCAGGGGCAGGTTGGAGTATGTTGGAGAGCTTTTTTCACGACTTCGGTTTCCTTTGTCTTGTGACAGATTTTCTCAGCAGCGACCTTCTAAGATCACTGCAGCAAGGGAGAGTATGGAGGTAGCTTCCAGCTTATAAATGTCTCAGCCTCAAAGTGACATACATTACTTCTCATATCAGCTGCAAGATGGCTGAGGGTTCAGGACACACGGGTTCAGGAAGAAGAGGAAATTGTATGTGGGTGACCCTAATTAGTGTCTATTATGTGGCTAAACCAACTCAAACTACTCTCTCTGGCTCTGGTCTTACTCATTCCAATCCATCCTCCATACTTATAAAAAAAGCAAAACAGATTATTATACTTTCTGAACCATCCATTGCTTATATGGTAAAGTCCTAACTCTTTAAAAAGCATAGAGTTCCCCCAGAATCTGCTCTCTGTCCTTCACATTTCCCTTAGTTGCCCATAAATACTCTGCTTTTTCAAGCCTGAATGGCTTTGTACATGTGATTCCTTCGTTGAGCCTGAAATATTCTTCATCTCTGCACATCAGGTAAATTCCTGCTCAACAGCCCTTTTAGAAGTTTATTCCTATTAAAGGGCCTCTCCCACCAGAATTAAGGACCTCTTCTTTGAGGTCCCATGGAACCATCTTTCATGGCTGGGCCACTTACTAGCCACGTGACCTTAGCAACTAACTTCTAGGAGCTTCCATTTCTACATCATAATAATGTTAATGTCCTGTCCCCAGCTGAGAGTCATTTTGAATAAGAATACATGTAAAAGCATGCTGGAAACTCATATTATATACCAATGTGAAATATCTTTATTAAAATTCAGGATCTTTTCTCTTCTTTGCTATGATGCAAACAGACAAAACTAAGTCCACTTGAAAGTCCACTTTGGAAGAGAAGGTAAAAATTTGAAAGGTTTGACTGTTTGTTATTTATTCACTCAAAAACATTTATTGAGCACCTAATATGTTCCAGGCATTCTGCTCAATTTTGGGGCTTCTACAACCAATAAGATGGACAAGATCCCTGCCCTCTAGCAAGTTTTGACAAATGGGCAGCAAAAGGAGTCACTTATGGCAGATCTGCTGAGATAAGGATGTCACTCAACATAAAAGAGCACATATTTAGGGGCTTAAGTTCCTAAAAGTTTGTTACTCTTCAGTCAACTCTACTGTTGTGCCTTCTTCCCTGTATTAGATGGTCATAGATTTGTAGTTCCAAGCAGTAATAGGAGGTAGTAGAACTGGGTTTACCTTTGTTCTGAGAAAATCTCTTTGTGCCTCAGGTGGTCATAATGATGTACAATGTACTTCCAGGGGGCTACCTTTCTGAAATGGGCTGTCATTGTGTCCATACTTTTCAATATATGGAATCATCTGAGATGCTGGATAGACAAAATAACATTAGCAGCAGCTTTCTCCTCCAGAGAAAAACCATGAAATTATGCATGCAACAAGAATTAAATTAGCTACCCTGCCATTTCCCCCCCTGCTTTAGGTAACAGCACTCCAATTTCTTTTGGGGGACCCCATCCTCCCTCTACTGTTACGTGATTCTGGTAGGAGTCCACTTTCCAATTCAGGAATAGACATGAGATCCAAGCTAACCAATCAGGGGACCAAATGCTTTCAGTTTGCATAATTGGTAAAAAGTGGTAATGTGGCCATGTGGTGAACAAAATTCTCTTGGTCCCTGT
Organism: Pongo pygmaeus; assembly: GCF_028885625.2. Lineage (NCBI taxonomy): Eukaryota > Metazoa > Chordata > Mammalia > Primates > Hominidae > Pongo > Pongo pygmaeus. The sequence goes on along the minus strand of NC_072380.2, from coordinate 108,488,434 downwards.
GATTGGTGGAGGGATGAAAATAGGTTGTAAATCTACTTAATTAGAGTGGATTCCAATGCTTTAGTGTAGTAATTTCTTCTTCTGAGATTGCAGAGAGAAGCACACATTCCTGGACTGACTTTAACCACGTGCAGAGCATGCTTGAAAACAGAAACATTCAGAGGAACCATGTCCTGATTGTATTGTTTGTGTTACCTCATTCACTGGGGCCTGAAATCAGACTAACCCTGAAAGTTATTAGTTATCTAAGGAAATAAATCCTCACCTTTATCCTTTTTATTTTTATTAATAAGCCAGTTTGAGTTTTTTTAAACTCACTAGATACTGAGGAAGTTTGAACATTCCTAAACATTCATTCGTTCATTTATTCCACAAATATTTATTGATGGGCAAATGTTGAAAGCACAGCAATATGACTCAGACAAATGCGTGTGTAAACAGAAATATAGTTATATAAAATGGGTGACTATGACTTGAAGTTTTATTTAGTCTGTTTTTGTTTGGATCTTTAGAAGGTCCTTTCTGTACAGTGGTTTAACCTGGGAAGGCCTCCAATCTGTGGACATTTTGTGGGTCACAAAGCTTAGATTAGTTACACAGGTATGCAGGGAGATACTGTGTTAGCAGTGGTTTCAAATGTTTGTGCATCTGTTTGACTCTTGAGGTCTTGATTTTTAAAAGACCATATCATATGAAAGTTTCATATCATCCTTTGGAGGAAATTCAGATATTCTGCAATGAAGTGATGTCCAAAGATATTCTCTGTTTCTGGGAAATTCATATTCTATATCCTGTATTTGTTTGCAAGATATGTGCATAAAACCCTCTTCAGGGAAGGCCAACCATACTGCACAAAAGTGGCTCACCATCACTAATTTTTAAAGAAATCCAAAATGACAGGCAAGGAGATCTACTCACATGACCATTATTCAAAGCTCGATAGGTATTTGAGTTCATGTCTGGTTCACTGATACTGCAGCGGAACTGATTTGCTTTTGGTGCGTTCTCAGCTGGCCGGACTGAACCATGAATTCATACTGGATACCTGTTGCTTAAATCAATTGCCAATATCTGATCCAAAAATAACTTAGTTCCTCCTGCAGTGTTCACTGGTGCTTCCTATTACATTCTATAGGACTTTTTTTTTCCGAGTTATATTTGTCACATGGCATTACATTTTGCCACATTAGCTGATATTTCATAAAGTGAGGAAGCAGGGTACAGGACAATGTAGAAGATGAATAAAAAAGAATATACATTAGCATTAGTAGGCTTGGATATTTTAAAGCAAATTCTAAATTATTTTTTGACTTAATTCATAATATCAGCATCATACCTAACACAATTAACAATATTCCCTAATTATTATGTGATACACAGTCTTTCAAAATTTCTGTTTGTCTCAAAATGTCTTTTTACAGTTGGTTTATTCAAACAAGGATATAAACAAAGTCCATATGTTGCGTTTAGTTGTTGTGTCTCTTTCTTTATCCTCCTGTATCAGTCCACCCGCTTGTATCCCCTACCTTGTGCTGTTTATTTGTTGAAGGAATGGACAGCTTGTTCTGTAGAATGTCTCACATTCTAGGTTTGGCTGATTGCTTCCTTTTGGTGCCCTTTAACTTATTATTTTATTCCTTTTATTTTTCTATAAGCTGATCATTAGGTCTAGGATTAACGAAATTCATATTTATTTTATTTAGATAAAAATATTTGCAAGGTAATATGCTTCCTAGTCTATTACATCAGGAGACACATAACCTGTCATTGTTCCTCTATTAGTGGTGCTACAATTGAGCAATGGGTGTGGCTGCTCTCTGCCTCATTTATTTATTATAAAAAGTTCACCCTCACCTACTTAGTTGTTTTAGTATTCATTGACCATTGTTACCTGCATCCATTCTTTTATTAGGGCCTGCAAAATGTTTTATTTCTCCTTGATGGTTAGCTGGAAATTTTCCATAAAGAATGTTCCTTCTGTCATTGATGTTGAAGCTATAGACTGGAAAAAGAGAAATAGGCAAACACTTCAAGGCCTGATTGACTTTATATCTAGGGACCCAAAGAATCATCACAGCCTCCACTTAACCTACCCCAGATCTGGTTTACGGTGGATTCACTGAGACCACGGCCACACCTGGACATACTTAGTAGTTGGCACAGCCTGTACATTCATTCTTTGGCTTCTGGGTTAAGAGCTCTTGTAGTGAAGAAAACCAGGTGGAAGCTTCTGAAACTGCCCACATTTTCTGGCCAAGATAGTAAATAAAAAATGACATTGCTTCCCAGAAGAAGGAGAAGTTTACCACCACCTTTAAAGGTACAAAGTATAAAGAGTGGTGGTCTCTATTAAGTTTATATTTAATTTGTCAGTCTGACACTTATGAAAATTAGTTGATCATGGAAGATGATAGTAAATCATCACAAACTCAAACAAGTAATAGTTCTTTGCAAGGCTGCTCTTCCCGATGCGGCATCTTTGCTAAAACAGATTGACATGGCCTTGGGTATATGGTATGCAGCCACTGATCTAGGAAATGTGTTACCCTACACCAATATCAGAAAGGAGGATCAGAAGCAGTTGGTATTCACTTGGAGTAGACAATAAGAGTCAGGTAAAGTCTTGACCCAGGACCGTGTTAACTCTCCAATCCTCTATCATTGTATAGTTAAAAGACACCTGGGCCATCTGAACAATCGCAACATAACAATGAACATCCACTCTATGGATGACAACATTCTAACAGACCAAATGACTAAGAAGTGGCAAGTATATTAGAGCCTGATAAGACATGTGGGCTCCAGAAGGCAAGAGATAAACTCTGGATGGTTCAGAGGTCTGCCCTATTAGTGAAACATTTAGAAGTCTAATGGTCTAGAATGTGTCAAGACATCCTCTCCAAAATAGAGGATGCTTTATGCTGCATAAAGAGAGGATGCCTTTCTGCATGTAGCACTGGGAGGAAGAATATTTCACACCTGGGTATTTTACTCCCAAGATGCAAAGGACATTAGGGAACAGGGTTGAAAGGACTTGGCAATGGGTCAGACCTCTATTTGTACAAATAAGGGAGACAAAGATGATGCTGAGGTTTCAGGTCTGAGATATTGAGATGATGGTGATGCTAGGAACTCAACTTTTGCACAAAAGATGATGAGTTAAGTTTTAGACAAATTTAGTTTGAGATACATACATAGTTTGAGATGCATGTAAATAGTCTAGCAAACAGTTGGACATGTAGGGCTAGAACTTGTAAGATATATCAGGACCAGAAATAACATGACTTCACTAGTCATTCAATAATTATTTACTGGAAATTCCTGATGTTCTTAGAGCTGAAGCTAAATCTCAGCTCTGTGTCACAAGAAAATTACTAGATGCCCTCTTAAGATGCTAAATTTGTATTCAGGAAAAACTTGCAGTTTATTTGACATGAGTGTCATCAGGATAGGCATGATACTGAAGCCCTGATTTTCATTTGTTCCCTCATTTATTAATTTATTCATTCATTTACTTGAGATTTCTCAGGAACATAGAGGGCAGAAATCACCTGGGGAGCTTGCAAAAAATGGAACGTCTGCTCTTTACCCTGGACAGAATGAATCAGAAACTCCAAGAGTAGGGCCTGGACGCATATATCTTTTCAAAGCTCTATGGGTAATTTTGACATTCAGCCAGAATTGAAAACTACCAGTGGAGTGAAAACACACATGAAAACAGCTCATTTGTGAATGAAGAAGAGCTAGAGAAAGACACAGAGCAGGAGGGTGTCAGCAAAACAGAAGGTGACTCAAAAGAGGATCATATCATGGAAGCCAGGGGAATAATATTGTGCATGTGTGTGTGTGTCCATTTAGAACGTGCATGGAGGATAAGGTGAACTTATAACCAGCGTGAGTAGGGAGGTGTTGTGGAGGAAGGGAAGAGCAACACTGATATGATTGCTACTGGAGGAATGGTGGCAAGGAGATTCTGTGTAAAGAAGGCTCCATGTGCATATGTATTGTTCTTACAGGATTGCAATGGCTCTTGAATCATATTAAATAATAATTTTGGCTCAGGCATGGAGTCTCACTAGAAAGGTGTGATCATTTGGTGTACCATTGTCTGGGAAAGAGATGTCCTCATACCCAAAACCAGAACCCAGAAGCAACACCCTAGGTAAGTACAGGAGAGCATTCAGCCTCCCCTGATATTCCTGAACTCAAGGCAGCAAGATAGTGCTTTCACATGGACAACACACATGAAACCAAGCTTGGTGAAAAGCTATGATAGGCTTAGTGCCCTGTGCTGTACCCCTGGTAGTGTATATCGCTTATGAGTTCTGTGTGTTTGTCATAAAGTCTCTTCTGATAGTTCTAGTCTCTCTCAGTTGTAGAACGAAATGAAGGAAGAGCATTTTGTTCTCTGGAGTCAGAGAACGAAGCAGAGAGAAGCCAGCATGGTGGTGCCACGCTTGGTGCAGCCACCTCCCCTTTCTAGGAGAGTCTTGTTCCAGTCTTTACCCTGTGGGTTCTAGAGAGTGTGTTAAGCAGGAAGACCTAAATCAGGGTATGCAATGAGGGAACTTACACATTTGAGTATGATTTCTATGTGTATTTCTGGTTGTTTTCTCTTACAAAATCTTCTTCCATGGAGAGGTCAAAAGTAGGCCATTACCTTTTCATCTCCAACTTTTTGTTGCAAAACATTTTACAAAACTTGAAGGAATAGGATAATGATTGATCATATTATTGCTACCTAGACTCAATAATTGTTAACATTTGGCCAATAGTTGCATTATCTGTCAATCAATTTTTTTTTTCCTGAAGCATTTGAAAGTAAGTTGCAGATATCATGATATCTCATCTTGAAAATACTTCATAATTCATCTCTCAAAAATATGGACCGTCTCTTGCATAGTCACAATATTACTATTATATCTAAGAAAATTAACATTAATTTCCTGTTTCATCTAATTTCATATAAATCCCTACTGCCCCTTAAATGTCTTCTTACCTGGATTTTTTTAAAAACAGGGTCCTGGCCGGGTGTGGTGGCTCACCCCTGTAATCTGAGCACTTCGGGAGGCCGAGGCAGGTGGATCACTTTAGGTCACGAGTTTGAGACCATCCTGGCCAACATAGGCAAACCCCCTCTCTATTTAAAAAAATTCAAAAATTAGCCATGTGTGGTGGCACATGCCTGTAATCCCAGCTACTCAGGAGGCTGAGGCAGGATAATTGCTTGAATTTGGGAGGCAGAGGTTGTGGTGAACCAAGATGATGCCACTGCACTTCAGGCACTCCAGCCTGGGTGATAGAGAGAGACTCTGTCTCAAAAACAAAAAACCAACCAACCAAACAAACAAAAAAACCCAAAAAAAACAAAAACAAAAAAACAGGGTCCAATTAAGGCATTGGCATTATTTTCAGTTATTATGCCTCTTCATTCTCTTTACTCTAACACAAACTTTCACGATATGGGTGTAGCTTTTTTTTTTTTTTTACTCTAACACAAACTTTCACGATATGGGTGTAGCAAGGACCATATCTTAACACTTTAAATCTCCAGTCTTGAAACTGACCAGGGATAGTGGTAGATTACTGCTTTTGTAACTGCCCTTGGGTAGACTCCTCTCCTTGAATCCGGGCTGGCCCTCCAACTTGCTTTGTCTAATAGAATGTGGTAGACATGACGTTCAGGAACTTAAGACCAAGCCTTAAGAAGGCTTGGCAGCTTCCAGGTTTACTCTTTCAGAGAAGCCAGCTCCTCTAAGAATTCTGACAACTAGATCCCTGTGCTGTGAGAAGCCTAACTTAGCCAACTGTAGAGTTCAGCTGGAGGAGAAATGAGGTTTCCAGTCGATGGACAGCACCATCTGGCCAGCCATGTGAGTGAGGCTATCTTGCAGGTGGGTCTTCCAGCTCCAGCTGAGCTACCTCAGCTGATGCTGTGTGGAGCAGAGATGAGCTGTCCCCACTAACACCTGCCCAAATGGCAGAACTGTCAGCAAGTAAGTGAGTGTTGTTTTAAGTCACTAAGTTTTGGAGTGATTGGTACTCAATAATCAAGGAAGATCCTCAAGAGTTGTTTGTTGAACTGGACTGGAAAAAAGCCTGAACAGAGGTAATTTAAGAAAAGCAGTCAGAAGCTGTAGGAAAAAGGCCTTCTGACTGAATCAGCAGATTCTTTATGGTCTTCTCCCAGATCACAGGAATCCAAACTTGGCCAAACCCTAAAGTCAATGCCTGTCTTCTTCGTTTCCTCCCCTCAACCCCAGCCAAAGGGGACCCTATCCCACCCCACTCTTCGCTATCTCTTTGCTCTCTTCACACCCAGACCCCAGTAGACTTTTGTAATCTTGTTTCTTATAGCTGCCTTCCATGCATGCTGTGTCCTGACCTGTCCTGAACTTCCCAGGTTCTCCTCAGCATGAAATGCCATCCACCCATGTCTTCTCTGTGTCTATAGGCATGTCAAATGCCACCTCCTCTATGAAGCCATTCCTAATGCCACACCAGAATTAATCTAAGCTCCTAAAGCAGTTGTCTATGTCCCTCCTATTCTATCTGTCACATTTTTCCTTGTTCTGTGGTGATTTTTATACATGTGTCTCTTTCCTCATAGCTCACAAAGCCCTGGAAAGTAGGAGCCATGTCCTTTCATTCTGCTGTTCCTCGCACTGCATGGCTTACAATGAGTGGCATGGGACATGCACCCAAGATTAGAAGGTGGCATGGCACAGTAGCTAAGCATGGGCTTAGAGTCAGGCTGTGGGTTTTGGTCTTCATCCTGTCACCTATCAACTATATGATTCTGAGCAAGTTACCCAACCTCTCTGTTTCCGGATTTATCATCTGTGAAATGGGGATCATAACAGTATATGTCTCATAAAGATGCTGTCAGGATTAATGAGATACACAGAATGCTTGGAATAATGCTTGTCACATAGGAAGGACTGCACAAATGTTAGTTATTTTAATCCAAGCAATTCACTGAATTGAATCAATCATCTCTTTTTCATACTATAGTACTGCATTTCTTTTTCTGTGCAATCCTCCCGCCCACTTTAGACTACATAATTTTTACAGAAAGTATTATTGCATTGGAATTAGAGGGAGAGATAAAGGTAGGGGTATTATGATATGAATAATATGATACACAAACCTCAGGAAGAAGTTATACCTTAAATGCCAAGAACTTTCTTTAATAATTTCTCAAAATAGATGGAATTTAGACTGGAGAAGTATATGAGAGTGAGTGGGGAGGAGGAGAAGAGTGGTACTAAGAAAAAAGAAAGTCCCCAGGTTTTTCTTTTCTTTTTTTTTTTTGCGAAGGAGTTTCGCTCTTGTTGCCCAGGCTGGAGTGCAATGGCGCAATCTTGGCTCACTGCAACCTCTGCCTCCCGGGTTCAAGAGATTCTCCTGCCTCCATCTCCCAAGTAGCAGGGATTACAGGCATGCAACACCATGCTCGGCTAATTTTTGTATTTTTAGTAGAGACAGGGTTTCACCATGTTGGCTGGGCTGGTCTTGAACTCCTAACCTCAGGTGATCTGCCTGCCTTGGCCTCCCAAAATGCTGGGATTACAGGCATGAGCCACCAGGCCCGGTCCTTGGTTGGGTGGATTCAGCTGGACCCACCCTCATGCCAGATGCAGTTGTTTACTTCCAGCTTTATTTAGGAACCACATTAGAGAGGACACACCCTTTGGGCCCTCTTGAAAGATCCTGTAAAAATGAAGGCACTTCCTTGTAAGTAAAATATCCCTGAATGCAACAATATTTGGATAATTATAGTCTCCCAGGAGCATAATCCTTAAATGGCTGAGATAATTATAGCATCCCAGGCCTGTGGCATTTCTCTTTTAAGAGCCTAATCCTATGGGCAGAGGGAAGTGGGGACTCCAGGATACTTTTTATGCTGAGTCTCCCTTGCCCACACCCTAGGACAGATCATTCTCCTAGAAAGCAAGACTGGTGAGTCTTCAGACCAAGACTTCCTTAATTCACACTGGATGTGTTCCCTAGGGTGCAACAACAACAAAATCTAGCACGAAACAGTGTGCATGAATGAGTACAGCTATTTCTGACAAGTAGAAGATGACTCTACATATAAACAAATGAGATAAGAAATGATTCTTTGGAACGACACCTCTGATAGTTACTAGAACCCTGATAGTGCTTTCCAGCACAGGCTTGGGCAAGGAGAAAGCAAGTCAAAGTTCATGGTCGTTGGTGTGACCTTTATTGTTATCTTCTCATCTAGTCTGGGAAGTGAGTTGGGTGGGGTGTGATATTTTAGCCATGGCTATGTTTGATCTCTCAAAAAGACAAATGGAGTCAAAGAAAGAAAAGTGTTTCCTTGGCTATGGGCTGTACCTCTACCACTGGCCAAGGAGCCTCTTTTAAATTTGTGAGCTGGTGTTCACAAGACAGAGATGAGAGAGTGATGATGGTTTGGTGTAGCCTACCACTTTTACTGGGAAAACAAGCCAAAGTGAGCCTTCAATTGATAGGCAGGCCAAAGCGTCCTGCCTGTCGATGAGTGACAGTCTCTCTATCTTTTATTCCTGGATGCCTTATCCCTCATTGCTTTCATCGCTTGCATTCTATTAGTTTTTTCTTGATTGAAAGTGACTCTCTGAGTGACTTAAAGGCACTGTGAGGGCTGTATATATATATATATATACACACACGTATATATATACACGTATATATATATGTATATATATATACACGTATATATATGTATATATATATACACGTATATACGTGTATATATACACGTACGTATATATACACGTATATATGTATATATATACACGTATATATATACATATATACATATATACATATACATATATACATATATATGTATATATATAAATATATATATATATTTTTTTGAGATGGAGTCTCACTCTGTCACCCAGGCTGGAGTGCAGTGGCGTGATCTCGGCTCACTGCAACCTCTGCCTCCTGGGTTCAAGCACTTCCCCTGCCTCAGCCTCCTGAGTAGCTGGGATTATGGGTGCATGCCAACATGCCTGGTTAATTTTTGTATTTTTAGTAGAGATGGGGTTTCCTCATGTTGACCAGGCTGGTCGCAAACTCCTGACCTCAGGTGATCCTCCCACCTCAGCCTTCCAATATTTTTTCTTGTTAACTAGACTGTGAACGCCCATGGATAGGTACCATGATTGATAAGATAGAGGAGAATACTCTAAAGCCTGTTAACACTGTCTCCAGGACTTACCCTGTGGTTTATGGGAGCATGCTGCATTTTCCTTTTATAACCTGCCACCGTTAGGTTCCCACAATCAGAAGAGGTTCTTATGATGCTTATAGAACCCTTTTCTTTTGAAGCTTGGCAAGTGTGCTTTCTGTAGTTCAGCTGACTTCTATGGGCCCTGGGAAGATTTTTTTTTGTTTTTTTTTTTTGAGATAGAGTCTCACTCTGTTGCCTAGGCTGGAGTACAGTGGTGCAATCTCGGCTCACTGCAACCTCTGCCTCCTGGGTTCAAACGATTCTCCTGCCTCAGCCTCCCAAGTAGCTGGGATTACAGGCACACACCACCACACCCCGCTAATTTTTGTATTTTTAGTAGAGATGAGGTTTCACCATGTTGGCTAGGCTGGTCTGTAACCCCTGACCTCAAGTGATCCGCCCTCCTCAGCCTCCCAAAGTGCTAGGATTACAGGCGTGAGCCACCGTGCCCGGCTGATGACTTTTATAGATAAGAATAATAAAACCCTTTGTTGACCTCTATTTCCTAAGCTGGTGAAGAGGGGGCTGCACGAATTTATCTCTAAGATCCCTTTGGGTTTTACACAATTGTGTTTTTTTTTTTTTTGTATCCACATTCTTTGCAATATTTGTTCATTCATTCATTCACTTGCTACTATTTGTTTTATTCTACTTTACAGACATGTATTAGACACCAGGAAAAAATTAAGATACATGGCTTGTCCTTTCAGAACTCATTCTGTACATATGGATGCTCAATAAGTGGTGCTCTGGTCTCGTAAAGCACAGCCATGTAGCTAGACTACGTTATCATGAGCTGTTTTGCAGCCATAGATACTTAACATCAACTTTCTTATGCTGCAGGCATTTTCCCCAGTGACATCTTTTTGACACTGTTCTGTTAAGGTGATTCAGAAAAATTTCTTGCTGGGGTCTTGCCTTTTCTGATTCATTTTATTTCCAGCTATTTTCTCTTTGAAGAATGTAGGTATCAAACTGGATCTATTTCTTGGGACTCATGTTGCCTGGGTGCCTGATAGGGTTTCTTTGGGGGCTGTACAAAGAGGCAAAGGTTGTAGCAACAAAAAGCAAAACTGAGAAGTGCTGGCAAGACCCAGGACAACCCTCTACTCAAGCTTCTGACAGCAGCAAACACAAAAAATCAAGCATGAAGACTATTTCAGAAAAGGGACATGCTGACTTGTGAACAGACCCCAAAATCAAGTTCTCCCTTAGGTTCCCTGCAAATTTGAAGGAGTCAGAAAGTATAAAGGATATAGTCCTAAGATTTCTCTATTTTTCCTTGGGGCGAGAACATTTGCCATGAGATCTAACTTCTACAAGATGAAGGTTTCTTTATTTGATACATTGTATTCTGGTCAACACTGTGTTCAAAATGCTTTAAAATCCCAGGAGAAGATGAAATATCCCTACCATAGGATATGAAGTCCACCTAAATCTGACTTATATTTGCACCTCCAGCCATAGCTCCCATCTTTGTCTTCTCTCCCTGTAGGTGGCAGCTTCATTAAACTCCCCTGGGTTCCTTCCCACATCAAGTTGCTTCATGTCTTTTTGGCTCTACTTACCTTGCTCTCTCCCAGGAATTGCTTTTCCTCCCCTCAATCTCTGTACCTGAGTCCTATGTAGACTTGAAGACTCAGCTCGTGTGTCACCTCCTCCAGGAAGCCTCTTCTGAACTTTCTTCTCCCTGCATTCCTTGCACTTCCTCTCTGCTCCCACAATACCCTGTTCGTAGTTCTATCATTTAATTTCCTGTGATACATTTATCTGTTTCTGTGTCTGGAACTCTCACCAGACCTCAAGCACCTTGAGGGTGGTGGTGCTTTATCTCTGTATCCTGAGAGTCTGGCAAAATGCCTAGCAGAGTCATAAGTACTCGTGGACTGAATTAGTGAAAGTTATTTCAATTTTCTGAGCTTCAGCTTGCTCATCTGCAAAACAGGGGCAATAATACCTCTCTTTCAGGGTATTATTGTGGGGATAAGAGAACGTATACAAAGCACCTAGGCCAGTACCTGCAAATGAAAGGAACCTTGCGAGGAATAGCCCTTGTTATCATCAATGAAAGTGTAGTGGCTGCAGTGCAGAGAAGGCCATATTCTGACTGTGGGCCAGCAGTCCTGGCAGAAGAATGAAAGACAGGATTTTGTGTGCTTCTCAAGCCATATCAGTGGAATGACCCAGAGCCTGGGTCCCAGCTCATTCACACAAGTGACTGTCACTGAGAGATGGTTGTGGGTGATTGTAGCTCATAGATTCTTGAGGAAACTACCTTCCACTCCTTTGATAGACACGTCAGGTGACCCATGAAAACCACGCAATAAAACAGAATTAGGTTGAGCATATTCACTTTCCACCTCCTGCAGGAACTGTGGTTCTCATGAAGGTGTAGCAAATGGCTAATTCTGCTTCAAATGCTCAGCCTGCCCAAGGCCCCATTTGCAAGCTGCTGATATTGTTTGCATGCAAAAAAGCTGTGCTATTCTGGATTTGTACAGTTAAACCCCAATTAATCAGAACTCCAATAACCACGACTTGGAGTTCACTTTCCAAATCAAGAGGTAAGTCTTATGGTGCACGAACTAATATCAGGACTTAATGAAATAAACAAACAAGGAAAATGACTGACAAAATCCCAATGAACAAGAAAATAAAGCTCAGAAAGGACCACTCACAAATAACTTCCAGAACTTGATTATATGTAGTTCAGAGTTGGATTCAAACGTCTTTGGTATGCACACAATAGAAGACTTGAATTTTGAAGATGGGGAACTTGGGTTTAAGTCCCAGTGCTTCCATATGTTATTAGTTTTTGAGATATTGGGCAAGTCATTTTAACTGCCTAAGCCTTAGTGTCCTCATCTGTAAACTGTGGATAGCAATGGTAACTACAGATGGTCCCCAACTTACGATGGTTCAACGTAATGATTTCTTGAATTCATGATGGTGCGAAAGTAATAAGCATTCAGTAGAAACTGTACTTCGAGTACCCATATAACCATTCTGTTTTTCACTTTCAGTACAGTATCCAATAACTTACATGAGATATTTGACATTTTATTATAAAATAGGCTTTGTGTTAGATGGTGTTGACCAGCTGTAGGCCAATGTAGGTGTTCCGAGCATGTTTATGGCAGGCTAGGCTAAGGTGTAGTGTTCAGTAGGTTACATGTATTAAATGCACTTTTGACTTACGATGTTTCAACTTATGATGGGATTATCAGGATGTTTCCCCACAGTAAACTGAGGAGCATATGTACTTATTCAAACTCATAGAAGCAGAGAATAGAATGGTGGTTACCAGAGGCTGTGGGGAGGGGAAAAAGGGAGCTGTTCAATTGGTATACAGTTTCATTTAAGCAAGGTGAGAAGTTCTAGAGAACTGATATACAGTATAGCACCCTTAGTTAACAATAGTGTAATGTGCACTAAAAAATTGTGAAGAGGGTAGACTAAGTGTTCTTACCACACACACACACAAAAGGGCTTGCAGTGCTACAGTCACTTTTTGTTTTCGATTTTTTGAGACAGGGTCTCACTCTGTTGCCCAGGCTGGAGTTTAGTGGCATGATCTCAGCTCACTGCAGCCTCCACCTCCCTGGGCTCAAGTGATCCTCCCACCTCAGCCTCCCAAGTAGCTGGGACTATGGGCACCTGCCACCATGCCCAGCCAATTTTTGTATTTTTTTGTAGAGATGTGGTCTTACCATGTTGCCCAGGCTGATCTTGAACTCCTGGGCTCAGGTGATTCGCCCACTTCCACCTTCCAATGTGCTGGGATTACAAGCCTGAGACACTGTACCCAGCCTTATAATCATTTTTGTCATGATGAGGCAGCTCTACCTGAGAATTGAGGTACTACCTGATGGGGAGCAGAACCAGCCAAATCATGGCAAAAGAGAGCTGCGACTATGATTACTAATCTACTTTTTGAAACTGACCTACTCTGCACATTTTCTAAGATAAAAATTTCCCCTTATTGTTTAAGCAGATTTGGGTTAGCTTTTCTGTCACAACAAAAAGTGTTTGCCGTCATATTACCAATCCCCTTGAAGTCTACATTTGGAAAGGCAACATTCAAATTAAATTTAATTTATTTTGTGTGTGGCAAAAGTGAGGGCAAGTATAATGACATTCCAAAACGGACGTGGAGAGGCTGAGCCATGGCCCACGGTTGTGAACTGAGTCACACAAATGAACTTGATCTCTTGATGACTTTCTGTATGCACACATGCTCACACTTTCTCATACACAAACGTTTCTGATGTATGCTAATGTATAACCTTCATTCTTTCAATACAACCCCCTACTTCATGGATGTTCTAAAAATTCATGTAAAATACTTAGATATCCTTCGCACAGCAACCAAGCAAATTACTTCCAAGGGAAGGGGAGAAATGACATCTTTATTTGCTACAAGCCTACTAGGACCATATGGTAGGCAGAATAATACTCCCAGTTACTCACCCACCATTATATCCACATCCTAATCCCCAGAACCTGTGAATGTTAGGTTACATTACAAAGCGGAATTGAGCATTGAGCTTGCCAATCACCTGCCTTGTTATTTCTTTTTTGAGACCAATTTTGCTCTGTTTCCCAGGCTGGAATGCAGTGGCGTGATCTCGGCCCACTGCCGCCTCCACTTCCCCAGTTCAAGCAATTATCCTGCCTTAGCCTCCCGAGTAGCTGGGATTACAGGCATCCGCCACCACGCCCCGCTTTTTTGTATTTTCAGTAGAGATGGGGTTTTGCCATGTTGGCCAGGCTGGTCTCAAACTCCTGACCTCAAGTGATCCGCCCATCTCGGCCTCCCAAAGTGCTGGGATTACAGGCATGAGCCACCACGCCCTCCACGCCCAGCTGCAAGAGTCTTTATAAATGGAAGATAGAAGCAGAAGCATGAGAACCAGAGAGATGGCCGCGGGAGGACTCAGCCCAAGGTTGCTGGCTTTTAAGATGGAGGATAGGGCCACAAAGCACAGAATGTGGACAGCCTCTAGAAGCTGGAAAAGGCAAGGAAACAGATTTTTCCCTTGAGTGTCCAGAAAGAATGCAGCCCTGCCAACACTTTGGGTTTAGCCCAGTGAGACCATTTTTCACTTCTGACTTCCAGGATTTAAAATAATAAATTTGTATTATTTTAAGCCACTAAGTTTGTTGTAATTTGTTACAGCAGCAAACAACTAATGCAGGCCACAACAATACGTTTTTAAAATTGAGTTTTCTATTTACTAGTAGAAAATTCAGCCAACAGAAGGAAGGCAGGGAAGGGTAATAGGAAGTTTAAGGTTGTTTGAACTCCAGGCAAGTCATCTGAAACATCCTCTACATTGCTCTTGAACATAACTCAGCAAGAACTGGAAGGTTTTTCTTTTTCTTTTTTTTGTTTTTTAATATATATAATCATAGAGACAACTTGGGTAAGATTGAATGTTCTCCTTCCATTATGCATAAGCAAAATGTCTGATCCTCTAGAAGAACCTGTTACTACATTATAATAACACCTAAGTAAAAGTGAAGAGGTGACACAAATGAAAATCTTAGAGGGAAAACAAATCACTATAGCCATGAGGGAAGTATTCTCTAAAAGATGGTGTGAGGCTGGGCGCAGTGGCTCATGCCTGTAATCCCAGCACTTTGGGATCACTTGAGGTCGGGAGACCAGCCTGGCCAACATGGTGAAACCCCATCTCTACTAAAAATACAAAAATTAACCCGGTGTGGTGGCACGCACCTCTGGTCCCAGCTACTTGGGAGGCTGAGGTGGGAGAATCGCTTGAATCCAGGAAGCAGAAGTTGCCAAGATCAGAAGTGAGCCAGGGTGAAACCCCGTCTCTACTAAAAATACAAAAATTATCCGGGTGTGGTGGCACGCACCTCTGGTCCCAGCTACTCGGGAGGCTGAGGTGGGAGAATCGCTTGAACCCAGGAAGCAGGAGTTGCCAAGCGGAAGTGAGCCAAGATCGTGCCCATGCACTCCAGCCTGGGTGACAGGCATGACTCAGTCTCAAAAAAAAAAAAAAAAAAAAAAAGATGGTGTGATTTTTTGAAGCCTGGTTGCATTAGGCCAATTTAGCCTCTTTAACCACATTTCCAAAACGTGGAAAACATCACAGTAGGTTTCTATAATGCCAAAATAATTGTGAAATAGATAATCATAAGCTTCATGAAATTATGTCATCTAAATAGAAGTTATTATTATCTCCTTTTGTTGAGGGATTATGTAGAAAGAATTGGCTTCCCAACAGTACCTTATGGTTTTAGAAAGAGATTGAGACTTTTTGCATCAGGTTCCAACAGATTAGTGGTTAATGGTTGAGTTATAAAATACTCACAAACCCAGGGCTGGTTCATAATGTGTACGGATCTCAAAACTTTAATCATACAATCTTCTGCCTAGCTCCACCTCAGCCCTTCCATTCTGTTTTAAAAATAAAGCTACCAGTTTATAAACAACTTTCAGACCAAAGGCGTGACCCCCTGGGTGGTAAGTGACAAAAGAGGAGTACTAATGGAGATTTTAAGTGTTCCACATCCGCAGACTTAGCCTGCCTCAAACTGGCTTGGGGTTATCAGCGTAATCTTTTAAAAATTACTTTCTAAACAAACTTAACAACTAAAATGATTGGTATAAGGGAAGGAAAGTTAAAGCCAAAAATATTTCAAATGTAGCTTTGAAAAGAATAATGGCACATACATCACCGATCAATTTCTGAGCTCTGGACATTTTCCTGTTTTCTTTGTAAAGCAGAAGAGTTCTCCTCTGCTCTTGTGCCTTTGACCTCCTGCCACACATCATAAATTAAAAAAATTTGTGACTGTCATAAGCATTATTGAGAATTACTTCTGCACACGACACTGTGTTAGGTGTGATGGTAAACAAGTTAAACAGTCTCTCTCATGAAGCAGCTTTTATTTTAAGTCAGTCTTAGCTGGTCTTCTAGTTAAATTCATGTGTTGATTTCATGTGTTTTTTTTTTCTTCTCCCTTTACCTCTTGGGACCCAAAAAAGAAGAAAGAAATATTAAAGGATAAAGATAAGAGATTTGAACCAATTTTTGGAAGATTGAAAACAGAACCAGGACTTGTACCTGACATAGTAGAATAGAGGAAGTTTTAACCTAAATTACTTATTAAGAGGGATGTTAATGAGGGACCAAGAATGATATTGATGACAGGAAAATTCATTCTCTCCTGCAAACTTCCTTCTGTAGTACTCAAGAATTTAGAGTCACCAACAAACCCTGAAGGTGAGCATGAAGTGTGGGACTGAATACAGGGAACTTATTGAACTGAAATTTTGCAAAAGGAACAATTGGATCCCAGGATGTCCTCCCTGAAGCTGTGTGAGCAGGGGATTCTAGTCTATGAATAATACTGAAAATGTATTCTTTGGAATCATTCAAGGATATCAGATAGAGAGGGGGGCAGGGAAGGTGTTGAGCTGAAGCAGAAGAGTAGGTCAAAACCACCCTAATGAAACGTAGGACCCGTAGGATGTGTCCCTCTTTTCATCTCTGAAAACATAAAAATCCAAGCATGCAAACCTTAGGTAGAAAACTAGAAAACTTCTCTTTGGAGAAACTCCAGAGAAAATACTTTCACCTACTGATAACTGGGAGTTCTCCAAATCTAGCTGGCATGCTGCTGACCCATTTCACTAGAGTGGAGACTACCAATACACAAGTCTTGCTTACTCACAGAATTTCTAAACAGTTTAATTAAAAGTCTTTTGTTATAGAAAAGTTTAAACATATAAAAGTAGAGAGAAGAGTATAATAAACCCTCACACACCCATTGCTCAGTGTCAATGCTTAGCAATTCATGGCCAATCTCAAATCATCTCTACTTTTACCCAATTTCTCCCACCTGTATTATTTTGAAGAAAGTACCAGGCATTTTATCATTTCACCCTTAGATATTTTAGGTTTTATTTCATGTTTTCCTAAAAAAGGCTGGCTCTTAGCCTGTACTCAGACAGCATCCCATCCCCCTGCACCATCCCCGTTGCTTTTTCTGTATTGCTTTCCTGGAATGCAGACTGCAGGCCAGAGACTGGGGAAGAAAAAGCAGCAGAGACCCAGGCCGACCCATCTTGCCTTTCTGCCGTGGAACCTGAATGCGGCTGCTTCCCTCTTTCTTGCCTGCACACCAGAGCTGGAGGCCAGGTTAGAGGCCTAGGCTGAGGGCCTGGCAGATTTCCTGAGTGCTCTCTGCAACAGACCAGCCCCAACAGAGGGGAACAGGGATCTGGTGAATGACCACAGCCACCAGGAAGTGGACCGGAAGAATTTTTCACTTCTCCAAAGATATTCTTACTGGTAACTCCAGGGTCTATATATCAGACAAAT
Organism: Pongo pygmaeus; assembly: GCF_028885625.2. Taxonomy (NCBI): domain Eukaryota; kingdom Metazoa; phylum Chordata; class Mammalia; order Primates; family Hominidae; genus Pongo; species Pongo pygmaeus. The sequence goes on along the minus strand of NC_072380.2, from coordinate 108,470,824 downwards.
GAGGTAGGGGTGGAAGGGTGGTTGGCCAGAATAGAATCCCAACTTTTTCACTGACCACTAGCACTCATGTGACCCAGACAGGTCGTTTCAATCTCTAACCCTCAGTTTCCATTTTATAGTGGGTGCAAAATAAGAGGCTCCTATGGTTGTCATGATGACTAAACGTAATCCTGCCCTGAACTTTCCAAATGTCAGGAATTGGCATGACATCATGACATCTACACAAATGTGTGCCATACCTTCATGCCAGTTCTACTATTATTTCTCTGAGACTTCCCCCTAATTGCTTTGCTTTTTAAACAAGGGCATCTCTCAAAGCAATGCTGCTTGAAAAACAGGGTTTATTTTACAGGTTATTGTTTCCTAATCTACTTAAAATAAATAGACAATTACTAAAGTAAGAAAAAAACAGACTGGCTCTTTAGAAAAATAACCACACTACTATTATCAGAACCAAAATAAATAACAATGATTTGTTAATATCATCCAATACACAGTGTTCAAATTTTCCCAAATTGTCTTATAAATATCATAATTTTGTTTTATAATTTGTTTGAAACAGGCTTCAACTTAGATTTGTTCCTTGAAATTAGTTGGAATGTCTTTTAAGCTCTTTTCATCTATAGGGGCGCTCTCCATCTTTTTCTCTTTTGTGTTTGCAATTTGTTAAAGAAACCAGGATTTCCCTGCAGGACAGCATGGTAAGATTTACTGGTTACATCTTTGTGGAATAGTTTCACATCTTCATTCTCTGCATTTCCTGTAAATTAGATCTAAAGGCCAGATCAGATTTAGGTTGAAATTTTGAGGGAAGAAATATTTTCAGGTGGCGCTGTGTTCTTTTATTTGGTGACATATAATATCTGGCTCTCTCTTTTTGTCTGATGTTTGCAGTTGTTGATGCTCACCCATTATTAGGCGATGCAAAATATTGATATTCCAATTCTATATGTCTTCCATTTATTAGTTGGATGTTTCTATAAAAAGGAAATTCCTCTCATTTGACATTTGCTTACATATAGGAAAGGTATGATTAGTACTTGATTCTTCCTCTTCGCAATTTTCTAAATAATGAATTGGCTCCCTAATATCCTCCGGTGATGACCAATTAGGTTTTGTTTTGCTTCAAAGTTTTCATGAACCTATAGATTTAAAAATATTTACTTTGTTCTATCCAAGGCATTAGTATTATTATATTTATTGAAGCTTAAATTGTGCTTTTGGTCAGTGGGTTTGGCTACTGAATGCTCCTGACATGACACTGGTAATCATTGACAGCTTCTTTACTATTTGGAATTGCCACATGATTCGGGCTTGCTTAGACATTTCCTTATTCAAAACATAGTCATTGGAGAAAAGTGTTTAACATGAAAAAATAAATCAAAAAAGAAACCCAAAGAAAACAAAGATAATGTAGGAAATTATATAAACCTTGAAAAAACCCTTAGGGAGATCACTCGGATGGGAGATAAAATAAAGACAATTTCTGGAGAAAAAAAGGGTAAAAACAAAAACAAATGAAAAAATGACACATAGGTCCACCATTCAACTGATTATAAGATCAGAAGAAAAGATAGAAAAAAATCAAAGGAAGAAAATTACTTAAAAAGACATAACCCTCAAAAATCTCAAAATTAAAACTACAAATCTTAAAACTGAGAAGGCTCACTGAGAATCAAGTACAATGAAAAAAATAGACACACATCATGAAATTTCAAGAATTTCCGGAATACCAGTAATAAAAAGAAGAGTCCCTAAAACTGATTATATATGAAGAAACAAAAATGAGAAAAGCTTTGGATTTCTCAACATTAAATACTAAAAGACAATGGAGGGACTTCTGCCTCCATATAAGATGTCATAACAGGGATTGAATTTATCCTCCTACCCAAAACAACTGAAAACCAATGCTTTCAAGACATCAGATACTAGGCAACAAAAAATCAATGATCCCTGAGAGATGGGGAACAATTAAGTATGCCTCGGCTTACTGTGTTTTACTGTTTAAAGTAGTTTTTTCCAATTCTGTGAAGAAAGTCATTGGTAGCTTGATGCGGATGGCATTGAATCCATAAATTACCTGGGTAGTATGGCCATTTTCACGATATTGATTCTTCCTATCCATGAGCATGGAAAGTTCTTCCATTTGTTTTTGTCCTCTTTTATTTCGTTGAGCAGTGGTTTGTAGTTCTCCTTGAAAAGGTCCTTCACATCCCTTGTAAGTTGGATTCCTAGGTATTTTATTCTCTTTCAAGCAATTGTGAATGGGAGTTCACTCATGATTTCGCTCTCTGTTTGTCTGTTATTGGTGTATAAGAATGCTTGTGATTTTTGCACACTGATTTTGTATCCTAAGACTTCTCTGAAGTTGCTTATCAGCTTAAGGATATTTTGGGCTGAGACTATGGGGTTTTCTAAATGTACAATCATGTCATCTGCAAACAGGGACAATTTGACTTCCTCTTTTCCTAATTGAATACCCTTTATTTCTTTCTCCTGCCTAATTGCCCTGGCCAGAACTTCCAACACTATGTTGAATAGGAGTGGTGAGAGAGGGCATCCTTGTCTTGTGCCAGTTTTCAAAGGGAAAGCTTCCAGTTATTGCCCATTCAGTATGATATTTGCTGTGGGTTAGTCATAGATAGCTCTTATTATTTTGAGATACGTCCCATCAATACCTAATTTATTGAGAGTTTTTAGTATGAAGGGTTGTTGAATTTTGTCAAAGGCCTTTTCTGCATCTATTGAGATAATCATGTGGTTTTTGTCTTTGGTTCTGTTTATATGCTGGATTACGTTTATTGATTTGTGTACGTTGAACCAGCCTTGCATCCTGGGGATGAAGACCACTTGATCAGGGTGGATAAGCTTTTTGATGTGCTGCTGGATTTGGTTTGCCAGTATTTTATTGAGGATTTTTACATCGATGTTCATTAGGGATATTGGTTTAAAATTCTCTTTTTTTGTTGTGTCTCTGCCCGGCTTTGGTATCAGGATGATGCTGGCCTCATAAAATGAGTTAGGGAGGATATCCTGTTTTTCTGTTGATTGGAATAATTTCAGAAGGAAAGGTACCAGCTCCTCCTTGTACCTCTGGTAGAATTTGACTGTGAATCCGTCTGGTCCTGGACTTTTTTTGGTTGGCAGGCTATTAATTATTGCCTCAATTTTAGAGCCTGTTATTGGTCTATTCAGGGATTCAACTTCTTCCTGGTTTAGTCTTGGGAGGGTGTATGTGTCAAGGAATTTATCCATTTCTTCTAGATTTTCTAGTTTATTTGCGTAGAGCTGTTTATAGTGTTCCCTGATGGTAGTTTGTATTTCTGTGGGATCGGTGGTGATATCCCCTTTATCATTTTTTATTGCATCTATTTGATTCTTCTCTCTTTTCTTCTTTATTAGTCTTGATAGCGGTCTATCAATTTTGTTGATCTTTTAAAAAAACCCAGCTCCTGGATTTATTGATTTTTGGAAGGGTTTTTTGTATGTCTATTTCCTTCAGTTCTGCTCTGATCTTAGTTATTTCTTGTCTTCTGCTAGCTTTTGAATGCGTTTGCTCTTGCTTCTCTAGTTCTTTTAATTGTGATGTTAGGGTGTCAATTTTAGATCTTTCCTGCTTTCTCTTGTGGACATTTAGTGCTATAAATTTCCCTCTACACACTGCTTTAAATGTGTTCCAGAGATTCTGGTATGTTGTGTCTTTGTTCTCATTGGTTTCGAAGAACATCTTTATTTCTGCCTTCATTTCTCATTATGTACCCAGTAGTCATTCAGGAGCAGGTTGTTCAGTTTCCATGTAGTTGAGCAGTTTTGAGTGAGTTTCTTAGTCCTGAGTTCTAGTTTGATTACACTGTGGTCTGAGAGACAATTTGTTATAATTTCTGTTCTTTTACATTTGCTGAGGAGTGCTTTACTTCCAACTATGTGGTCAATTTTGGAATAAGTGTGAGGTGGTGCTGAGAAGAATGTATATTCTGTTGATTTGGGGTGGAGAGTTCTGTAGATGTCTATTAGGTCTGCTTGGTGCAGAGCTGAGTTCAATTCCTGGATATCCTTGTTAACTTTCTGTCTCGTTGATCTGTCTAATGTTGACAGTGGGGTGTTAAAGTCTCCCATTATTATTGTGTGGGAGTCTAAGTCTCTTTGTAGGTCTCTAAGGACTTGCTTTATCAATCTGAGTGCTCCTGTATTGGGTGCATATATATTTAGGATAGTTAGCTCTTCTTGTTGAATTGATCCCTTTACCATTATGTAATGGCCTTCTTTGTCTCTTTTGATCTTTGTTGGTTTAAAGTCTGTTTTATCAGAGGCTAGGATTGCAACCCCTGCTTTTTTTTGTTTTCCATTTGCTTGGTTGATCTTCCTCCATCCCTTTATTTTGAGCCTATATGTATCTCTGCACGTGAGATGGGTCTCCTGAATACAGCACACTGATGGGTCTTGACTGTTTCTCGAATTTGCCAGTCTGTGTCTTTTAATTGGAGCATCTAGCCCATTTACACTTAAGGTTAATATTGTTATGTGTGAATTTGATCCTGTCATTATGATTAGTTGATTATTTTGCTCATTAATTGATGCAGTTTCTTCCTAGCATTGATGGTCTTTATAATTTGGCATGTTTTTGCAGTGGCTGGTACTGGTTTTTCCTTTCCATGTTTACTGCTTCCTTCTGGAGCTCTTGTAGGGCAGGCCTAGTGGTGACAAAATCTCTCAGCATTTGCTTGTCTGTAAAGGATTTTATTTCTCCTTCACTTATGAAGTTTAGTTTGGCTGATATGAAATTCTGGGTTGAAAATTCTTTTCTTTAAGAATGTTGAATATTGGCCCCCACTCTCTTCTGGCTTGTAGGGTTTCTGCCAAGAGATCAGCTGTTAGTCTGATGGGCCTCCCTTTGTGGGTAACCCAACCTTTCTCTCACTGCCCTTAACATTTTTTCCTATATTTCAACTTTGGTAAATCTGACAAATATGTGTTTTGGAGTTACTCTTCTCGAGGAGTATCTTTGTGGCATTCTCTGTATTTCCTGAATTTGAATGTTGGCCTGCCTTGCTAGGTTGGGGAAATTCTCCTGGATAATATCACATGAAGAGTGTTTTCCAACTTGGTTCCATTCTCCCCGTCACTTTCAGGTACACCAATGAGACATAGATTTGGTCTTTTCACATAGTCCCATATTTCTTGGAGGCTTTGTTCATTTCTTTTTACTCTTTTTTTCTCTAAATTTCTCTTCTTGCTTCATTTGATTCATTTGATCTTCAATCACTGATACCCTTTCTTCCAGTTGATCAAATCTGCTACTGAAACTTGTGCATTCATCATGTAGTTCTGTCCATGGTTTTCACCTCCATCAGGTCCTTTAAGGACCTCTCTACACTGGTTCTTGTACTTAGCCATTCGTCTAATCTTTTTTCAAGGTTTTTAGCTTCTTTGCAATGGGTTCGAACTTCCTCCTTTAGCTCAGAAAAGTTTGATCATCTGAAGCCTTCTTCTCTCAACTCGTCAAGGTTATTCTCCTTCCAGCTTTGTTCAGTTGCTGGCAAGGAGCTGCGTTCCCTTGGAGGGGGAGAGGTGCTCTGATTTTTGGAATTTTCAGCTTTTCTGCTCTGTTTTTTCCCCATCTTTGTGGTTTTATCTACCTTTGGTCTTTGATGATGGTGACATACAGATGGGGTTTTGATGTGGATGTGCTTTCTGTTTGTTAGTTTTCCTTCTAACAGTCAGGACCCCCAGCTGCAGGTCTGTTGGAGTTTGCTGGAGGTCCACTCCAGATCCTGTTTGCCTGAGTATCAGCAGTGGAGGCTGAAGAACAGCAAATATTGCTGAACAGCAAATGTTGCTGCCTGATTGTTCCTCTGGAAGCTTTGTCTCAGAGGGGCACTCGGCCGTGTGAGGTGTCAGTCTGCCCCTTCTGGGGGGTGCCTCCCAGTTAGGCTACTCGGGGTTCAGGGACCCACTTGAGGAGGCAGTCTGTCCGTTCTCAGATCTCAAACTCTGTGCTGGGAGAACCACTACTCTCTTCAAAGCTGTCAGACAGGGACATTTAAGTCTGCAGAGGTTTCTGCTGCCTTTTGTTTGTCTCTGCCCTGCCCCTAGAGGTAGAGTCTACAGAGGCAGGTAGGCCTCCTTGAGTTGCAGTGGGATCCACCCAGTTCTAGCTTCCTGGCTGCTTTGTTTACCTACTGAAGCCTCAGTAATGGTGGGTGCCCCTCCCCCAGCCTCACTGCAGCCTTGCAGTTTGATCTCAGACTGCTGTGCTAGCAATGAGCAATGAGCGAGGCTCCATGGGCGTGGGACCCTCCAAGCCTGGCACGGGATATAATCTCCTGGTGTGTGGTTTGCTAAGACCATTGGAAAAGCACAGTATAAGGGTGGGAGTGAGCCAATTTTCCAGGTGCCATCAGTCACAGCTTTCCTTGGCTAGGAAAGGGAATTCCCTGACCCCTTGAGCTTCCCAGGTAAGGTGATGCCTCGTCTTGCTTTGGCTAACACTCGGTGGGCTGCACCCACTGTCCTGCACCCACTGTCTGACAAGTCCCAGTGAGATGAACCCAGTACCTCAGTTGGAAATGCAGAAATCACCCATCTTCTGTGTTGCTCATGCTGGGAGCTGTAGATTGGAGCTGTTCCTATTCGGCCATCTTGGAACCACCCTCCAGAAGAAAATATTAATGAATTTGATAATGAAGCAATAGAAATGATAAAAAATGAAACAGAAATAAGACTCAAAAGAAATGAACAGAACAGCAGTGAGTAGTGGGACAATTTCAAGGGGCCTAATATTATGGGTAATTGGGGCACGAAAAGAGGATGGAGGGAAAGACATTTGAAGAACAATGGCCCTAAATTTTCCAAATTTGATGAAAACTATAATCCCACAGATCCAAGAAGCTCAACAAACCCAAATCTAAGCAAAGAAAAAGAAAAAAGAAAAAACCTACACCCAGGTATGTCATAATAAATTGTTCAAAACCAGCAAAAAGTAAATATGTTAAAAGCAGCCAGAGGAAAAAAGATACCTTTCAGACAGAGGAAGAAAGATTAGGATTAGATTTCTGATTAGAAACAATGACAATGTAAGCAAGAAGATAGTCGAGCAACATTTTTAATAGTATTGAAAGAGAGAATTTCAACCTAGACTCCAATAACCAGAGAAAATATCTTTCAAAACAGAAACTGAAGTTGAATTACATAAATTTTCAGAAATACAAATTTAAAAGATTCTATCACCCACAGACTATAAGAAATGTTAAAGGAAGCAGGCAGAAGGGAAATGATACCAGATAGAAATATGGACCTATGCAAAGGAATGATGAGCGTCAGAAATGGCAACTAGTCTCTCTTCCTCCTGTTTGATATACAGATGCTACTTCTCATGCAGTACCATCTTTTAACTCTGGCAAAGTAAATATTGTCACCATCAATGACTCCTTCATTGACCTCAACTACATAGTCTACATGTTCCAGTATAATTCCACCCATGGCAAGTTCCATGACACTGTCAAGGCTGTGAACAGGAAGTGTGTCACCAATGGCAATACTATCACCATCTTCCAGGAGCAAGATCCCACCAAAATCAAATGGGTTGATGCTGGCATTGATTATGCTGTGGAATCCTCCAGTATCTTCAGTATCTTGGAGATGGCTGGGGCTCACTTAGAGTAGGTAGCCAAAAGGATCATCATCTCTTACCTCTTTGCTAATGCCCTCATGTTTTTGGTGGGCATTAACCATGAGAAGTGAAAAAAAAACTTCGTGGTCCCTAGCAATGCCTCCTGAACCAACAACTGCTTAGCCTCCCTGGCCAAGGTCATCCATGACAACTTTGTCATTGTAGAAGAGGACTTATGACCATAGTCCATGCCATCATTGCTACCCAGAAGACTGTGGATGTCCCCTCTGGGAAACTGTGGTGTGAGGGCCACAGGGCTCTCCAGAACATCATTCCTGCATCTACTGGTGCTGCCAAGGGTGTGGGCAAGGCCATACCTGAGTTGAATGGGAAGCTCACTGGCATGGTCTTCCATATCCTCACTGCCAATGTGTCAGTCGTGGACTTGATCTGCCATATGGAGAAACCTACCAGATATGATGATATCAATAAGGTGGTAAAGTACGCATTGGAGAGCTCCCCTGAAGGGCATCCTGGGCTACACTGAGTACTAGGTTGTCTCCTCTGTCTTTAACAGTGACACCTGCTCTTCCTCCCATCAATGCTGGTGAAATGCCCTCAATTACCACTTACTTTGTCAAGCTCATGTCCTGGTATGACAATGAATTTGGCTACATCAACAGGGTGTTAGACCTTATAGTCCACATGGCCTTAAAGGAGTAAGAACTCCCTGGACCACCAGCCCCAGTGAGAGCATGCGTGGAGGAGAGGGGCCTGTCAGTGGCAGGGAAGTCCCTGCTACAGTCATTCACTTCCACACTGAGAATCTCCCCTTGATACAGTTTTCACGCCAGAAACCCTGAAGAATGAGAGGGGCCTAGGGAGCCCCACCTTGCCATGTACTGTACCATCATAAAGTCCCCTGTACTCAGCCAAAAATAAAATAAAATAAAATAAAAAAGTAACCACATTGGTTAGTACATGACTTAAAAAAGTTACTTACATCTCTTTATAAGATAATTTACTACTTAAACAAAAATAATAACGTAGCATAGGGTACATAATATATGTAGAAGTAAAATAAACTACAACATTAGCACAAAGGCTAGAAAGAGAGAAACAGAAGTAAACTATTGTAAGGTTCTTAGACCATACAAGAAGTGGCATAATATTACTAGAAGGGAGATTGTTATAACTTAAAGATTATACTGTAAACCACAAAGTAACCATTAAAATAATAAAATAAAGAATTGCAGCTAATTAGTTTACAAAGAAGATATAATGGAATAATAAAAAACACTCAATACAAAACAAAAGGGCACAAAAAAGAGGAGGAAAAAGTAAACAAAGAACAATTAGGACAAATAGAAAACAAATATCATGGTGGTGATGTCAATAAACATACTAAATGGAAACGTTCTAAACACCCTAATTATAATGCAGATATAATCAGATTGGATAAAAAAGCAGGACCCCAATTTTATGTTGCCCACAAGAAAGCCCATGTAGATATAAAGACACAAATAGATTAAAACTAAAAGAATGGAAGCACATATACTATCGTGGTATGAATTAATAGAAATCTGCACTGGCTATGTTAGTATCAGACAAAGTGAACTTCAGAGCAAAAAATATGACCAGGGATAAAGAAGGTCATTTCTTAATGATAAGTGAGTCAGTAAATCAAGAAGACACAGCAATCCTAAGTATTTCTGCACCTAATAATATAGCTTCAAAATATTTGAAGCAAAAACCAACAGAACTGCAAGGAGAAATAGATTTTAGTCACAGATTTTAATGCCCTTTTCTCAATTTATGGAACAACAAGACAGAAAGTCAGGAAGGATGTAGAAAACTTGAACAATGCTATCACCCAATTTCACTTACAGACTGCTCCTCCCAACAACAGCAGAATACACATTCTTTTCAAGTACACAGGGAACAAGTTTATCAAGGACCAAGTATACATCAAACAAATCAACACACAGTTTAGCAAGATGGACCATGTTCTAGGTCATAAAATATGTTTCAATAAATTTGAAAGAATTCAAGTCATACAAAGTATATGTTTAGAAATGGAACTAAATTAGAAATCAATGACATAAGGAAATCTGGAAAATTCTCAATTATATGGGAATTAAATTATATGCTAAAAAACTTGGCTTTCACTCACCTTTACTGAGGAAGCTAAAAGTATGTGTTCCAGCACAATTAGAGAGTGAAATAAGGAAGGGAAAAACTTGAGCTTCAGAATATAGGAAATTCTAGACAAGATCTTGTAAAATCGAAATTCAGAGTAACAGCCATCCTTAAGTCCAGAGAGCAACCGGTTTAGAATTGGGAAATTGGAGGGAGAATTTCATGAGGAAGTTATCCAGGAACAACATAAAATTGATACATCATCTGGTATGTTTAAACATAGGCATATGATGGAGAGGTTTGAAACATCTAAGGATATTATTTATAGATATGGTATCTTTTATCTCATAAAAGATATAGATGATTATGATAAAAGGGAGGTAATTAAGTAATACCAGTAAAAATCAAAAAGTACAAGAAGCATAATTATATTGTAGCATTTGCTACGCAGAGAACAATATTTTATGTTGTTATGATGATGGAAACAACAGTTACTGATTTTACTAAAAAATCTGATAACTGTATCGGGAAGGTGAAGGAAAGGAAAAGTATATTGGGGTTAGAGAATTTGATATCTATCATAACAGTGGTAAATAATGCATCCATTTGATAAATCAAGAGGTAAATTCTTATTTAAAATAATGGCAGAAATATAAGAAATGGTTTTTAAAAGTTAAAAAATATTGCTCTTGGAAATTACATTACGAAAAAGTGACAGGGAAGACATTCTTCATTATAAACTCTGCTTAGTTTTGATTAAGATAAAACTCTGTGTAAGTATTGTTTGGTGAAATATTTTTAAACAAGAAATGAAACCAACTAAACAGAAATCAGTCATGTCGCCTTTTACTCTCTACTTCATCTAAGAACAGAATAAGAAAAAATAGTCAATTCCTTGGGGATGGTTCACTGTCATCTGAGCTGTAGTAGGTAAAGCAGAATATGTCCTAGGTGTAAAATTTTGACACACTTCTATAGTATTTAACGAAGTTTACTAACTCATAATGTTGGGTTGTAAGGGTAATGACATTTAAAAATAATATTTAAAAGGGACATTCTAATAGACAATTAATGGATAGGGTGGGGAGCATCAAAAAACTCAGTAATCAAAGTAAATAATATGTTAATGCAATATCTTAAAATTAAAATCTGCAAAATAAATGCAAAACATTCATAATGAATACAATATCAAAATTTTAAATAAAAATAGGATCAATATTGCTGAATTTTTTCTTTTGTCTTAGGCTCCAGTATGGCCCAGTATGGCACGGGTTTAACTTATAAATATTAAGAGTTCTGGGTACTGGGAGAATAATACTCATCCTCTTTCACATCTCACAACTCTGCATGAAGATGAACTATTGTCAAGAGGGAAAGTTTTTTGAAAACTTTAACATGCTGTATAAATATGAGTTGTTTCAAATAATCTCCATAGTGCTTTATTACCTACTAAATCATTCATTCTGATCAAAGGTGTATGGTTTCTGGTGTCTTCTAGCAAACTCATCAATCCTGTATTTTCTTCAATGACCTTAGCAAAATGAATAATTCTTCTAGATACCATTTTCTTTGCAGGTGACTAGTGTTTAGTGTTATTAACCATCTGTTCCATTTACTTTACTCGTCACAAGTAAAGGGCAATTTGTCCAAATTCCAGTGTTGCTTTTTTTCTGTGCTCACAGCATGGACTGTAACAATGGGGTGAGACTCAATGCATTTTCTGTCTTGGAGAAAGCGCACCTGTGAGAGAGTGAGCCATAGACCTCCAACATTTTGAAAGCTATTGGGGAATTTGGAAGCCGATGGGTAACTAGTAGAAGAAATAGAGTCATACTTCTGAGTAGGCACCTTCCTCAAAGACCTGTTTCTCTCAAGGTCCATCTTTCTAATTGCTGACTTTGCACAGACTCCACAACAACCTGCATACCATAATCTGAAAGGAAAGGTCAATCTAAAGGTCACAGGTTTTAAGGGTGCTACTTCAAAGACATTTATCTCCTTTACAACACCATTAGGCTTGGGTAATGGTCTATTGTCTTTCATCATCCCAACCTCTTCACCTGCTTGTTTACTCTGAGTCTAACCTCAGAATTTAAGCCCCAGCATAAATGGATGCTTTCCTGCTACTTAACATGGGCCCAATGGAAGCTTGTTCATAGTCTAACTTCCAATTGTCAGTTGTTTAAAGGAAATACAGTTACTAAGAGAGGGATATGGTTTAGTCTTTTGGATAAACAATGAAAAGGAAAAGAACTTTTTAAATAAATGATTAACAATGAAGAAAATAGCTTTATGCATTAAGTTGCTTATTGTAGTTTTATTGGTATTTCTAAAAAAATCAGGAACATAAATAGCCAATGATAAAAATTGCTATATTTGCATAGTACTGATGTAAATATTTTATATCTGATATCTTACTGAATCCTCATTGTAACTCTATGAAGCAGGTATTATTGCTAGTCCCATTTTGCAGATGAAGAAAACTATTTTATGAAGTGTTCATGTTATTTTTCAAGGTCCTAGTAAGTGGCAGAGATGGCATTTGAACCCAGGCAGTGTGGCTGTGAAGCAGGGTCTTTAGCCTCTATGCTAGGCTGCCTTGCACACCAAGGAATAATGTACCAACTTGGTGCCTCATTTTTCAAATTTACAATGGTAGAAAGTCTATGTAGCAACATAAAAAATATAAATTAAATATGAATTTCATGACCTTGTTATTTAAACTATATAAAATATATAACAGTGTAGATAAAGACTGAGAGGTAATAGGAAGAACTGACTTAGGTCAAGGACCCCAAGTGGTCAAAAGAAAAAAAAATTACAAAACCGAAATATGACAGGAAAGGCCCTTGGTAGAATCTAAGTATTACTAAGAACTGCTCCTGACTAAATTCCATTTTCCAAACTCAGCTTTGTCCCTAGATTATGACATTCTGGAAACTTCTGGAAAGGTTCTTAGGGAAGTCTTTTACGGAAGCATGTTATCCAACTCTCTTTGACTGCTTGAATCACAGACTCATTTACCCTTGTATGGCTGATACTCAACATCTATTTCCGGTCTTTCCTTCTACATAATCCTCCCTGTAACACAAACAACAATAATGAAAATAGTTCTGGTAGTGTGCTATTGGGATTGTGTTGATTGTTTTCTCTTATTAGAAATGTTTTTCTGTTGTAAACATAAATAAGGTAAAATTGGATGTGAGCCTGCAAATTAAAAAAAAAAGATGCTCCCGTAATGATGAATGAGGTGATATTTGAAAGAACATGTAGTATTGGGAAAAAAAGGAAATGATGAATTCCAGACAGAGTCAGTGATCAATTTACATCAATCCATTCATCTATTCAGCAAATATTTATTGAGCACCCACCATGTGCCAGGCACTGTGCATGCACTGGATATTCAGAGGTGACCACAATGGATAAGATCCTGACAGTCTCAGAATTTACTGTATAATCAGTGGACTTTAAGCAGGTAAATATAAATATGTAATTAATAACTGTGAAGTGATATGAAGGAAAAAGCAGAGTGTCAAGACTAAGAATAATCTGGGGACCTGCTTTAGACTGAGCACTCAAAACTGGTCTTCTTGATGAAGTGAGGCTTAAGATAAGACTGAAAGATGAAAGGAGATTGGCCATACCATAAGTCACTGTAAGCACTCTTCAGGGGAGGGAACAATAGGATGCGTAAGGACTCTGAGGTGGTAAAGAAAAGGTCAAAAAGGCTGAAGTGTAGTGAATGAAGAGGGGAATGAGGTAGGCAAGGGGTGAGATACAGGTCATGTGAGAGTAGAAGATTTAATTATAAGTGTATAAGAAACTATTGAATATCATTCTGGATGTTTAGAGAATAAACTTGAGGGTTACAAGAATGAAAATAAAAAGGCTATTGCAGATGTCCAAGTAAGACCTGGTTGACCCTTGACTAGAGTGTTGGCAATGAAGATGAAGAAGAGAGGAAGAATTGAAGAAATACTGTGTTGAGAGAATTCTCAGAATTTAGATGAGGGGTTGCACTTGGGAGGAAAATGAAAGTAACAAAAGCATGTATTAGGCAGGGTAGGAGCTGCTGTAACAAGCATCCCTTTCCAAATCTCAATGACTTAACCCACTATTTTCTTGCTCATATCACAGTCCAATATGGGTCTACAGGAGAGTGAGGGAGATCTGCTCCACAACTTATGGCGCCTCCATTTTCAACAGGTGGCCTCTAAAGAATATAAAGAGAGAGCATAGAGGATCATAAAGGACATTTTGGGAGCCAGGCCAGATGTGGAGTTCATTACTTTCACCTACACTCCCACTGGCCAGAGCTCAATAACATAACCATGTTACTTTAGGGGGTGCTGGGAAATGTAATCTGGCTGTATGTTCAGATAAAAAAAAGTGAAATAGGTTTGTGAACACACAGCATTATCTATGCTCCAAATGACTGCCCGGTTTTGGCTTGAATAACTGGCTGGATGGTGTCAGCTCTATCTACATACTCAGCTGGGGAAGACTAGAGGAGGAATACATTTGTGGGAAGAGATTGCTATGGTCTAAACCCTTGTATTCCGCCCAAATTCATATGTTGAAATCTTAAACCTGTTGTCCATTTGTATGTCTTCTTTTGAGAAATGTCTATTCTTATCCTTTGACCACTTTTAAATGAAATTATTTATTTTTTTTCTTTTACTGTTGAATTATTAGAATTCCTTGTATATTCTGGCTATTAGTCTCCTGTAGGGTGAATAGTTTGCAAATAGTCAAATATTTACTCCCATTCAACAGGTGGTCTCTTCACTCTTGATTAGTTCTTTCGCATTGCAGAAGCATTTTAGTTTAATTAAGTCCCATTTGTCTATTTTTGTTTCTGTTGCCTGTGCTTTTGAGGTCTTTGTTATAAATTCTTTGCCTACATCAATGTCCAGGAGAGTTTTACCTATGTTTTCTTCAAGTATTTTTAGAGTTTCAGGTCTTATGTTTAAGTTTTTAATCCATCTTGAGTTGATTTTTTATGTATAGTGAGATACAGGGGCATAGGGGTTCCATTTCATTCTTTTGCATGTGGCTATCCAACCTTCCCAGCACCATTTATTAAAGAGGGCATCCTTTTCCCCATGTAAGTTTTTGTCAGTTTTGTCAAAGATCAGTTGGCTGTAAGTATATGGCTTTATTTCTGAGTTCTCCCTTCTGTTAAATTGGTCTATGTATTGATTTTTATACCAATACCATGCTGTTTTGGTTACGATAGCCTTGTGATATCTGCTGGTACCTTGATCTTAGATTTCCCAGCCTCCAAAACTGTAAGAAAATACATTTCTGTTGTCTATAAGCTACTCAGTCTATGGTATTTTGTTATGGAGGCCCAAATGGACTAAGACAAAGATTAAGCAATTGGTTTTAGACTTGCTAAGCTTTAGTTGCATAGTAGCCATTCAGGTAGAGATGTCAGGTAGGCAGTTTGATACTGAAGTACTGAGTTCAGTTTTTGGTCAGATACATAAGCCAGTAGGAAATATGTAGGTAATTTGATCAAGGTCATGCACATTGACTGTGTATTTGCTTAGCTATTAATTATTTACTGAGCACTTATTGTGTTCCAGGCATTGTTCTAGGCACAGGGTAAATAGGGTTATACACAATAGTTAATACGTTTAGAGCTTTGATCCTACAGGAGACAGACAAACAATAAAACAAGACAAATAAGTAAAATACATAGTATGTTGAATGTTGATAAAATCTAGAGAAAAATAGAGAAGGAGAATAAGGAGTGAAGTGGATTGGCTATTGCAATTTTAAACAGGGTGGTCAGGGAAGACTTCACTAGGAAGGTGACTTTTGACAAAAGACCTAAAAGGAGATGAAGATCAAGACATGTGGTTAACCAGAGAGTGGAGATTTAGGCCAGAAAATACTAAATGTAAATGCCTCAAGGCTGGATGTGACTGGCTTTGGCCAGACTGGACTAGGAGAGGAGGGGTGAGAATGAAGTGGCTGAGGTCACAGAGGTAGTGGGTAGGGGCTGAGCCAGACTGTGTAGGTCTTATAAACCCTTATAGGACTTTATCTTTTACTTTGGCCATGCAATTTATGTTTATTTAAAGTTTTCTTCTAAAAGTTGAATAATCACTCACTTTTTGAATTTTCCTTTAGTCCTCTGTCCTGCTTTAGAATACAATATAAAACAGGGTAGAATCACCTCATTTTATAGTAACACACTGCTTAGAGTTCCTGTTTCTGTGAGGCTAGGCACTATATTCACAGATACATTAAACAAGAGAAACTAAATATGTCTTTTTTCAATGGCTTATTATTTAGTAGTCATTAGGCTAAGCACTGCAGATACAAAGATAAAAGAGATATGATTCCACTTACAGAACTTCCTGAAACAGATCATTTTTAATATATTATGTTAAGTACAGATAGATACATGCAGAGGGTATTGCAGAAAGCTGTTTAGCAAATGGAATATGTGCCAGTAGAGGTCAATGCTTGAGGCAAGACTTAACAAGTGAGTAGGCTTCAGACAAGCAAAGATGGTGGAAGTACAAGTGAGTGAAACAGACATAAGTGTTCAGAAAGACAGTTTGGGCAGAGTAGACAGTGTTAAATCAATGAATATCATATCTAATGGAAGGTAAGAGAATTAAGGTCAGAGAATATTTTGGAAAAAGTTTGCCTGACAAAATCCTTATTCCACACATTTCTATTAAAAATAATTATGAGAACTTCCAATCTAAAAAAAAAAGCACATACGCTCCAAGAACTCAAAAAAATTATCTAGACTTTCATTTTACAGATGAGGGAACTGAGAAGAGAAGAGGCTAAATGACTTGTTTAACACCAAACAGCAAATAAGTGGCTGCTGTAGGACTCAAAGCCGTGGGTGATGGTTAAGCTGATGCTGTCCCAAGTGCTTCCTCAAAAATAAACATACTTTTTGTTCTGGTTTCTTTATCACTTGGAATATGCATCTTTTTGAGCCCAAGTGTACTTCCAAGTATTTTTGGAGACTTCAGGATGGTTCCTAAACTCTCTGTGAATTTGTTTTCAAACACCTGTTAGAATTGGTCTTACTCATTGGTTTCTGCTTGGAGGATTGCTCTCAGCCCAGTACAACTGTTCTTCTACTGAGACTTTCTCCAAAAAATATAGAATTTGTTGGTTCTACTTAGTTTTCAGTTTTTCTCTGTTAATTTTTCTCCTTCAGTCTTGCAGAACACAGAGAACTTATGAGGCTAATTTAGGGCAGATATGCTAAAAGTCAAAAGTAATGTTTTCTCTTTGCAGAAAACACCCCAGGGGGCAGAGAATGCAGGAAATTGTGTGTCACTGTGATGAAAAGCAAATGAAAGGCTTTACAGCAGAAATGTTGGTCTCTGATCATCTAACACGTCCATCACAACATGCAGATGTGTTGTGTAGACACCAGCCAACTGAGCATCCAAAAACAGATTCTTCTTATTCTCTTGTTCACCACGTTCTTCACTGGAACTCTCAGAGATCAGTAGGAAGCAGTAGATGTTCTGAGAAAAATGTGAGAGCATGTGTAACTTTTACAATAATTAGATTAGAATGTAACATGTGACCTTGTATAAGGAAAGAACTCCCTTGAAATTATACTTGCTTTCCTCTTGTTGAATAAATGTCATGGTTATTTTATTTTATTAATATATGGTTATCCAAAAGAGATAATTCCTGTTTCAGTTACCTGGGGAAGAGAAATATCCCAGATAGGAAGTGAGAAAGAAGATCTGGGAATGTCGGCGGAGAAAGAACTCGTGATCTAGTCTTTAAGGGTTTCATGTGTCCGGGAAGATTTTCCTTTAAGAAAGACTTAAAGGTGGCATCTATCTAGAGGAGGCAAAGCAGGAGGTAGGACGAAATCTCAAAATATCATTTATTTCTCTGTGCTTCAGTCAGCTGTAACTTGTAAATAAGATTAGTTAGATTCATGATCTTTTCTGAATTTATTTCCCCTTTGTTATATCCCAGAAGCAATGAATCTTGGGCACACTTGAGCAAGCAGTTTTTTGTTTTTGTTTTTGTTTTTACGTTTCTATCATTCTGTTTAATGATTATATATTACAGATTACTTTTGCCACTGAGAGTCAAGGTTTATATATTTCACATGCCAGTTTTTAACCCCCTTAAAAAATGCAGAAGTGTTATCCCTTTTATCTTGCTCTGCGCACATTCTAAAGAAGCCAAGAATCACTTACCATGGCCCGTACATTCTTTGATATGGCATTTCCCTGGCTCTTCTATTTGTCACTTGGGCCAGTTTTAAAGGAGTGAATGTCCTGAGGCCAGAGATAATCAAGGAGAGACTCTAAAATACTAGTTCCATCTGGGGGCAGTTTTGCCTCCCAGGGGACATTTGGCAATGTCTGGAGACATTTTTGGTTGTCTTAACTGGTGGAGAGGATGCTATAGTCATCTAGTGGATAGACAAGGGATGATGCTAAACTGAGTCCTGCAATGTACAGAATAGCCCCACAGTAGAGGATGATACAGCTTACAATGTCCATAATGCCCATATTGAGAAACTTTACCCAAAAAGGGAAGATGAATCTCAAGAGAACAGAATTGGCATCATGTGGCCCAGCTGTTTCCAACTTCCAGAAAATTTTCCTTTCAATGCTACCTCTGGAGGTTCTGGATTTTCGTTGTAACTGGGATAAGTAACATTTCCTTATTCCCATCTTAAGTAATGTGCTTTTCCTATTGGCAAATCTGAGAAACCTCCTTGACTTCTCCCACTCTCCAAGTCGTTAATACGAAATATTGATTGATATTATACTAGTCTTATAAACTAAACTGTGCACTGGGGATACAAAGAAATTTGAGACGTTATCCCTTCCCAGAGATGACTAAAGCCTACTTGAGATCCCTGACATGTCACTGTCTTTATAAAATTTATTTTGTAAAATAACTTGGTTATTTGGAAAAATGGGCCTTAGCTCCCACTGTAAGCAGGTAAGCTTGAATCTTCCTCTAGGTTACTCCCAGAGTCAAGAAGTCATTCCTGAAGTTTATAACAAACACCTGTGACAGTAAAATATTTGTAATCCTCTTAACCTAACCAATCATGAAATATAAAAAGTGTTTGGGCCGGGCGTGGTGGCTGATGCCTGTAATCCCAGCACTTTGGGAGGCTGAGGCGGGCGGATCACAAAGTCAGGAGATCGAGACCATCCTGGCTAACACGGTGAAACCCCGTCTCTACTAAAAAAATACAAAAAAATTAGCCAGGCACGGTGGTGGGCGCCTGTAGTCCCAGCTACTCGGGAGGCTGAGGCAGGAGAACGGCATGAACCCAGGAGGCGGAGCTTGCAGTGAGCTGAGATTGCGCCCCTGCACTCCAGCCTGGGTCACAGAGCTAGACTGCATCTCAAAAAAAAAAAAAAAAAAAAGTGTTTGGTATTAACTGTTCAAGATTCTCAAATTGTGTTATGCTTTGACTTCTTAGTGGGTTCTAATCTCTCAACTACATATTGCTCATTGTATTTTCCCTTGATAGAATGAGGATTGATTTCTCTCTCTTCCTTCCTTCCTTCCTTCCTTCCTTTCTCTCTTCCTCTCTCCCTCTCTCCCTCTCTTTCTCTCTTCTTCTCTCCTTCTTTCCTCTCTTTCTCTCTTGTTTTTTTTTTTTTTTTTTTCCCTGGATCTTGTGTTCTGTTGCCCAGGCTGGAGTGCAGTGGCACAATCTTGGTTCATTGCAACCTCTGCCTCCGGGGTTCAAGTGATTCTCTAACCTCAGCCTCCTGAGTAGCTGGGATTACAGGCTCACACCACCACACCTGGCTAATTTTTGTATTTTTTGTAGATACGGAATTTGGCCATGTTGCCCAAGCTAGTCTCCAACCCCTGAGCTCAGGTGATCCACCTGCCTTGGCCTCCCAAGGTGTTGGGATTACAAGCATGAGCCACGGCACCTGGCCAGGATTGATTTATTTTTTAAAGAAGACCTGCTTTAAGAGAGTTATTCTTGAATTTCATTTTTTTAACAGAAGAAAGGCAGGATTGGAGACTGTCAAACATTGTTGGGGACTATTAGTTGCCAATTCTGAACAGACCCAGAGTTTTTGGTATGTGTATATATTATAGCCCCCTCCACAGGCACACAAAAGAGTAGAAACCACTGGGCACCCTAGCTTGGGGGGTGGGTTTGAGGGGGTGAGGACAGACAAATCAATAATCCTACAATTTTTATAAATTATAAGAGAAATAGGAAGAAAATGTAATTGTTGTGAAAATTAATGCAATAGCAATCGACATCTTAATAATTTAAAACTGTAGGTAGTTTTCCCTAGAAATACAACACTTATCTCTCATCTCTCTATATATATTTCCTTATTATTTTTTTTTATGTTTACACAGTGGTCCTCTTCCTTTTATATTATCAGCTGTGTGTGAGGTCTGCAGTTTAAGCTTTGATTCTGACTTATTGACTCAAGAATGCCAAGGGCTATTGTTTCTACAAGGTAAAATGGAATATATTAAAGCTCCTGTTCAGCCAAAATCTCATTACTAAAGAAATAAATTAGATTAAAGATGTTATCATCCCACGGAAGGATTTTAAAGGTGGGAAATATATAAACATGCAGTAGAGAATGAGATACTTTATAGAATTCAGAGAGTTAGTTGGAAAATCTGACCACAAGATAATTCAATTAAGTTGACTTCCAAAATACTTATTGAATGCCTGTTGCATATACTAGAATTAAAATAAAATGCGATATTAAAACTGAGAAATCGGTGCAATGCTTTGTCTTAATTTAAAAATTATTATTATTTTTTCAATTCAAATGTATTAATCCTACCATGAAGATACCTGATAACATTTTCTGGCATCCATACATCTTGAGAAATTAAAGCTACAAACATTTAATTAACAAATCAAAATTAACAAATATTTACTGAGTACCTACTTCATAAAAGCAACTGTTTTAAACACAAGTGAGGTAGAGCAGAGTTAGGAGGAGGTATAAAGACAGGTAACAGCAGGCTCCTAACGTCAAGTATCTTACAGATTAAGCCATTTGTAGTTAGTTCAGTCCCAGTCTCGGAGAGAAATATATGTGGTGTGTGGGTGGTGGTGGTGGTGGTGGTGGTGGTGGTGTGTATGTGTGGTGTGTGTGCGTGTTTACAATGCCATTGGCATACTAACCACTGAGAAGTGTCCAACTGAGAAAGAATTGGACAAGGAGCTAATACCAACCTTCCTTGTAAAATTCTTCATTAAACTACTGATAGGACGTACAGAGAAAGTTAAAGATCTCTTATAAACAATTGAGATTTGTTTAGAAACCGTGAACAATTACGGATTTCTGGAGAGCTGTTGAAACAAAAACCAAACCAAGAAATAAACGAGTGTATCATGTGATACTAAAGTGTAGCAGAGGATTGCTCCCCTTCCCCCAGAACTATGAATACAAAGAGAGGGAGGGAAGGTATCTGGCTATTTACATGAAAAATGACTCTCTCCTATAATCACCTTCTGTCAATAAAATGCTTATTTTCTGACATGTCAATTAGGTGATTCATAATCCAGATGACCATCCCCTTCCATTTAGTACTGTTGGGCTGGGTTAAATGTCTTAACTGTTTACCCTTTATGACCAGTGGCCTGGATCTGTTCTCAGTCAAACTGGGCCGCTCATGACATGTTTGCCTGTAGGATTTCTCTTGAGGTAAAGTAACCATTATTATCAGATTTTAAACTGAACGGCAGATTAGGACAGTGGTTTTGCCATCAGCGGTGAAGAATGCTTGTTTTACAGTACCGTGTATCCAAAATATGAAGTTTGTGGGAAGAGTATGTGCAAAATAAATAGCCTGTAATTTACAGAATTACGGAGAATGAGGCTTATGGGGCTGAGCTTGGTACTTCAAAGGAATCGTCTGTTGTTCAAAAGCCCGTTATTAGGGAGGGATGATTTGTCCTCAGCATCTTTAGCTAATTTTAAAAGATTTGACTGATAATGAGGTAAATTTTAAAATAAAAATGGAGATAAAATTCACGTGACGTAAAGCCTGCCATTTTAACCATTTTAAAGTGTACAGTTCAGTGACTTCCAGTACATGAAGTAGTCATTTTTCAAAAGATTAGTGAACAGGATTCTAAGGTGTGGAAAATAAAATTAAGCACATTGAAATTTTCATTCATAAATACATCCAAGTCTACCTAACAAATATTAAATAAGTACAGTATTAATATATCAGAATGTTCTGTTGTAATTCTATGATGAAATCTTCAACTAAATGATGTATTTTATTGCTACTGAAGGTACAAATTGTCAATCAGTTTTACAATCAAAGTTAGAAGGGTGTTTGCAGCTTTAATTCTGAGGAAAGGCAGATGGAGTTTAAAATATCCACATTGTCAACTTACTTTGCAAAAATGATATTTGGAGAATGTTTGAATGGAAGCTTTGAAAATGGTTCTGGAAACTAGAAAACATAATTTTTGATAGCTAAGAATTAGATTTTTGTAAAAACATGTTTGCAGATAGGCTATATTTCAGATAAGACTGCTTTTTACTACTTTGGAGTAGATGTATGAAGAATACAGAAATTGCAAGTTTAAAACTTCAGACTGCCATGTACATGACATAGTAAGCTAGTGAGAGACTTTGGGTTAGTAAGTAGAAAATAGAAGACAAAAATGTGTTTTGGCTGAAAGTAGATCCTTTTAACCAGTGATTCTTCGCTAGAGATGGAGGTATGTTCCCATAAAGATAAGTACAACTTCCTAGAGGCTCTTTTAAATTACAAGTCCTCTGAGGCACCCTGCTGCCCTTTCCCCGCCAAATTTTGATTTGTCCTACTGGTACATGGTGAGTAGTAATAGCCTCCTCCTCAGCTGAGACCCAAGAAGGGAAGATAACCACTGGTCTTAACCAACAAGACTTTCGTTAGTAGATATATAGAAGGACTTTTTTATTTGAATCACACTTAGTTGGAATTTATAATAATTTTATGAAGAGTTAGGGTTTTTCTCAGAGTTATTTGTGAAGGAAAAGACTTACTAAGGCACAGGTATACATATGTAACTTACCTGCACATTGCGCGCATGTACCATAAAACCTAAGGTATAATAATAATAATAATAATAATAATAATAATAATAATAATAATAATAAAAGAAACAGGAAAGGAAGAGGTAAACCTTTTATAGATGGCATAATTATTTAAGTAGAAAAATTCTATGGAATCTAAAAACAAACAAGCAAATAAAAAACTGCTAGAACTTATAAAGGAATGTGTCAAAGTCCAAGGGTAAAATGCCAAATACAAAAAAAGTTGTATTTTTATTGACTATTGTCAAACTATTGTAAAATAAAGTATTTAAAAGTTAAAAAAAAAAAAAGAAAATACTTACTAAGTAGCTGACCACAGTAAAAATATTAAAGCCTCTATCATTTACAAGTGTATTGGTAAATACAGAGAAAGAATTCTATTTCATTAAGATAGAACTACTATGGACCTCTGCTTGGCTGTCTTTTTTACACTACAGCTGTATTTCCTAAACAGTTGTGGTGAGGGAGAATTTGATAAATAAATTTGAGACATATTGGGTTAAATAAATTGAAGTTAGCTTACAGATTTCTCAGCCACTTTAAATTACCATTGATATTCCAAGAGGGCCTTGTCTGATAAGCAAACTTTGCCACTTGATTAGTGTTTTAATTTGTATTTTTCTTTACATTGGTGAAGTTGCAGAACATCTTCTCATCTTTTTATTTTTCGTACGTTGCCTGCTCATATAATTTACCTGTGTTCCTATTGGGCTGTTGGTCTCTTTCTCACATTCCTTTTGTATTACACTTGCAAATATTTTCATTCTGTTACTTGTCCTTTAACTTTATGGTATCTTTCTTGAAACAGAAGTTTTTAGTTTTGATGAACTGAATTGGCAATCTTCCCTCTTATTACTTCTGGGGTTTGTTTGTGTTTTAGAAAAGCCTTCCCTACTCCAAGATTATAAAGATATTGTTCTATTTTTTTCTAACAAGGATATAGTGTTTAAAATATTTCAGTGCCAATAGAGCCTTCTGCAGTGATAGAAATACTCTGCATCTGTTGCTCGATGTGGTGCTACTACTAACATGTGGTTATTGAACTCCTAGGATGTGGCTGATGCACCTGAAAAACTGAAGTTTTAAATCACTTTATTTATTTATTTGAGACACAGTCCCACTCTGTCGCCCAGGTTGGAGTGCAGTGGCGTGATCTCGGTTACCTGCAACCTCCGTCTCCTGGGTTCAAGTGATTCTTGTGCCTCAGCCTCCTGAGCAGTGGGATTACAGGTGCCTGCCACCATGCCTGACTAATTTTTGTATTTTTAGTAGAGATGGGGTCTCACCATGCTGGCCAGGCAGGTCTCGAACTCCTGACCTCAAATGACCCTCTTGCCTCGGCCTCCCAAAGTGCTAGGATTACAGGCATAATCCTTAGCACTGTGCCCCGCCTAATTCAGTTTAATTTAATTTTATTGTTAATAAATTTTATAGTGTACACTCAAGGTTTACAACATGATGTTATGGGGTAAATATAGATAGTAAAGTGGATACCATACTGAAGCAAATCTCATACAGTTACTATTTTTATGACAAGAACAGTCATATCTACTTAGTAAACAAAAATCCCAAATATAATATGATTTTATTAACTATAGTCCTTATGTTGTGCTTTAGATCCCTAGACTTGTTTATGCTACATATCTACTACTGTGAGAAAATAAGCTTATTTGCTATTTTGTATCCTTTGGCCTACATCTTTTCATTTCCTCCACCTGCCTCCCCCATTCCCTGTGACCACAGTTTTATTTTCTATCTCTATATTTGACCCTTCTTTTTAAAAAAAATTCCACATGTAAGTGAGATCATGTGATATTTTTCTTTCTGTGCCTGGCTTATTTCACTTAGCATAATGTCCTCCAGGTCCATCCATGTCGTAGCAAATAGCAAGATATCCTTTTTTTTAAAAAGGCTTAATAATATTTAATGTGTGTATTATTTATATATTTTATCCATTGATGGATACTTCTGTTGTTTCCATATCTTCTCTGTTGTGCATAATGTTGCAATGAACATAGAAGTGCATGTATCTTTACAAGGTGGTGATTTCATCTCCGATACCAGAAGAGGGATTGTTGGGTGATATGGGTTGGCTCTGTGTCCCCACCCAAATCTCATCATGAATTGTACTCCCATAATTCCTATGTGTTGCAGGAGAGACCTGGTGGGAGATACTTTGAATCATGGGGGCAGTTTCCCCCATACTGTTCTCGTGGTAGTGAATAAGTCTCATGAGATCTGATGGTTTTATCAGGGGTTTCCGCGTTTGCATCCTTCCCATTTTCTTTTGCCGCCACCATGTAAGAATTGCCTTTTGCCTCCAGCCATGATTCTGAGGCCTCCTCAGCCACGTGGAACTGTAAGTCCAGTTAAACCCCTTTTTCTTTTCAGTCCCTGGTATGTGTTTATCAACAGCATGACAATGGACTAATACACTGAGTCACATGAGATTTCCATTTTTAAATTCTTTAGGAACCTCCATACTATTTTTCATAATGGCTACACCAGTCTACCTTCCCACCAACCGCATATAAGGGTTCTCTTTTCTCCACAGCCCGGCCAACATTTGTTATCTCTCATCTTTTTGATAATAGCCATCTTAACAGGTGTGAGGTGATATCTTACAGTGTTTTTAATTTGCTTTACTCTGATAATTAGTGATGTTGAGCACGTTTTCATATGCTTGTTGACTATTTTTATATCTTCTTTAGAGAAAGTCTGTTCAGGTCCTTCGTTCATTCTTTTACTGTTGTTGTTTTTTTTTTTTTTTTTCAGGTATGTGGCTTGCAAATATGTTTTCCCAGTCCACAGATTGCCTTTTCATTTTGTTGTTTCCTTTGCTTTGCATAAGCTTTTTAGTTTGATGTAGTCTTATTTATTTATTTATTTTTGCTTCTGTAGAATGAGATTTTGGTATGGGATCCAAAAAAATCACTGCCAAGGAGTTTTTCCCTATGTTGTTTTCCAAGAGTTTTATGGTTTTAGTCTTACATTTTGGTCTTTTATCCATTTTGAGTTGATTTTTTGGTCTGGTGTGAGATAAGGATCTGATCTCATTGTTTTGCACATGGAAATCTAATTTTCTCTGTACTATTTATTGAAGAAATGATTCTTTTCTTCATTAATATTTTAATTTTATTAATTTTAAGTTTTAATAGTCACCTTTGGATAGTGGCTACATATTTGAACAACAAAGATATATCTTTGACCTGTCTGAAATTTGTTTTTATGTTCATTATGGACTAGAGATTTTTCCTATATGAATGTCCAATTATCCTGACATTATTTCTTGACCCTCCTTTATTATTCCTTATAATTTGAAAAGTTACTTATGTCATATTACAAATTCCCATGTATATATAAATCTGTTCTGAACCCTAATTTCTTTCATTTATCCATTCATCCATCCTTGAGCCAATACAGCATGTTTTAAATTACTGTTTATCAAGTTGATAAGATATTTCCTGTTATTTTTCTTCTTTTTCAGAATTTTGTTGCCTCTTTTTACATATTTTCTTTTCCAGGTGAAGTTTAGAATTGGCTTGCCAAGTTTCATGAAGTTGTTCTGTTAAGTTTTTTTTGCTATTATTATTATTACACAATTTGATGTGATCTAAGTAATACTTAAATTTTTTATACTTATATTTGTACATATTTATGGGGTACATGTGTATCTTATTACATGCATAGAATATGTGATGATAAAGTCAGAGTTTTAGGGTATCTATCACCCAAGTATTTATCATTTCTATGTATTGGGTACATTTTGAGTCCTCTTTTCTAGCTATTTTAAAAGTACAATACATTGCTGTTAACTATACTCCCCCTACTCTGCTATCAAACATTAGAACATTTATTTATTTATTTATTGAGACAGAGTCTCACTCTGTCACCCAGTCTGGAGTGGAGTGGCATGAGATCTTGGCTCACTTCAATCTCTGCCTCCTGGGTTCAAACGATTCTTGTGTCTCAGCCTCCCAAGTAGCTGGGATCACAGGCACATGCCATCATGCTCAGCTAATGTTTGTATTTTTAGTAGAAATGGGTTTTGCCATGATGGCCAGGCTGGTCTTGAACTCCTGACCTCAAGTGATCCACCTGCCTCAGCCTCCCAAAGTGCTGGGGTTATAGGCGTGAGCCACCGTGCCCAGCTTGTATTTCTTTTATCTAACTATATGTTTGTATCCATTCACCAACCTCTCTTTATCTCCCCACCCCCACCCATATGTCCTTCCCAGTTTCTAGTATTTATCATTCTCTCTAGTATTATCATACTCTCATGTGATCAACTTTTTTCACTCCCACATATGGCTGAGAACATGTAATATTTGTCTTTCTGTGCCTGGCTTATTTCACTGAACATAATGACCTCTAACTCTATCTATGTTGCTGCAAATGACATAATTTCATTCTTTTTAATGGCTGAATAGTATTACAGTGTGTATAAATACATTTTCTTTATCCATTCATTCACTGATGGACTTGATTTACATGTTTGCTATTGTGAATAGTGCTGCAATAAACATGGGAGTACATGTTTTCCCTTGATATATTGATTTGTTTTCCTTTGGGTAAATACCCAGTAATAGGAGTGCTGGATCCCTTGGCAGTTTTATTTTTAATTTTTTGAGAAATCTCCATACTGTTCCATAGTGGCTTTACTAATTCACATTCACTCCAACAGTGTGTAATAGTTTCCTTTTCTCCACATCCTTGCCAATATGTCATTTTTTGTCTTTTTCATATTAGCCATTCTGCCTGGGTAAGATGATATCTCATTGTGGTTTTCATTTGCATTTCTGTGATCCTGATGATTAATGATGCTAAGCATTTTTTTTTCTGTTGTCCATCTTACTTTGAGAAATGTCTATTCATCACCTTTGCCCATTTTTAATGGGATTATTGATTTTTGTTTTGTTTTGTTTTGTTTTTGTTTTTGTTTTTGTTTTTGTTTTTTTTAACCGTTGAGTTGTCTGAGTTCCTTGTATATTCTGGCTGTTAGTACCCTGCTGGATGAGTAGTTTGCAAATATTTACTCCCATTCAACAGATTGTCTCTTCACTCTGTTGATTGTTACTTTTGCTGTGCAGAAGATTTTTAGTTTAATAGTTCCATTTGTCTATTTTTGCTTTTGTTGTCTATGCTCTTAAGGCCTTAGCCATAAAATCTTTGCCTAGACTAATGTCCTGAAAAGTTTTCTCTAAGATTTCTTCTAGTAGTTTTTACAGTTTTGGGTTTTAGGTTTAAGTCTTTTTCCATCTTGAGTTGATTTTTGCATCTGGTGAGAGATAGGGAGTCCAGTTTCATTCTGTGTATAGTTACCCAGTTTTCCCAGCACCATTTATTGAAGGTGGTGTCCTTTCCCCAGTGTGTGTTCTTGTCAGCTTTGTTGAAGATCAGTTGGCTATAAAAATGTGGATTTATTTCTGGGTTCTCTATTCTGTTTCACTGGTAGGATTTTGAAGGGGGATTTCAATGAATTTATAGATCCACATGGAAAATAATTGACTTTTTTGATATTAAGTTTTCTCTCTAGCTATTATTTAATATTTTTTAGCCTGTATGGGCTTTGTTGACTTTTTGTTAGATTATTCTTAGATATTTTCCAGTTTTTGATGCTATTACAAATAGTCTTTTTTGTTTGTTTGTTTATTTATTTATTTTTTTGAGACAGGGTCTCACTTTGTTGCCCAGGCTGGAGTACAGTGGGACGATAAGGGCTCACTGCAGCCTCAACCTCCTGGGCTTAGGCGATCCTTCTTCCTTAGCACCCCCCTGCCCACCGAGTAGCTGGGCTTACAGGTGTGCACCATCACACCTGGCTAATTTTTTGTAGAGATGGGATTTCGCCATGTTGCCCAGGTTGGTCTTGAACTCCTGAGCTCAAGCAATCCACCCACCTCAGCCTCCCAAAGTGCTGGGGTTACAGTCATGAGCCACTGTACCTGGCCTATAAAGAGTCTCTTTTTTCAATTAAATATTATCATTGATTGTTGTTGGAGTATAAGAAAGCTATTGATATGTTCGTGTTGATCTAATATCCATTTACCTTGCTGAACTTTCTCAATCTTTGTCTTTATTATTTCTGATTTTCTGGATAGTTACAATCTCTTCAAATAATGCCAATAATATCTTTGTTTTCAAAATGAAGAAAATTTTCATAGTCCATATATATGTATGTGTGTGTATATATATGTATACACACACACATAGTATCAACACAGTAGTTAGGAGATTGAGAGCAATGTTGAATTAACTACCACAATTACAAGTATTCTTTTCTTCTGCTTTACTGTTGGGCTGCTTCACACGTTTGATTGTGATATGTATAGCTTGTTGTGCACATCCCACAGCCCTCCTCTCCAATATGCTCCTCTTGCAACCTTCCCCATTGTAGAAATGACACCTCTAAACTGCTAGTTCTTTTGGACAAAAGTCATGGGCATCATTCATGACACTAGACTTGCTCTCAAATTTTATTATACAAATGAAAATCCTGTTGGCTCTACTTTCCAAAGACCTGCAGAATCATTTCACTACCTCCATCACTTCTACCACTTCCCTGTTTATTCAATCAATCATCACCTCTTGGTGGATTATTGCATTAGCCTCCTGTCTGGTCTCCTTAATTCTGCCTTGGTCATCTATCCTCAACATAGGAACCAGAAAGATTCTTTAAATTTGTAACTCGGATTATATCTTTGCTCAAATTCCTCCATTTCCCAGCTAACTGAGAGCAAAAGCCAGAATTCTGACAGTGTCATCTAAGACTCTATATGGTCAGCCTTCCTCACTGTCTCTTTGACTCATGTTCTTTTACTCTTACTCTCACTCACTCTCTCATCAATTTAAAGTTTCTGCTAAAATGTCAGCTTTTCTACAAATTCTTCCCTCACCACTCCATTAAAATTTTCACAACACCTACTTCTTCCTCTCCTATTTTCCTGTTTAGTTTTTCTCTACAGCTCCTGTGAGCATCTGACATATTGTACATCTTGTTTATTTGTGTGTTGTCTATCTTCCCCCACTAAAATGTAAGCTCCATAAGGGCAGGGATTTCTTCTGTTTTGTTCATGACTGCATCCTCATTGCCTAAAAGAGTGCTTGATGCATAGTAATACTTCAATGTATATGTCATTTTTCTCCTTAGTTCTCTATGAATTCAGATTTAAATGAATGTGTAGTAATCCTTGTGTTCCTGGAATAAACTCTCATTGGTCGTGATGCATAACGTTTTTTATTCACTGCTGATTTTGAGTTGATACTGTTTTATTTAGTATTTTTGCTCATAAGGGAGAATATAGTTTTCTGTTTTGTATAATAATTGTTCGGTTTTTATAGCAGGATACTTGTCTTATCAAATGAATTCAGGAGATTTCTACCTTTTATTTTCTATGCTTTGGAAGAATTTATATAATAGAGTCTCTTCATTAGATATTTTGTAAAATTTGTGCATAAAAATCTCTCAGGTTTGGTATAAAGTTTAGGGTCTGTTTACTAAATTTTCCCTTCTGTGGAGATTGATTTATTCAAGTTTCCTAACTTTTATTTTATTTAATTTTGATAATTTATATCTTCCTAGAAAAATCATCCTTTTAGTTTATATTTTTAAATTTATATATGTATAGTGGATGTCTTTTCATTTCTAATGACGTTTGAATCTTTTTTATTTTTTGCTTACAAAAATTGATCTCCTACTTTGGCCTTTTAAAGAAAGCTCTGATTTTCCTTTTATGTACTATTTTTCTTTCTCTTTATTATTTTTTTCTGTCAGCTTAATTTATGCATACTTTGGACAAATTTGTCTAAAGCATTGTCAAAACTTTGAATGCTTAGGATTTTATGTTTATTTTTTGTCTTTCTTTTTTAATGAGTACATTTAGTGTATAAAAAGCACTTGAGCTGCAGCTCAAAGATTATAATGCAGTGTTCTCTGTCATACATTTATAAGTAATCTGTAGTTTCCATTTTGATTTCTTTTTTCATCCAACAATTATTTGAAAAAGTTTTAAAATTTCCGAAAACATAGATATTATTTTATTCATTGTTTTGACATTACTGTTATTTTCATTTTACTATGCAGAGAATCTGCACTCAGTATACATTGTTGTTTATAAAATTTAATAGGACTTTGTCTTTTGGCTTGATGATTTTTTTCAATAACTACGTCATGGGTGTTTGAAAAATATTTTCTTCCTTTGTCGTGTGTAAAACTTTATAGGTATCCATTGGAACCAGCACAATAGTTTGTATTCAGAACCTCTGAGTGGTTTGTTAATTTCAGAGACAGTGTTTTAAAATCTCCCTGTGGATTATGTTTTGCATTTCCTTAATTTATGTT
The DNA here is from genome assembly GCF_028885625.2 of Pongo pygmaeus. NCBI lineage: Eukaryota > Metazoa > Chordata > Mammalia > Primates > Hominidae > Pongo > Pongo pygmaeus. The sequence continues at coordinate 108,439,662 of NC_072380.2, read as the reverse complement.
ATTTATTTTTCAAAACTATACCATTAAGTGCATGCCATTAACATTTTACCCTTACATTTTCTCTGTGGATTACTTTTATTAAAAACCAAAATAATCTTTTTGCCTGTTTATTTTTATTGTTTCAAATTCTATTTTGAATGACCTTTATTTACTTATTTTTATTTTTGATTTTTTCCCAGTGTATCTTTTTTCTCTTATTATTTTTTCTTTCTTTCCTCAGTGATCCTTGTTCCGATCTCTCTTTTTTTCTTTTTGTAGAAATAGGATCTCACTATTTTGTCCAGGTTGGTCTCAAACTCCTGGGCTAAAGCTGTCCTCCTACTTCATCTTCCCAAAATGCCAGATTACAGGCATGAGCCATCATATTCAGCCTCAATGTATTTTGATCTGTACAGATAGAATGAGTTTTATTTTGTCAAATCTGTTTTATTATTGTTAGCACTTTTTTGGCACACATTTATATCTTTATATTTTAAACCTTTCTCTGTTACTTGGTTTAATTGTATCTCTTCTAAATAATATTTAGCTAAATTGTAACTATAAACGTCTCTCTCTCTCTTTTTTTTTTTGAGACAGAGTGTTGCTCTGTTACTCAGGCTGGAGTGCAGTGGCATAATCTTGGCTCACTGCAACCTCTGCCTCCTGGGTTCAAGTGATTCTCCTGCCTCAGCCTCCCAAGTAGCTGGGATTACAGGCACCTGCCAACACGTCTGGCTAATTTTTGTATTTTTATTAAAGATGGGGTTTCACCATGTTGGTCAGGCTAGTCGTGAACTTCTGACCTGAAGCAATCCACCCACCTCAGCCTCCCAAAGTGCTGGGATGACAGGCGTGAGACATCACACTGGCCAAAAGTCTCTATTTTTAACTAGGGAAAATTAACATGTGAAGCTGAAAAAGGCTAATATACGTAAAGTGTTAAGAACTTCTATGAATCAATAGGGAAAAGACCAACATCCCAACATAAAATGTACAAAAGATATGAGCAAAGAATTCACAGAAAAAGAAAATCAAATGGCCAATAAATGTGAATTGAAGCCCTCCTTAGGGTGCAAATTCAGGAAGTGCAAATTAAAATAACAATAAAAATCATCTTTTGCAAAAAAGAAGAGCAAAAAAATAAGATAAATAATCTTTTCAATAATAAAATGAATAATTAGAGGGAACAAGGATGTGGAATTCTCAAGTGCTCTGAGTATAAATCTATATCAATTTTTCATGTTATGACTTCTTTTGTGAGAGAGGAATAATTATTTTAGCACTTTTCAATCATCCTGAAGGACTTAATTGGCCCAAGACTGGTCAGTCTACCCCAAATCATTTGGCTTTGGTGAGGCTTATGGCTGAACAGAGAGCAGGATGATATGATTGGTTGAGTAGGTCAGTGTCTACCCTGGAATCACCAATAATGGCCAGGGCTAGGGTCAGGGAAGACTACGTGACTCCCAGAGTAGCCATGGGGGTTAGGCTTAAGGGAAAAGGGAGCAAGGGGTTAGATCTCAGGAGAACATGGAAGGGTTGCTTGGCAGACAGTTTCACAGACGTCCATCAAATTTTACTTTACCACGTGCAAAATGGGAGAAATAATACATCAGATACATCAATGCGTGAACTAATTTCACTGTCTACCTTTCTCAAATAAACATACCCAATTGGAAAGTTTCTTGATTTGAAAGGAAATAAAGCTAGATAAATGAGCCAATGTATGTGATATGTCTTGCAATTGCTTAAGTGACTGAGTAAATGCAAAAAACAGAGGTGCTGATTTACTTCTAAAACCAGTAAGGAAAATAGGAGCACATGTAATGACTTTCAGAAGGGAATCTATCTGGTCTACAGAATAGAATTCTAAATTCTTAAAAAGAGAAGTTCATGGAAATGTCACCTCACAGCTGAGGCATTTCAGTAGTATTGAAGTGAAGGGGAATTTCAGATTGTTCATTCATCTGGCTTCCCACTTAAAACGGTGTGGTGTATTTTGCAATTTGGCTGAGATGGCTGTCCTTTCTTAATAAGCATTCCTGCAAAGCAAACCTTTACTCATGTGGAATAAAAGGCAAAGGAAAATCACAGAACCATGTAATTTAAAGCTAGAAGAAAGAGAGGAAAGAGGAGAGTTCTTTTTTAGTTTAACAACCTGAATTATGGAAGATATTTAAATAGATGTAATTTTATAAATCTTAAGTACATGTTGTGAACTAAGATACAAATAGACTTCAGTAAGAAAAGTGAGGCAAGGAAGAATGACAATTTACCTGGGGTTCACATCACAAAATACGATGCCATTGTGTAATGAGGGATGCCAGTAGCCTCAAGAATTTTAACTAGTCATGTATGCTTTCTTGGGAAATATGTGCTTTTGGCATTTAAATATATTGCACTGCAATTATTTGGTTTCATGTATGTCACCTATTAGCATGCCTACTCTTTGAGGAAAGGTATGTGTCATTCATTTTTGTAATTGCCCTGCCCAGAGTTCTAATTAGTTCCCAAATTGTACTTGATGCTCAACAAAAGTTTGCTGAAAGACTGAATGAATAGAATGGATAGAAAGGATTTATATAGACTGGTCAAAATCCATCATGCCCCTGTCCCCAGATATTCCAAACTCTTGGTGGATGAAGTAATCAAATTAAGTATAAAAATCATCTAGAGTGTCTGCATTTAGCACAAACTCTGAGTTAGTAGGGTTCAATTTGCTGAGGACTTTCTGTGTTTATTCACCATGGGATTGTATGAGGACAGAGTTGTACACACATTCCTAAATCCCTCATTCCTTTCCTCTGCAGCTTGAATCACCTCCCGCCCTGGTGTGCCTAGGAAAGTTCTGACTTATGCTATTGTCTCAGTGTATTATTAGTGTTCCATTTCAAAAGTGTCTCAGGTTGGAAAATAAATTATATAGTTAGTTTATATATAGCACCTTTTACAAACCCATGTTTGAGAACCTATATGCCCTTCTAAATACGGGAGATTCTTTTATGTTTGGAATGGACCTTTTCTCAACCAAAATGAATCCTTTTGCTGTGAAGTTCTGCAGAAACACCTTATAGCTGTGGGATAGTCAAATTTTACAGCTTTGGGAGATGACATCTTTGGTTGCCTCACCATGCTAGGACATTTTTGACTTCAGCGTTTTGGCTCCAAGGGGTCAAACCATCTTGGTGCAGTTTTTATGAATCTAAACCACTTTCTGTTCGTTGCTTTTTAAATTAAAATAAATTAAATTAAGTTTATTTTATTTATTTATTTTTTAATACTCTCTGTTAGTTGCTTGATGTTTGGCCTATTGAAAAAGGAAGAACTATCAGCTTCCTCTGAGGCTTTGAACATGAAATTCTTTCACACTCTGGCAAAAATCTATTGCCAAGAGAACCGTCATAAAAGAGGCCTAGGCAGTGATGACAGTTTGGAGCTTCCTGTGATTTCAACCCCAAGTATCAGGTATGTGGTAAAGGTAGATTGGAGACCTGTAATCATGACTCTTCTATCCCCTGACCTTTTGTGACTATTTATTCCTCTTTCCTATCCTCACCCAGTCAGCCAGCCTGACTCCATTCTGTCTGCTTGTTAGTCCTATGTTCTTGTTAACATGAGTCATAAATGTAGTTGCTACAACAGATATTTGTTCAACATACATTTGTCAAATGCCTGTCATATGCTAAAACTAAAAACATAGATTTTCAAAATATCTCTGCATTCTGGGTTCTCATGTTCTAGAAAATGAGATTGATACATATAGGTAGATCATTACATTGTAGTATATGATAGGGACCTTGCTGGAGTCTATCCAAAGTGTTGTGTAAACATTGAGGCAAGAGTGATTGATTAGTTAAGTTTGAGCTATTCTATTAGATGACCAAGTACAAATGCCCTGTAGGCAGTTAAGGGCTCAAGAAAGAGGCCGAGTTAGAGCAGAAAATTTTAAGTCATTAACAGAGAGATAGTATTTGGAGTCTACCAGGATGGCACACAGTGTCGCTTAGAGTTAAAAAATGCAGCCTCTGGAGATAGACTATTTGAGGTAAAATACTGCTCTGGTAAGATACAAAAAAAAAAAAAAAAAAGCATTTTGCTTCTCTTTTGGAACTGTCTTCATTATGGTTATGTTAAATCATTTCTGTTGGAAGTATATAGACATACTGTCATATGTCGACGAACATATACAAAACTTCTAAAAAACCTTCGTTTTGTTAGGCAAAGAAAATTGCTTGATTTCTATTAAGGATGAAGTGAATTTACTGTATTATGTAGTACTAATATTCCTTTAATGAGACTTTATCAGTCTATCTATCTATCTAATCTAATCTACCTGGAACAATTGAAATTGTTGCTTTCCTAGTTGGAAATCATGGGAAGAAAAATACTGATGGTGAGAAAAAATTTTTTCATGTAAAGGAACATGTTAGGGAACTAGCTCCAAAATTTCTATTGTTTTACAGGTATTCCCTCTTAGCTCAAGGTGTGTGAGATAAGGCAATCTAGATTTTATCTTGGAAATGACTCAGGGAACCTAATCCTGATTGGAGACATCTGGGCAAAGAATGCTTATCTCCCTTACTCCTTTTTACCCTCAGGACACAGAATAAGAATAATACAAAGTCTTATACCAAGTGCCTCTCAAACAAAAACCTAAATTATTTGATAGTTATTCAGTCCTGTAATCACTAACAACTTCTTACTCCACTGCCAGGGATTATAAAATTTTCTGGCGGCAGATTAGACATTATTTGAGCAAAATGACATAGGAAGGCAGTGGTGCGACTAGAAATAGTATGTGGGACATTCTCCAAGACCTTTCTTAAATAATGTTTTTGTTTAGGGCACGAATGATTGAAGGTATAGGAATGACTTATTTAAGTAGCCTCGAAGGAGAAAACAACTGGGAGAAGGTACATGTGTTTAAATGTCTTGCAGACCCCACAGGCAGAAAACACATTTATATTTATTTTTATTTTATTTTTTTAGAGAAAGTGTCTCATCCTGTCACCCAGGCTGGAGTGCAGTGCTGCGATCATAGTTCACTGCAATCTCAAACTCCTACGCTCAAGCAATCCTCCCACCTCAGCCTCCTGAGTAGTTGGGACCATAGGCGTGAGCCACCTCGCCTGGCTCAGAAAATAAACTTTTAAATATTTATGCTATTAGAGGGAAGCAAAGACATGAACAATTTAATAATAATGATAAAAATAATAACAATAAAATGGTAACAACTACAATGTTAATAACCAACAGTTACATAATTATCACTATGTGCCAGGCGCTCTTCTAACCACTTATTTAAACCTCACAACAACAAATCTATGAGGTAGGGATCTTATTATCTCCATTTTATATATAAATCAGAGTCAACAAACCCAAGAATGCCTTTGAAACAAATCTGGGATCCTAATTTGATTAAAATTTAATAATTCTATCTTGGGTCAGGATTTTCTTACAGAAACATGAGAAATGATAATGGTAATTATCAGTGAATGTGATACTAAAAACATTTCAAAAACTCGATTTTTAAGGCAAATTAATTTAACATATGCATCTGAAATCTTTTTCATCCCTTGAAATCAGATTATATTTGGTTTAAGAATGGCACAAAGAAACACGTTCTAACTTAGTTGTGAAGCCTTTTCTGGATTACTTAGTCTTGATTTCAACTAAACACATGCTCTTCCTCACCTGTACCAAACTGGGACTTACTTGGGCAGGAGAAAGGAGGATTCTTAGATAATCTGCTCAGTGGTAAAACACCGTAGATACTTGAGAACTTGCTATCATTCAAAATAATGTTTGTGTAGGGATTGAAGAAATGATCCACATTTAGAAGTCTTTGGAGAGTTTGAGCTTGGTAGTATATTTAAAATCGAGTCCTGGGGACTGTTAAGCATGTTTTTGCTTCCTTTTATAGTTTTGGTAGAGGAAAGAAAACCCATGTAATGTATTGGGTATTAAATGGTATTACATTACCATTTAAAAGAGAAATTAACAATGCTGTGCTCCCACACAGGAATTTTTCCGCCCAGTGTTGACATTGGGTCAAGTGAGCCTGATGAGTCAAGCCACAATTTGGATGGACAAGAGGTAGCTGCCCCAGAACACGAACATGCTGGATGCTTTGTGCAGAAACATGAATGTCAGAATGACAGAGCTCATGCTCTGTGGATGACTGATAAGAGTCAATGTGTGTAGGAGAAAAATTCCCAGGGTTGAAATCAGAAGCCGGGGTTTGGAACACTAGCTCTATAATACAGTGGTAGGGTGGCCATAAACAAATCACCAGAGGTCTTGGAACTGCTGGTTTTCCATTATGAAATGGAAGGCATATCTAGTTTACTGTTAGACATAGGATTCACTGAGACAATGCAGGTATTTTTAGGCTGTACAGTGATAAATGTTTTATTGATGTTAAAATGTGTTACTAAAAACGTAACACATTTTAATTGTTTCTTCTGCAAATATCTATTGAGTGCTTGCTGTGTGTTAGGCAGAGTTCTAAGCATTGATAATACAAGAGTGAATGTGTTAGATCTTCCAATGGGGAAGACAGACAATGAATATGTAAAATAATATGTATGTAAATTTATAGATTATATGTGTAAATTTAAATAATCAATCAGTCAATCAATCTTTTTGCTAAGTAACATATTGCACCAAAACTTAGCACCTTAAACCAACAGATGCTTGTTATCTAACACAGTTTCTGAGGGTCAGGAATTCAGGAGTGCCTGGGCTGGTAATTGTAGCTCAGAGTTTTTCATGAGGTTGCAGTCAAGATGTTGGCTGGGGTGCAGTCATCTCAAGGCTTGGCTGGGCTGGCGGACCCACTTTCAAGCTCATTTGCATGGCTTCTGGCAGGAGGCTTTGACTCTTCAGCCTGTGGGTCTCTCCATGGTATTGCTCACACGGTGGCATCTGGTTTCCCTAGAATGAGTTACCCAAGAGGGAAAGAGAAAGAGTGAGATGGAAGCTGTGTCTTTTAAGCTAGTCTCAGAAGTGACATATCATCACTTCTCTACTCTATTGGTTACACAACTCAGCCTTGGTACAGTGTGGAAAGGGACCACAGAGGTTGTGAATTCGAGGAGATGGGAATCACCGGGGGTGATCTTAGAGGCTGGCCATCATGATACTCTGATACATTTGGCAAGAAGTATTGCGATCTTTAGGGGGGTAGGGTTCCAAGATGGCTGAATAGAAACAGCTCCGGTCTGCAGCTCCCAGCATGATCGACGCAGAAGATGGGTGATTTCTGCATTTCCAACTGAGGTACCTGGTTCATCTCATTAAGACTGGTTGGACAGTGGGTGCAGCCCATGGAGGGTGAGCCAAAGCAGGGTGGGGCATTGCCTCACCTGGGAAGCACAAGGGGTCAGGGGATTTCCCTTTCCTAGCCAAGGGAAGCCATGACAGACTGTAGCTGGAAAATCAGGACTCTGCCACCCAAATACTGTGCTTTTCCAACAGTCTTAGCAAACAGCACACCAGGAGATTATATCCTGTGCCTGGCTCAGTGGGTCCCATGCCCACGGAGCCTTGCTCACTGTGAGTGCAGCAGTCCAAGACTGAGCTGCAAGGTGGAAGCCTGGCTGGGGGAGGGGCATCCACCATTGCTGAAGCTTGAGTAGGTAAACAAAGCAGCCTGGAAGCTCAAACTGGGTGGAGCCCACTGCAGTTCAATGGGCCTGCTTGCCTCTCTAGACTCCACCTCGGCAGACAGGACATAGCTTAACAAAAGGCAGCAGAAACTTCTGCAGACTTAAATGACCCTGTCTGACAGCTCTGAAGAGAGCAGTTGTTCTCCCAGCATGGTTTTTGAGCTCTGAGAACAGACAGACTGCCTCCTCAAGTGGGTCCCTGACCCCCGTGTAGCCTAACTGGGAGACATTTCCCAGTAGGGGCCGATTGACACCTCATACAGCCAGGTGCCCCTCTGAGACAACGCTTCCAGAGGAAGGATCAGGCAGCAATATTTGCTGTTCTGCAGCCTCCACTGGTGATACCCAGGCAAATAGGGTCTGGAGTGGACCTCCAGCAAACTCCGACAGACCTGTAACTGAGGGACCTGACTGTTAGAAGGAAAACTAACAAACAAAGGAATAGCATCAACATCAACAAAAAGGACATCCAGACCAAAACCCCATCTGTAGATCACCATCATCAAAGACCAAAGGTAGATAAAACCACAAAGATGGGGAGAAACCAAAGCAGAAAAGCTGAAAATTCTACAAATCAGAATGCCTCTTCTCCACTAAAGGATCGCAGCTCCTAGCCAGCAACGGAACAAAGCTGGATGGAGAATGGCTTTGACAAGTTGACAGAAGTAGGTTTCAGAAGGTTGGTAATAACAAACTTCTCCAAGCTAAAGGAGGATGTTCAAACCCATCGCAAAGAAGCTAAAAACCTTGAAAAAAGATTAGACTAATGGCTAACTAGAATAAACAGTGTAGAGAAGACCTTAAATGACCTGATGGAGCTGAAAACCATGGCATGAGAACTACGTGACGCATGCACAAGCTTCAGTAGCCGATTCGATCTAGCAGAAGAAAGGGTATCAGTAATTGAAGATCAAATGAATGAAAAGAAGTGAGAAGAGAAGTTTAGAGAAAAAAGTAAAACGAAACGATCAAAGCCTCCAAGAAATATGGGACTATGTGAAAAGACCAAATCTATGTTTGATTGGTGTACCTGAAAGTGATGGGGGGAATGGAACCAAGCTGGAAAACACTCTTCATGATATCCAGGAGAACTTCCCCAGCCTAGAAAGGCAGGCCAACATTCAAATTCAGGAAATACAGAGAACACCACAAAGATACTCCTTGAGAAGAGCAACTCCAAAACACATAATTGTCAGATTCAACAAAGTTGAAATGAAGGAAAAAATGTTAAGGTCAGCCAGAGAGAAAGGTTGGGTTACCCACAAAGGGTAACCAAGACAGAAGATCTTTTGGCAGAAACTCTACAAGCCAGAAGAGAGTGGAGGCCAATATTCAACATTGTTAAAGAAAAGAATCTTCAACCCAGAATTTAATATCCAGCCAAACTAAGCTTCATAAGTGAAGGAGAAATAAATTCATTTACAGACAAGCAAATGCTGAGAGATTTTGTCACCACAAGGCCTGCCTTACAAGAGTTCCACACAAGCACTAAACATGGAAAGGAACAACTGGCACTAGCCACTGCAAAAACATGCCAAATGGTAAAAACCATTGATGCTATGAAGAAACAGCATCCATTAATGGGCAAAATAACCAGCTAACATCACAATGACAGGATCAAATTTATACATAATAATATTAACCTTAAATGTAAATGGGCTAAATGCCCCAATTAAAAGACACAGACTGGCAAATTGGAGAAAGAGTCAAGACCCATCAGTGTGCTGTATTCAAGAGACCCATCTGACATGCGAAGACACACATAAGCTCAAAATAAAGGGATGGAGGAAGATCTACCAAGCAAATGGAAAGCAAAAGAAAGCAGGGGTTGCAATCCTAGTCTCTGATAAAACAGACTTCAAACCAACAAAGATCAAAAGAGACAAAGAAGGCCATTACATAATGGTAAAGGGATCAATTCAACAAGAAGAGCTAACTATCCTAAATATATATGCACCCAAAACAAGAGCACCCAGATTCATAAAGCAAGTCCTGAGTGACCTACAAAGAGACTTAGACTCCCACACAATAATAATGGGAGACTTTAACACCTCACTGTCAACATTAGACAGATCAACAAGACAGAAAGTTAACAAGGATATCCAGGACTTGAACTCAGCTCAGCACCAAGCAGGCCTAATAGACATCTATAGAACTCTCCACCCCAAATCAATAGAATATACATCCTTCTCAGCACCACATCACACTCATTCCAAAATTGACCACATAGTTGGAAGTAAAGCACTCCTCAGCAAATGTAAAAGAACAGAAATCACAACAGACTGTTTCTTGGACCTCAGTGCAATCAAATTAGAACTCAGGACTAAGAAATTCACTAAAAACTGCACAACTAAATGGAAACTGAACAACCTGCTCCTGAATGACTACTGGGTAAATAACAAAATGAAGGCAGAAATAAAGATGTTCTTGGAAACCAATGAGAACAAAGGCACAACATACCAGAACCTCTGGGACACATTTAAAGCAGTGTGTAAAGGGAAATCTATAGCACTAAATGCCCACCAGAGAAAGCAGGAAAGATCTAAAATTGACACCCTAACATCACAATTAAAAGAACTAAAGAAGCAAGAGCAAACACATTCAAAAGCTAGCAGAATGCAAGAAATAACTAAGATCAGAGCAGAACTGAAGGAGATAGAGACACAAAAAAACCCTTCCAAAAATCAATGAATCCAGGAGCTGGCTTTTTGAAAAGATCAACAAAATTGATAGACTGCTAGCAAGACTAATAAAGAAGAAAAGAGAGAAGAATCAAATCGATGCAATAAAAAATGATAAAGGGGATATCACCACCAATCCCACAGAAATACAAACTACCATCAGAGCATATTATAAATACCTTTATGCAAATAAATTAGAAAATCTAGAAGAAACGGATAAATTCCTGGACACATACACCCTCCAAGACTAAAGCAGGAAGAAGTTGAATCCCTGAATAGACCAATAACAGGCTCTGAAATTGGGGCAATAGTTAATAGCCTACCAACCAAAAAAAAGTCCAGGACCAGACGGATTCACAGCCGAATTCTACCAGAGGTACAAAGAGGAGCTGGTACCATTCCTTCTGAAAGTATTCCAATCAACATAAAAAGAGAAAATCCTCCCTAACTCATTTTATGAGGCCAGCATCATCCTGATACCAAAGCCTGGTAGAGACACAACCAAAAAAGAGAATTTTAGACCAATATCCCTGATGAACATTGATACAGAAATCCTCAATAAAATACTGGCAAGCCGAATCCAGCAGCACATCAAAAAGCTTATCCATGACGATCAGGTGGGCTTCATCCCTGGGATGCAAGGCTGGTTCAACATATGCAAATCAATAAATGTAATCCATCATATAAACAGAACCAAAGACAAAAACCACATGATTATCTCAATAGATGCAGAAAAGGCCTTCAACAAAATTCAACAGCCCTTCATGCTAAAAACTCTAAATAAGCCAGGTATTGATGGGATGTATTTCAAAATAGTAAGAGCTATTATGACAAACCCACAGCCAATATCATACTGAATGGGCAAAAACTGGAAGCATTCCCTTTGAAAACTGGCACAAGACAGGGATGCCCTCTCTCACCACTCCTATTCAACATAGTATTGAAAGTTCTAGCAAGGGCAATCAGGCAGGAGAAAGAAATAAAGGGTATTCAATTAGGAAAAGAGGACGTCAAAGTGTCTCTGTTTGCAGATGACATGATTGTATATTTAGAAAACCCCATCGTCTCAGCCCCAGATCTCCTTAAGCTGATAAGCAACTTCAGCAAAGTCTCAGGATACAAAATCAGTGTGCAAAAATCACAAGCATTCCTATACACCAATAACAGACAGAGAGCCAAATCATGAGTGAACTCCCATTAACAGTTGCTTCAAAGAGAATAAAATACTTAGGAATCCAGCTTACAAGGGCTGTGAAGGACCTCTTCAAGGAGAACTACAAACCACTGCTCAACGAAATAAGAGAAGGAGGGCAGCTGTGCTGAGCCTTGACCTTTTTTTGGATTGCTCTGACTTTTCTCTGGTCAGCAGGAAGGGTACTGACTTCCACTGAAGGCCAGGCATTGTGCCAGGCATGCATTATCTCATTTAATGCTCCCCAAAGTTCTGAAAGGTATTTTTACGCTTGTGTTACTGTTGAAAAGAATTGTTACCAAGATATGTTAAGCAACTTGGCTGAGCCTGGATTATATTTGTTTATTTTTACATACCTGATCTCTTTCCATGAAGGATGTACAATGGTGCTAAAGGATGGGGAAGAACACTGAAGGGCAGGAAGGCCTTTGGTGATTTGGACAGTCATCCACTCAGGGCCCAACCCTATGGGTCTCAGTGTGTTTGCATCACGTGGATCTTCTCTTGCCTCACACATCCTGCCACTCCACTCCTACCAAAATAGGCTAGTGTCAGGGAAAATTGCTTAACCTCAGGCAAAAGAGGGATTTAAGCAAAGTTTTTATTTCCATGCCTTTGGCTTCTAATTCTTCCTCCGGTCCTTATGCTCTGCTCCAATGTGACTGCCTCTTAAGCCTTTGCCTCTTATTAAATCCTGTTTTAGAGAAAGAAGCAGATAAACTCATTCTCAATGAGGTGCAAATTGCGCATCAGTCTTGGTAGATGGCCTTTCCTAGAGGTATTTTCTTTTTTTAAGAGGGGAAGAAAAGACTTACATAAAATGAATGAAAAGCTCTCAGGGAAGGACTTCTGTAATCAGAGAGCTGTTGGGCAATTGGCATACATTTCACCTGGGAAACTTTCTCTGGGCTCTGGAGAGCATTTTACACCCCCTGTGTAGCTGAGGCAGCCACCGTGGGAACAGGGACCGGGCCTGCTGGGGAGTGGCAGGGCACACCCATTGAAGACTGTCCCCTTCATTCTCCTCTGGCTCCCATTCTGAGATTTTCGGCCTTATAAATATGTCCTTAGATTTGGATCAGGGAGAGACATTTGTTTTACATGCATGTCATTAATAACACAGAAGAAAATGACAACATTCTCTAAACTGTGATTTAAGGGAACTGAACCATTGTTTGAAGGTAAACTAAGGTAAAATGACTTATACATTTTCTAGTTCCTGGCATTTTTAGAAAAACATTTTGGACTGTATACCTTTATATAAGGGGGTTTGGGAAAAGATTGCCATAGTTTATTTTTTAAATTCACTGCTTTTATTAGATTTCAAAAAATATCACTAATACCGCTCATTGAAGTAAGTCATCGTATAGAGTGGCATATAAGGGAAAATTATCTGCTTTCTCCTCTTACTCTAATCTTACTCTCTGAAGAGACAGTTTGGTGTGTACCCTTTCACAATTTTCCCTGTGTTCTTACAAACATATCTATAAAATTTATATTTATATAAACATACATATGCATATGCATACACACACATACATGCACCTAGTAGGGTTTATTTTCTAATTTCTGTAAATAAAATGGTATCATGATAAAGAAATTACCTACAACTTGCTTGTTTTCACTGACTGTTGGTTCCAGAGATCCCTCCAAGTCAACACAACAGATTTAGCTCAGTTTTTAAAAATACAACATTCCATAGCACAGCAGTGTCATAATTTATTTGACACTATTTCTCTATTGATGCACATTTAATTATTTTCAGTCCCTCCTGGGAGGGCATTATGAGCTCTAAAGTATAAAGAACATATGCAAATTGATCAGAAAGGAAAATCTAGTAGTAAATTGGCAAAATTTATAAACAAATAATTCACAGAATCCAAACTGAAATTGTCCAAACATAAATGAATAGATGTTCAACTCTCTAGAGTTGTGGATATACAAATGGAAACAATTTACTACTTTTAAAAAATTCAGTAGATTAACAAAAATGAAAAAGTTTGCCAACACCCATTGTGGTTGAGATAAGGCAAACAGATACCCTCATGTCTTGCTGGTGGGAGTGAAGTCTACCTAGTAGCGTCTTTCAAAATCAGGCCTGCCTTTCTCCTGACACTGTAGTCTCACATTTGGAACTCTAGCTGACATAATAGAAGCACCAGTAAGAATGATTCTTTTCAAAGAATATATGTTCAAATATGTTTACTGCCAGTTTGACCTTCAGATCCAGTCATTTTATTTCACTCTGATGCTCACAAGACAGAAGTCCACAAATTGATTTTATCAGAAGTCTTAGTACAGTGCCAGGTTCATAGGACATGCTCAGTAAATATTTGCCATTATTGTTATTGGACAAACTAGAGACAAGAAGAGGTAAACAACAACAACAAAGGCAAAAGAAGTAAACAACAAAGATAACAAATAAGAGAAAAAATTAGACAACAATAACAATGGGAAAAGAAGTAAACAACAACAAAACAACAAAAAAGGGAAAAACAAAACAGAAGAGCTAACCAACCGTGGAAAGACTCCAGTTAATGTTTGTGGAATATTTGTGAGCATGAATTCTATACATATGTCCCACTCTCCCAAGAAATGTCAGCTCTGGGAAGTTGGGGGAGTCACGTGTGTGCTCTGGATACCACGCAGCCTGCTGAGGTTATGTAGTGATTGTTAAGCAAAAAGAAAACTCCCCAGAAGGATGGCCCTGATTATTTTCTCAAATTGTGTACACCTGCACTCAACTCTGATTTTATTAATAGAAAGAAATGCACAATGCACACTTTTAATCTTTTCCTACTTATTTTAAACTACTTACCTTCTTTTCACATTGGAATTTCAGAGCACTAATATTTCAATATCCTCCTTTAAGATTCTGGATAAATTATATAGACTCTATATGTCATCCAGCAAATATGGACTGTGAAACTACTATGTCTCAAGAGTCATTGAAAGGCCTGAAAGAATGCACACAATAGGTGTCAAATGGGGTTTAGCAGCCCCATTTGTGGCAGGGAGGAGGGGGAAAGGAAGATGTGCAGAAAAGGCAGTTAAAATTCTTTGGAATGTAATGTAATAAGTACTAAAGGAAAAGAATGAGACTCCTTAAGAGGAGATGACATTGAGTCTTGAGGAATGCATGGACTTTTATTTCAGAGGGGATGGGCATTTCATATAGAGGGAGAAACAGATGGAAGCTCATGGATTGAGGACAGACCTGGGGAAGACTCATGATTTTGGAGTGATTGGTGTAGTGCATGATGGGAGGCGGGACCAGATGTTACTTTGCATCCGGATCACAAAAGCCTGTGTTGACTATGGGCTCTAACAAGAGAAAGCCAGGGGGGGTTATATGTTGGAGAAAGGATCAGAGTTACACTTTTGTGAAACAAATTCTGGAGAATTTCTTGAGACTGAGTAGAGAGCAGGTGGCAGGGAAACCACCAAAGACCCCGCTGTGATTATATGGAGGGATATCATGATGTAATTTATGGTTAAGATTACAGCTGGATCCTTGAGGAATCGCCACACTGTCTTCCACAATGGTTGAAGAAATTTACACTCCCACCAACAGTGTACAGATGTTCCTATTTCTCCACATCCTCTCCAGCATCTGTTGTTTCCTGACTTTTTAATGATCGCCATTCTAACTGGCGTGAGATGGTATCTCATCGTGGTTTTGATTTGCATTTCTGTAATAACCAGTGATGATGAGCTTTTTTTCATGTTTGTTGGCTGCATAACTGCACATGTCTCCTAGAACTTAAAGCGTAATTAAAAAAAAAGAAAAGATTACAGCTGGAGCCACATTGCTTGGGCTCAAACTCCAACTCCATAATTTCTTAGCTATGTGATCTTGGGAAGATTACTTATTTCTCCATCTATAAATTGGGTATAATAAATCTCATGGGATTGTTAGGAGAATTGTATGAGTTAATATTTGTAAAGTGCTTAAAATAGTGCCTAGCACATAGTACATGTGTTATAGATAATTGTTAAGTAAAATAAATAAAAGTAATAGATACTGATGGTCATGACTAAGTAATTGGCAGTAGAAATAAAAGGGAAGCCCTCGCTGGAATTGAGAAGTATTTATTTCTGAGGTACAATTTCAGTGGTTTTGGTGACCAGTGGGATGGGGCAGATGAGGAAACAGGAAGAGTTGAATATGAGGCTACACAGCATAGCAAGGCTCCGAAGTAACACAGCTTTGAGCCCCATGGCCAGGACATCTAACATGGCCCAAAACTTCATTTTTCCTCTCTATGAAATAAGGCTGCTAATGAATGCACTGTAAACCCCCAGTGGTTCTTCTAATGCTTAAATCAGAAAATGCATATAAAATGCTTAGCACAGTGTCCAATAACTATTAAGTTGTTAATAAATGTTACTTAAATTATTATGACTCAAAGTTTACAGCGAGGATGAGTGAGAGAGAGAAAATGGTTTATGGTGTCATTCACCAAGATAGTATGTGTGATGTTGAAGGGATGGAGGAAAGACAGCGAGTTCCATTCTGAACTATGTTTGAGAGGCCTGCAGGACATCATGTTAAATACTTAGTTGGGAAATGGCTCTGGAGCTTCTGTAAGAGGTTTTTTCATTTGCTTATTTATTTATTTATTATTATACTTTAAGTTCTGGGGTTGCTTAGGCCATGGGGCCAGAGATGATCATCTATAGAGAGTCTCCGTGGCAGGGGGAGAAAAGGACACTAAGACAGCCTTCTGTGGCCCCCAAAATTCAAGAGTCAGCTTGCTGGAGGAGGAACAAAGGAAACCAAGAAAATCATGATGTTTCTAAAACAGATACAACAGGAGATGTGTCCCGTAATACTGTGAAAGTTGAACGTCTATCCACAAGAATGATCTCACATCTTAAATGTTCGTTACAGCAGTTTCTCGTGCATTATCTATTTTAACACTCCCAGCAACCCTCTAAAGGCTTCTTTAGTTATGTAAACTGAGGCTCAGCTTTTCAAATGGCAGAGCTAAGACTTGAAACCAGGCCTTTCTTTGGTTCAACATATGCAAATCAATAAACGTAATCTATCATATAAACAGAACCAAAGACAAAAACCACATGATTATCTCAATACATGCAGAAAAGGCCTTTGACAAAATTCAACAGCCCTTCATGCTAAAAATTCTCAATAAATTAGGTATTGATGGGACATATCTCAAAATAATAACAGCTATTTATGACAAACCCACAGCCAATATCATACTGAATGGGCAAAAACTGGAAGCATTCCCTTTGAAAACTGGCACAAGACAGGGATGCCCTCTCTCACCACTCCTATTCAACATAGTGTTGGAAGTTCTGGCCAGGGCAATTAGGCAGGAGAAAGAAATAAAGGGTATTCAATTAGGAAAAGAGGAAGTCAAATTGTCCCTGTTTGCAGATGACATGATTGTATATTTAGAAAACCGCATCGTCTCAGCCCAAAATCTCCTTAAACTGATAAGCAACTTCAGCAAGTCTCAGGATACAAAATCAATGTGCAAAAATCACAAGCATTCTTATACACCAATAACAGACAAACAGAGAGCCAAATCATGAGTGAACTCCCATTCACAATTGCTTCAAAGAGAATAAAATATCTAGGAATCCAACTTACAAGGGATGTGAAGGACCTTTTCAAGGAGAACTACAAACCACTGCTCAATGAAATAAAAGAGGACGCAAACAAATGGAGGAATATTCCATGCTCATGGATAGGAAGAATCAATATTGTGAAAATGGCCATACTGCCCAAGGTAATTTATGGATTCAATGCCATCCCCATCAAGCTACCAATGAGTTTCTTCACAGAATTGGAAAAAACTACTTTAAAGTTCATATGGAACCAAAAAAGAGCCCGCATTGCCAAGACAATCCTAAGCCAAAAGACCAAAGCTGGAGGCATCACGCTACCTGACTTCAAACTATACTACAAGCCTACAGTAATCAAAACAGCATTGTACTGGTACCAAAACAGAGATAGAGACCAACGCAACAGAACAGAGCCCTCAGAAATAATACTGCACATCTACAACCATCTCATCTTTGACAAACCTGACAAAAACAAGAAATGGGGAAAGGATTCCCTATTTAATAAATGGTGCTGGGAAAACTGGCTAGCCTTATGTAGAAAGCTGAAACTGGAACACTTCCTTACACTTTATACAAAAATTAATTCAAGATGGATTAAAGACTTAAATGTTAGAACTAAAACTATAAAATCCCTAGAAGAAAACCTAGGCAATACCACTCAGGACATAAGCATGGGCAAGGACTTCATGTCTAAAACACCAAAAGCAATGGCAACAAAAGGCAAAATTGACAAATGGGATCTAATTAAACTAAAGAGCTTCTGCACAGCAAAAGAAACTACCATCAGAGTGAACATGCAACCTACAGAATGGGAGAAAATTTTTGCAATATACTCGTCTGATAAAGGGCGAATATCCAGAATCTACAAAGAACTTAAACAAATTTTCAAGAAAAAAATCAAACAACCCCATCAAAAAGTGGACAAAGGACATGAATAGACACATCTCAAAAGAAGACATTTATGCCACCAAGAGACACAGGAAAAAATGCTCATCATCACTGGTCATCAGAGAAACGCAAATCAAAACCACAGTGAGATACCATCTCACATCAGTTAAGTCAGGAAACAGGTGCTGGAGAGGATGTGGAGAAATAGGAACACTTTTACACTGTTGGTGGGACTGTAAACTAGTTCAACCATTGTGGAAGACAGTGTGGCGATTCCTCAAGGATCTAGAACTAGAAATACTACTTGACCCAGCCATCCCATTACTGGTTATATACCCAAAGGATTATAAATGATGCTACTATAAAGACACATGCACACGTATGTTTATTGTGGCACTATTCACAATAGCAAAAACTTGGAACCAACCCAAATCCAGTCCATCAATGATAGACTGGATTAAGAAAATGTGGCACATATACACCATGGAATATTATGCTACCATAAAAAATGATGAGTTCATGTCCTTTGTAGGGCCATGGATGAAACTGGAAACCATCATTCTCAGCAAACTATTGCAAGGATAGAAAACCAAACACTGCATGTTCTCCCTCATAGGTGGGAATTGAACAATGAGAACACTTGCACACAGGATGGGGAACATCACACACTGGGGCCTGTCATGGGGTTGGGGGAGGGGGGGAGGGATAGCATTAGGAAATATACCTAATGTAAATGACGAGTTAATGGGTGCAACTCACCAACATGGCACATGTATACATATGTAACAAACCTGCACGTTGTGCACATGTACCCTAGAACTTAAATTATAATAAAATAAAAATAAAAAAAGAAACTATTTTAAGCAGATAGAGAGGAAAAGTGGTCCTTGGGAAGTTTTCATTAAAAAAACAGACAAAAAAAGAAACCGGGCCTTTCTGCCTCTAATCCAGTCCTTTTCCAACTGTTTCAAGCTTTTGCCAAAATAATAAAATAACAATAATAATAATTAATACTACCTTTTTAAAAAAGCCAAGTGAAATGTAGAGTTGAGTTACTCTATTCCTATAATTCTTGGGACTATATGACCTATTGATATTCTTCGACCCTCTACTTTTCAGTCACTTTTCAATCACACCAATGACTGTTAATGTCTTTTGGCACCTGCTCTTTGGCCTGGGCCCAGATGAATTGGAAGAGCAGCCTTGAGGGCCCAGAGAGCTGAGGAACAGGCCTCCTTCCTCAGGGCAGGTGGATAGAGAAGGATGGAACACAGGTTCTTGCAGATATGTTGAAGGTGATTGGGAATTTTTGCCCTTATCTTGCCCATGATGAGGGGCAAATGCTGGTTTCTCAGCATTTCTGTCCTTTTCTCATTTACCAGATGAGAGAACATTGGCTTCAAAGTTGATCTAGTCTGCTTCTAGATTCTGGTTCTGCCACTTGCCAACCACGTGACCATGGGCTTGTCACTTAACTCTTAAAAGAATCAATTTCCTCTCCCAGGAAATGGGCTAGTAATATCTTCCTAAGGGATGTGGAAGTTGTGTTTGACAAATGATGGATGCTTAAGAAAAATTGGTTAAGCCTTGATTGAAATTAAAGCTCTCAGTGGCTCCCATTGCCCTGGGATAAAGGGCACTTTATCTTAACTGGGCTGCAACTCCCTGTGAAGTCCAGCCTCTAACTTTCAGCCTTCCCCTGCAGCATGAATCATCAAAGACCTTGGCTCCAGACACACTGGCTTTCTTTCCATCCCTCCCATTCACCATGCACCCTCTCACCATGGGGCCTTGGGACATGCTGCTCCCTCTGCCTGGAATGTCCCTCTTTTCCCTCCTACTCACCTTTTAGAAATCAGCTTACATATTCCTACTCCAGAAAAGCCTTCCCTGACTTGTAGATAGGCTGACCTTTGTACACATCTTCCTCCTTGCACTTATCATAGGTGCAATTTTCCATTGATTCGTGTGGTTTTTGGTTCATGTTTGGGAAGATTGGAACCTTGTCTGTTTTTGTTATCTTTGAATTCTTAGTGCTGGCACATATCCTGTCACACAGTAGATTATCAATATTTGTTAACTAAATGAATGAATGAGATAATGTATTCAATTTATTTGACAATTGCTAGTGTTTAGTTGATTTTGGTTGGTTTCACAGACTTCAGAAGTGTAGCAGAGATCTGTTGTGGTTGTGAAGTGCTGAGTCCCTCTGGAAGACAATATTGTGTTATGATACTAATATAGTGTTTAGAGTTGTGCCGAAATGGAATTTGAATCCCAACTTCACTTACGAACTGAACAAATTATTGTCACCTCTCTGACCTGTTTCCTCATATGAAGCATGGGACAAAAATCGCTTCCAGAGCTGTTGTTGATATTCATTCAAATATTTATGGAGTACCTTCTGCATGCCAGGCACTGTTGTAACCACTGGAAATACAGCAGTGAACAACATCAATAAAAGTAGATGCCCATATTTTGGTAGGAAAGAGAAAATAAAGCAAGTAAGTAAAATATATGTTAGATGGTAATAAGTGTAAGAAAAAAATGCAGCAGAAATGAGGGTAGGAAGTTTGCAATTGATATTTACATGAAGAAAATGATATTGACAGGAAGAAATGAAGAATGTGTGAGAACATTTTAGGCAGATGGAAGGTAAGAGCCAAGGCCCTGAAGCAGGAATATGCGTGGCATGTTTGAGAAATAGAGTAGATTAGTCTAGCTGGCTGGAGAGGAGGGGTAGGGGTGGAGGGTAGTAATCAATGAGGTTTGGTGACAGCGATAAGATCATGTAGGGTTTTATGGGCCACTATAAGGACCTTTACTCTGAGTTGAGGAGAGTTTTAGATAGATAAGTGACATGCATTTTAACGGGACCACTGTGGCTGCTGTGTTGAGAATAGAATGATTAATCTTAATCAGGGAAGAACCAGGGAGACCAGTTAGATAAGAAAGGGTGGTAGCAGTGAAAGTAGAGGAATGGTTGGGTTCTTTATCCATTTTCAAGGTAAAGCTGATTTGCTACTGGCATGGATGTGGGGTATTAAAGAAAGAGGACTCAAAAGTGAGTGAACAACAGGAAGAATGGAGTTGCCGTTTACTGAGAGGGGGAAGATTTGGGGAGAAGTCAGTTTGTCACATGGGGTGGAAATCAGGACTTTGTTTCTGGACTTCCTAAATTTAAGATGCCAACTAAAGACATACAATGGCAGTTAGATAAATAAATCCGAAGTTTAGGAGAGGGATCTGTAATGAAGATATATGTTTGGGAATTGTCTGCAAAGGGATGATATTTAAAGCTGTGAGACTGGATGGAGTAACATCTTGACTAATTTTGGTAAATGTAGATTTAGAAACAGATTAGATCCAAAAACTGACATTTAATAGAGGTTGGGATGGTAGGGGATGCCAGCAAAGAAGCTGGCAGCCAGGAACGTAGGAGGAAAACCAGGTGGGTATGTTATCCTGGAAGTCAAATGAAGAAAGTGTTCAGAGGGGAGGGAGTGACCCACTAGAGTCAAATGCTATTGAGAAGTCAAGTAGGATGAGATCTGAGAATTGACCATTGGATTTAGCAATGTGGAGGTGAATGGTTTTATTATTGTATGCATCTCTGTGTGTAATGGAGGAAGAAAAAAAATTAAGCCACAGTGACTTTCTAGGAAGCCTGCCTTTCATTGAAGGGAAGTTTTTTTCGGTCAGCTGGGTCTCTGTTAATGTATGCAAGTGTGTGCCTGCAGCCTTAGGCAGTAGGATCGAGGGTAAGCTGGACCCTTTCTATAATGGAGTGAAAAGAATATGAATTGGGGGTGCACTGGGGTTACCTGGAAGGAAAGGGATGAGAAGGAAGATAAGAGGAGAGTGTGTGAGAGAAGTTATTGAGAAGACCTGAAGCTGAAGTTGTAAGAAGGACCCCAGAAAAATGTCTGCTGGCCAGAGCCACAGAGCCTTGAAGAATAGGAAGGAAAATGTTTAAATTAGATGACTTGCTAGGATGCAACCATCTCTCCTTTGGCTAAATCTTTGTTCAAGTGTATCACACACATGAATAGCATTTGAGAGACAGAGAGAGAGAGAGAAAGAGAGTGAGAGGGAAAGCATGTGTGTCCATACATATGTATGTGTGTGGTAGAAACTGGAGAGGTTGAACTTCATGCTTAAGTTGTCAGGAGGTGGGCCAGATGGAGGATGTATGAGATAGAAGGATGATCCACAAACTGAATAGATGCAGCAGGGCATGGAAATCAGAGCTACAGATGATCATGGGAGGGTTAGTTTCTCTAGAAATTTACAGAGAAGGCTTTGGACTTCCCCTGGTGTGGCATGCGAGGCTTAAGGTGACAATATCCAGAGACATCTGGGTTAGAACTTACAAGGCACCAAGCATTCAATAGAGTTTCAGCAAATGCTGCTTTCATTTCTCCATTCCAGATCATTTCTAACTGAAAGTAAGCAGGCTCTTGAAACATTTCATTAATTAATCACTATGATTAACTATTCAAAATGTACTAGTTGCAGTAGGCAGTATAAAATTGAAGGTAAAATAAGAATTTTGTTTCCTTGGTGCTTGCATTTGAGATGAGGAGCTAATGCAAGGCAGGATGAACTCAAGGGCTAAGTGTCAGACTTGTCAGTCTGAACAAGGGTTCAGACTATTAGAGCCATGGATTTGCTTGGTTACTTGGTGCTGTGCAAGTTTTTGGCCTTCCAAAGGCACTAGACAATATTTAACCACTATTTCACAGGGCAATGAATTGGTCAATTTAGGTAATACTGTAACAAACAGTGCCCAGATTTCAGTGACTTAATCTGACAAAGGTACACGTCTTGTTTATGTCCCAGTCCAATGTGGATCAGCCAGGGTTGGAGTGGGTGGGGTGTTTTGCTCCACATTGTCATCCAGGGACCCGGATCTTTTTGTTTTTAGTGGCCCCTTTGGCCACTTAGGCCTCAGAGTCCTCTGCTGAGTATTCTGCATCTGATTGGCCAACAAATGAAAAAAGAGTGTGTGGGGAAGGACTGTCTGACCCCAGTTGCCTCCATCTAGTAGGGGCACACTACTCGGACTCATATACCTGTGGTGAAGATTGGCCATGTGGTATCACTTTGATGCAAGGGAGATGGAAAATGTGGTTTAGCTGAGTACCCATGAAGGGGAACTGGGTCTAGTGAACATCTAAATTTTCAATAATCCCTTCCATGGAGGAAAATAACATAATTACATAGGAAACTTTTTAAACAGAATGTTAAAATCTGGGTGAAGATTTTTTTAAAAATACTTTTTACTTCATAAGAGACAAATTAAGAATACAAATTAAATGGTAAGGGCATTAAATATACTTGATAGCTAGTACCTGATATTAGAGGATCCCAGCAAACCTCTTTTATTGACATTTTAGTATTTATTTATTTATAGACAAAATTACATTCATGTTTAGGTGGTAAAAGCAGCTTCTTGCAAATGGGCTTCTGGACCAAGCTGAGTTCTCGACTACTTTTATCATTAGACTAACATTGGTGAAGCTGTATTTTCTCAAGCTGAATTTGGGGGCTTTGAGAACATTTTTGATATAAACTTTCTGAAGGAAAATGGGACCAACAGTTGGAAAAATATGGAGTGAGGGTAAGGGCATGTGTTTTTTTCTGCTTTTTAGGAGATAGAGCAGGTATTTATTTCAATTTAAAGGATAAATTTCAAGAGCAATCCCAGTGTATGAGTTACTGTGGATATAAAAATGAACTTCTTATTTCTCATCCTGCCAAGAGAATGCAGACATACCTTGCATATATTGTGGTTTGGTTCTAGATCACAATAAAGTGAGTGTTACAACAGTGAGTCACATGAATTTTTTGTTTCTTTTTAGATTATTTTATTTTATTTTATTTTGAAACAAGTTCTCATTCTGTTGCCCAGTTTGGAGTATAGTGGCACAATCATAGCTCACTGCAGCTTCAAACTCCTGGGCTCAAGAGATCCTCCTCCTTCAGCCTCCCAAGTAGCTGGGACTACAGGTGAATGCCACCACACCTGGCTAATTGAAAAAATGTTGGGGGGTGTCGAGATAGGGTCTCGCTATGTTGCCCAGGCTGGTCTCAAATTACTGCCCTCAAGTGATCCTCCTGCTTTGGCCTCCCAAAGTGCTGGGATTAAGTCATGAGCCATCACACCCAGCTGAATTTTTGGATTTCTTGGTGCATATAAAATTATGTTTACACTGTACTATAGTCTATTAAGTTTACAATAACATTATACTTAAAACAACAATGTACATACCTTAATTGAAAAGTACTTTATTGCTTAAAAATGCTAACAATCATGTGAGCCTTCATTGAGTAATAATCTTTTTGTTGGTTAGAGGATCTTGCCTTGATGTTCATGGCTGCTGACTGTGGGTGGTGGTTGCTGAAGGGTGGAGTGGCTGTGGCAGTCTCTGTTTTTTTTTTTGAGACAGAGGCTTGCTCTGTCGCCCAGGCTGGATTGCAGTGGTGCGATCTTGGCTCACTGTAACCTCCGCCTCCCAGGTGCAAGCGATTCTCCTGCCTTATCCTCCCAAGTAGCTGGGATTACAGGTGCACACCATCACCCCTGGCTGATTTTTGTAATTTTAGTAGAGATGGGGTTTCACCATGTTGGCCAGGCTGGTCTCGAACTCTTGACCTCAAGTGATCTGCCCGCCTCGGCCTCCCAAAGTGCTGGGATAACAGGCGTGAGCCACTGTGCCCAGCCTTGTTTCTTAAAGTATAATAACAATGAAGTTTGTCACATCAATTGATTCTTCAATGATTGAAATATTTCTCTCTAGTATGTGATGCTGTTTGATGCCATTTTACCCACAGTACAGCTTCCTTCAATATTGGAATATATCCTCTCAAACTCTGCCGCTACTTTTTCAACTTAGTTTACATCCTTTGTTGTCATCTCAACAATGCTCATGGCATCTTCACCAGGAGTAGAGTCCATCTCAAGAAGACACTTTCTTTGCTCATTTGTAAGAAGCAACTCTCATCCCTTCAAGTTTTCTCACAAGATTGCAGAAATCTGAACACATCTTCAAGTTCTACTTCTAATTCTAGTTCTTTTGCTTTCTCCACCACATCTGAAATGATTTCCTCTACTGAAATCTTGACTCCCTTAAAGTCATCCATGAGGGTTGGAATCAACTTCTTCCAAGCTTTTGTTAATGAGAATATTTTGACCTCCTCCCATGAATTATGAATGTTCTTAATGGCGTGTAAAATGGTGAATCCTTTCTAGAGGCTTTTAATGTACTTTGCTGAGATCCATCAGAGGAATGACTCTATAGCTGCTATAGCCTTATAGAATGCATTTTTAAAATAGTAACCTTTGAGAATCAAAATTACTCCTTGATCCATGGGTTGCAGAATGGACATGTGTAGCAAGCATGAAAACAATATTAACCTTCTTGCACGTCATTAATCTCCATCTACAACATTAATCTCCATGAGAGCTCTTGGGTGACTATGTGAATTGTCAATAAACATTTGAAGGGAATCTTTTTTTCTGAGAAGTAGGTCTCAAGAGTAAGCTTAAAATATTCAGGAAACCATACTGTAAACAGATGTGTTGTGATCCAGGTTTTGTTCTTTCATTTATAGAGCACAGGCAGAG